>NC_045717.1:17607665-17907665 GCF_009834535.1 Camelus ferus
ACAAGTGAGAGGGGCCTTCTTAACCAGAAGTCAGATCAGGTCTCTCCCCTGCTGAAGCCACTGTCTACTCCAGACTCCCCTTGCACAGAACAAACTGCACGTCTGTCCCCATGGCCGTCTGGCTCTTCAAAGTCCCCCCAGTGCCTCTCCAGCTCTGCTCTCTGGACTCACGCCATTCCAGGCATCCTGGCCAGCACCCTCGCTCTGAGAGATTAACATCTGCTCCTGCCTCAGGGCCTTGGCACCTGCAGTTCCCTCTGCCCAGAATGCCCTGGCCTAGATCTTCTCGGTTCTCAAGCCTCAGCTCAGACGGCACTTCCTCCAAGAAGTCTTCCCTGCTCAGCCTTGGCTGAGAGATCACATCCTGTCCCTTTCTACTCCCAACCCCACCTCACCCTCACTGCCCACACCACTAGTGCATTCTACATTGGTAACCTCATTTACCATCTGCTGCTTCGACCAGTCTAATACTCCCTGAGAACAGTGACCTCTTCCATCTCTTTTATGGCTATGTCCCAGCACCCACAATGGAGCCTGGTCTGTAGGAACTGCTGGGTAAATGTCTGTGCAGTGAACATGCCGGTGAGAGAAAGGCGGCCAGAATAATGCCCAGGTCTCCAACACAGACAGCTGCATGCATGGTGGTGTCACTCACTGAGACGGAGAAAGAGAGCAGGGCTGAGGGGTGGCAGAAGCACATCTGTGGATATGCTGAGTCTGCAGTGGCTGTGAGACCTCCAGGGAGGCTAGCGGACATCTAGGTAAGTGCTCTGAACTTGGAGCACTTTTTTTTGCTCTGGACAAATTTGAAAGTCATTGGCACAGTAACCTACATCAAAGCCTGCCCTGAGGAGAGTGACGGTATGGAAGGTGGGCCAGGCCCGAGCACGAGGAGCCAACATCCAAGGGGAAGGCAAAAGAGGAGGTGTGGCAGTCAGTGAGTGAGAGAAACAGGGTGGGGGCAGAATCAAAAGGGCAGCAACCTTGAGGCCAAGGGAAGGCTGGCGAGGAGGAACGTGGTCATGGTGTCAGAAGCTGCAGAGAAGCAAGAGAGATAAGGGCAGAGAAACATCCATGGAGGGTTTTCTATCAGCTGAATGTGGCCAAGCTGGTTTCCTTGGTGATGGGAGGCTCTGGCTGGCAGACAGGCATGTGATCATGAATTTCTTCAAGTGCCATTACCTTATTTTTGATTAAATGCAGTCTGCGCAGAAGGCATACTTTCAAAACATGACTTGCATGGGGAGTGGAATGATAAATGGCATGAGGGTTACTAAGGATGGGAGGCAACCCCCCGGCTGCCTCGGGAGCTTCCCAAAAGGCAGGTCTGATCATGCCCCTCCCAGGCTATCATCTCCTCGTGGTGGCTGTACCTTCTTGGGACCAAAGTTGCAAAGTTGTCCCCCTGGTTCTGCTCTCCTGTCCTCAACGCTCATGGCCTTCCTGAGGCCACCCTCCAGGCTCCAGCATTACCCAGGACTTCCGGCCTGCCAGCCTCAATGGGCTGCCCCTCACCCCTTGGGCCTACTGTGACACTTCCTTGTCCATCTGATTGCCACCTGGTCACCTTCCCAGCTCTGGCATCACCCTCCTCCAGGAAGCCTTTTGTAACCACTTCTCCTTCTGCCAGCCCAAACTCATGTTGAGCAACTGCACTACCTGGGGCCTTGTGGCGAACTACATGGGAGCATCTGCTTGGATCTGTCAGCTTCCATGCACCTCCCTTGCCAATGCTCCAGGACCTTGGGGACTAACATGGACTGTGGACCATGGGCGGCCTGTCTCATGCGTCTGCTCAGCGAGTTCACACATTTGCCTGAGGTCATGCAGGGGAGCAGCAGAGAGGTTCTGAACTCAGCCCTAACTCCTTAGTCACAGTGCAATGGTCAGCACTGGACTTGGTGCAAGCTAGCTGCTCCCAAAATGTTGCTGAAGAAATGAGTGATCTGAATAGGCAGCCTGTGGGATCACAGTGGCCGGGGTGGAAACAATGCACCCTCCCAGACCCTGGTGTACCCTGTGTCTTTCCTTGCCTCTAAGGAGGTTGGGGAAGGGAGCTCAGCACTGGGCCTCACTAGCTGTTGACTTTGGGTGGCATCCAAGGCAGGCAACCCACTCAAGGGACTCTAGCAAAGTGCTAGAGGTGGGGCAACAAGGGACAGTCACTTCACCTCTGCACTCCCTACTGCCTCTGAGCTAACTCCTGCCCACTCCACTTGGGCCTGACACCCATGTTTTTTTCTCACTGATCCATGTGGGGCTTATTTAACATTGTTGGTCCTGTCCTATTCTTGTTACTCCGCAATGCAAAATGTCAGATACTCACAAGCCTTTTACCCTAGACAAACTTGGGAGAAGGCAGCAGCCCACTTCTGAAAGGTTTTGAGATCCCTCCTTTGAGAAGCTTTCCCAGATACCTCTGGAAAAAGCACCTTGGTCCTAGTTATGTCCACACCTCCTTTATATGAGCCACATTTGTCACTCCCCTGGGAAGTCCTCCCTGACCCCCAGTAGAGGCTGACTCTCCCCATTATATCCTCATTGCTTCACTACTGCAATTTACATTTATTTGTGCTTTTTGAGATAAGTACTCCTCTAACCCACCAGACGACAGGGTCCAGAAAGACAGGTCTGATTCTGATTTTGTTCACCCAAGGCTTAGTACCCTGCCTGTCAGTAGGTGCTCCTCAAATATCAGCAGAATGAACAAAGGATTCTGGGTTCGACTTACACCTGCCACTTCTCTGTGACTGCTAAGACCTTGGGCAGGCTACATCACCTCCCTGTGCCTCAGTTCTCTCAGTAAAATGGCATTCCCACCACCCACCTCCCTTAACCCTTGTAACTCAATGTCACAGTGAACGTTAAGAAATTCCTACAGGAACTGGCACAGAATAATCGCTGAATAAACAAGCTGCTGCGCTCCCAGAGGGCGGGACTGGCCCGAGGGCACGCTGTCCTCGCCATGCCTCACCACATCCAGTCAAAGGTCGCGCAGCACCTTGGCGCCAGGCCTGGCTTCCAAGCCAGCTGTGGCCCGCGCTCCCCGCGGTCTCGCGTTCCCCGGGGTCCCGGCGGAAGTTTGAGCCTCGGGCCCAGACAGGTGAGGATGGGGGTCGTGCAGCCGGTTACCTGACAATAGCGGCAGCCCACCGCGTTACCTAGCAACAAGGCAGGGCTCGAGGACGGAAGACCCCTAGCAACAGGGTGGAGCCCTCAGGTGTGAGACCAAACGGCTTCCTTGCCTAAGACCAGGGTGGCTCCCCTTGGCAGGTTACCTAGCAACAGGGTGGGTCCCCACGGGGCGAGGCCCCCGCCGGTTGCCTAGCAACGCGGAAGGTGGAGAGCCCTTGGTACCTTGCCCTTCAGGTCCAGTACGTAGACGGCACTGGCGGACATGGCGGCTGCGGAAAGCCTCCGCAGTGGCCGAGAGCGGCGGCGACAGCGGGAACTGCCAGGCGTTGAGCGAGGCCGGGCGCGCCCCGCGACAGTTCGCCTCCACTTCCGGTCCGGGGAGCCGCGCGCGGACCGTTATGTCCGGCGGGGGAGGAGCTGGCAAGAATGCGCAGGCGCACGGCGCAGTTTGCGCAGGCGTAATAAGCCCGATGACCCTTGTTTCCTGGTCCTTCCTCAAGCATCCCGGAAGTAAGCCCAGAGGGGCGGGGCTAATATGGGCGGGGCTAATATGGGCCGGGCGGGGCCGGGCGGGGCCGGGCGGGGCCGGGCGGGGCCGGGCGGGGCCGGGCGGGGCCGGGCGGGGCCGGGCGGGGCCGGGCGGGGCCGGGCGGGGCCGACTGAAGCAGGGAGCTCTCTAGCTGCCTGGCTGGGCCACTGAGGCCGTAACAGCTGGAAAACCCCACTTTGTGGGCCAAATTAGGTGAGAGATCCGGTGGTGGAACCCACCTAGCTCCCAGCCCTATGGAACTCAGTCTGGTCAGGAAATCTAGGAGACAAATATGCAATTACTAATTGTGACACCCTTTATATGGAAGGTAAGGTAGTGGTTACTTGGAAAGAGGCCAAACTCTCTGAATGGCAATCAAGCCTTATCAAATCACTTCCTGTCACCCGTCAGTGTCAACATTTGTCAGTGAACATGCGTGCCAGTTTATTGACTGAAATAATCTCCTGAAAACCATGCCCCACTGAACCTAGGCAAAAAGCACGTGTTTTCTTTCTATAATTAGTGGCCACTGTGGGTATTGCATATTGTGACCCCTGATTAATTGAATTATATCTTGTTTGCTTTTATGAAATCGAGCTTTTGAGAAATGCCTGCATTATATCCCAATGAACCATCACAGCGCCCTGAGCCCAACTCTGCAGTTATCAGAACCATTTACCCAGGCTGCCAGCCTCTCACTTTTATCTTCCCTACTGTCTCCATCTGAGGTGTTGAAAGATAGTTTTTGCAGTCTGTGGTTATATATTCTCTACTTAGGGTAGAGATGTTAAGTGCAAGAAAATCCAAAGAAAACTGGAATCTCTAAAGATTATCAAATGAATCCAAGTGAGAGGCTTTTTGACACCAATTGTCTCTAAAGAAATCCTATCACACCTAGTCTCATAATATGCCCAATTCATTGCAATGTTATATAAAAACATGCCCTTTTTAAAAAATTACAAAACTATATCTTACTGAGAAAAATGCCAAAGAGTTTAAAGCATAAAGAAAGCTACCACGGAGAGGTAACCCCTCTTGTTCCGGAACATTTCCTTTCAGGCTTGCTCTGGGCATTTTAGATGTTTAATATAGTATCAAGGGGGCTGGGAAGACCAAAGTCTTTTGAGGAAACAAAGGCCAAGAATACTTTCACAGTAAGTACACATCAACTACTTGTAACCTCCTTTTCTCCATTTGTGGGGGAATTTGAATCATACGTGAATTTCATCCTTGGCAGTTAATGTATAAGCCAGATCTGACCTCTACAACATCTCAGACCAGACTTATTGTGGTAGACCAGTGTTTCTCAAGCTTCGTTACACACTGGGGTCACCAGGGGAGCTCTGAAAAATCTCAATGACAAACCTGACTCCAGGCAGCATCAGTGGTGCTTACTGCTCGCCAGGAGTCCAACAGATTTGGAGAACTATTGTGGTACACTATAGCAGTGATGGCCCCCAATAAACCGCATCTCCTGGTGTTTCTGCCCTTGTGTAGTTCTTCCCAGAGTGAGTTTGGCAATGACTTGTGTTGGCCAACGGAACAGGTTATGGGAAGACAGGTCCTAGAGGACCTCCTGGCTCCTGGCAAGTCAACACAGCTCACAGTGAACTAAACTACACTACATGGAGCAGAAGTCTCCAGCTGAGCAGTAAACCCAAAGAATCTTGAAAAAAAAATACTGTTGCTTTAAGTCACTCAATTTTGAAGCGGCTTGTTAGAAAGAATTGGAATCTATCTTTCCTGGTACTGGCTGCAGGCTTTTCATAGCACCAGAAGATCATGCTCACAGACCCCAACAACCAGCTCACAGATGGACAAGGCCTAAAGTGCCTTTCTACCAGTCGATGCGGGAATCCACCCAAAGAAGCCACTGCTAATGAGAGGTGTATCACCTCTTTTGGGTGGGTTGCAAACCACAGATGGAAACACACATCATCTAATTTCCTCCAAATTGAGGGTGAACAGTGGTTTTGCAGTATGTACATTCGTGTGTGATAATCCAAAAGGCAGCATTTCTTGTGGTAATCAAACAGCCTATAATTAAGACACTCAGACTTATATTTAATAACTGTTTTTTGTTTTATTCTGCTTTCACATGACAGTCCCAAACACTTGGTTTTTCTTTTCTTTGTTTTCTTTCAGCATCTGTCAACACCCTTTCTCCCAACAGCAATATGCAATTTGATCCTCACCTGGCGGGTCCAGGTAGGCCCTCAAAGATCCTGGCTCTCCAGCACAGGACCCTGGGTCCTCCCTTTGACTGCCCCCATGTCTGTGCTGGGGCTCTGCCTTGGTCTTCTCACCTGAGGGGTGTCTTTAGGTCAGCAACACCAAACATGTGATGTGCCAACAATCAATAAATATGTGGGGCTCTTCAGAGCCTAGGGTTGAGGGTGAGAAGGCAGGCTGAGTCTGGGTTCCACTGCAAAGAATGCTGTGCTTGACTGGCAATGTCTGCCAAGGCAACACCTGCTAGACATGTCTGGAATGGGGATCCTGGGAGAAGAGGTCACATGCTGGCCACAGGCATACATTCCATCCTTGCCTTGGGTGGTTCTGCTTCTCCAGCTGCACTGTCTCACTGGCCCGGTGGCTGAGGAGGCAGTCTGAAAGCCACGAAACTGAAAGGGCCTTCCCCAGGCCCTGGATGGAAGTGCAAAAGCCCCAAGCTAGAGGGAGCTTGGAAGGGCAGCCCCTGCAGGGCCCTACAGGGGTCTACATGCTGCAGTCCATGTTGGCATCAGCTCCTTGTCCTCTGGAGTCAGGTTCATTCAGGCAAAGCTAGCTGGCTGGCTGTCACAAGAATTAGACACGACTCAGGAGTAAAACACTTTTCCATAGCAGGTACACAGAAATAGTCTTAATCTCTGGATAAACTTTCAAAAATTTCCAGTCCAAACTAAAGAGGTTTATCTTCTATGTGCTACCAAGAAATCAAAAGAGAGTTAAAGGACAGTCTTACTTTAATCAAGTTCCAGAATGAGGGCAAACTTCTCTGAAAAGCACCGCTCGGCAGAAGATGCCAGGGTGTGTGTAAAAGAATGTTTCTGGAAAAAACCAAAGACACCAAACATAACCCCAACTTCGCCTTCTGCTTCCCCCGACGCCACTCCTTGTCCTGGGCAGGGAGGCTACTTCGTCCAGCTGACTTTGGGGATGTCATAGTGCTCTGTGAGTGTGTCCAGGTGTCTGTTGAAATCCTGGGAAAGCCGAGGAGAAAGCCCGCATCAGCACAGACCCAAGCAGGGCACTGGGCATATGTGGCGCTGCCCACTCCCACTTCTCCACACCCTGTCTCTCCTCAATGAACCCCTACTCTCAAAGCCACCCAACCAGGCCTTAAGAGATGCCAGGACCCTGGTCTTGCCCTTAAATGACTCCGGGAAAGGTGGGTGAACCCCCTCTCCACCAACACTCCAATGGCTTCTCTGCCCGGCTCCTCACCTCTGGGCCAAGCCTGGTCCCCACATGGCTCAGTCTCCCCCATCAGCACATGACTTACCTCGACTCTCTGCTTGTGGGTTTTGGATGCTTTCTTCAAGATCCTTTCCATTTGCTGAAGAGAGGAGAGAAATGGAGGTGAGTCATGTGCCTGATGCAGCCCAGGTCAGCAAAAGAGGGAAGCTGGGAGCCCTGGCCAGTCTGGCCTTCACACTCAGAATGGCTGGCGGTCTCGGGGTGTACACCTTGCACCTCCCTCACCTCCACGCGGGCTCATCCAAGAGGGATGCCCCTAACACATCCCACTGGGAACCCACGTCAGCTGCCTTTTGGTCTGAGCGGCAGGAAAGGCACTAGCACTGACTTAAGGAGCCTCTGCTGGGAGCTGCACATGTGCTTCCTGCATCCTCAGGCAACTGACTGCATTCTCAGTGGGTTGAAAAACAAAGACTCAGATGGGGTTCGAGAAAAGAAGAGAAATGAGGAAAGTAAGAGGCTTGACACATAGCAGGTGCTCCAGTGACAGTCCGCAGCGCCAAGAGCGCAACAAGGTCCAGATCACCTTGAGAAGCACGGTTCTGGAATATGCATCCTGTCCCACCGCAACCTGCCCCACCACGTGTCCAACACCAGCGGTACCTGGTGAGTTAAAAGCACACAATGCAGAGACAGCCAGACATGGGGATGCACCTAGCTCTCCACTTACTCGTGGATGATTGTGGCCGACTCTCTCGTTGGTACATCCCCACCCCACAGACTGAGCTGCCTGGCACTGGTGCCCTGGTGCAGTCCTCTGCCACACTGACTCTGGGCTCAGTTTACTTAACAGAATGCAGTGCCAGTGCTGGGCTGAAGCCGTAAGACCCAGCAGCCTTTCCTTTGTGTTCTTGGAAGGCAACCACCATGCAGAAAGTCTGCTGATCTTGCTGGAAAGCAAGGACCTGGAGAATGAGGTGACACATGGGGAGAGAGGCCACAGAAGGAGCACTGAGGCACGAGACATGTGATGGTGAAGCCATCTCGGATGTTCCAGCCCCAGCTGTCACTGACTGCACTGGATTCCAAGGTAGGCCAGCAGAAGAACCACCCAGCTAAGCCCAGTCAGACCCACAAAAGGTACTGGTGACTGGACCTGGCTGCTCCCCCTGTCCCTCCTCTTCTCCTACGCTGCCTTCTCATCCTCGCTGCATCCAGGCAGCCTTCGCCAGGCTGACACTCCCTCTGGAGTACCTGCCTTGTCCATCTTTGCCTCTTCCGGCTGCCGTGAGCCCACGTGAGGCCTGCGTCTCCTCACAAGAGGCCACACTGACTTGACCAGCTGTCACCACTGCCAGGCATTTGGCGGGCCTCTGCCCTCCCTCTTCCCATTCCATGCACCGAGTTCACAGGTGCCTCGGGTGCTGTTGCCAACCCCATTTCACAGACGAGAGAAAAATGAGGACCAGAATGCACAGAGGAAGAGGGGGCTGGAGATACCAAGCCCTGTCCCTTCCACCAGGCTGGGGCCTTCCTTCCAGGAGCCATCCAGCCCATAAAGCTCACTGTGCTCAATCTAACACTTCCACGTGGGCATCTGGATTTCCAGCTGTACCTCGCTTTGCCCACACCTGCTCCCTTCTCTCTCTCACCCATCTCATCTCTTTCTGTCTTCTGGGTCAAACAAAACCCACAGCAATACTTCTGGTCTTCAATGCCAACAACAAAAGTTTCACCTGGACCTTTGCACCCTCTAGCTACAGGCCCGTTTCTCCGTCCCCTTTGACAGCATATCTCCCAAGACTTATTTCTAATCCTTGTCTCCATGTCTGCCTTGCCCCACCCCCACTTAGAAGCACTCTAATCAACCTTTCTTCCTCCTCATTCCAACTGAGGGCTCCGAGTGCTCAGCCCACTAGACCTCTTGCCAGATTATAACAGTTGATCACGTCTTCCTTCTTGAAGAACTTTCTCCACTCGGGTCCTAAGGACACGCTCCCTCCTGGCATCCATCCCTTCCCGTGCTCCTTTGAAGTTTCCTTTCTGCTACCCTATAATTACCAGAGGCCAGATGCTACACTTTTTCTGTCACTACCCCTCCTCAAGGATCTCATCTGGTCCCAGAGCAATTCTCAAATGTTTGTCTGGGCGCAGACTTTTCCTCCAAACTGCAGATTCAGATAACGAACCATTCACGAGAATTCTCCACTTGGATTTCTAACGGATACCTCAAATTTAACTTCTCTCTAAAACCAAGACCTTGATCCCCTGCTTTAGAAACCTGTTTTATGTGAAGTCCTTCCTATCTCAGTGAACAGCACCTTCATTCATCCAGCTTCTCCCACCAAATTCTCCCATCTTGGTCTTCCTTGATTCCTCTTTCTCAGTCCACAACCAATCCATCAGCTAATCTGGCCGTTCTTCCTTCAAAACCTATCCCAAACTTGACACCTTCCATCACTTCTACTACTACTGCCCAACTCTGAGCGGCCATTATTAGTCACCTTGACAGTTGCATGAGCCTCTCCCCCACTCCACCCTGAGTGCAGCAGTAAAATCCCAGCTCTGCCTCTGACTATAACTTTAAGGAAGGGACTTAAGTGCATTTACTTGTTAAATTCTCTAAACCTATGAGGTAGGGACTTGAGTCCCACTTTACAGATGAGGAAATTGAGGTGTAGAAAGTTAGCCAACTTAGCCAGAGTTACACCACCACAGCAGCAGACACAGAATGGGACACAGGTCAGTTCTGTCAAAGCGGGTGGGTCTCTCTCTCTTTTTGCCCCTCGTACGACTCAATTAGGCCTGGGAGTAGTGAGTTAACTTTCACCGATACCAGTGGATCAATCACCCAGGTCAGGGTTGGGGGGTGTCAGCCTCGGCACTACCGACATTTTAGGCCAGACCATTCTTTGCTGTGGGGGGCACTGTCAGACGTTGAACAGCATCCCTGGCCTTTACCCACTAGAAGCTAGTAGCACCGCCCTACCCCTGACGCCCAAACTGTAATAAACAAAAACGTCTGCAAACATTGTCAAATGTCTTCTTGGGGTTGGAGATGGGGCAAAAAACAGTCCCAAGTGAGAACCACTGACCCAAACTGATTATTCCCTCTCCCAAGCATAATGGGCAGAACTTATCTATCCTACACTGACCTCTCCTATCCCTCACCACCCAAATTTATTAAGTGTTTAATATCAAGAGAAGTTATTTATCAGTGGCTTTTAAATACAATATACTTGAACCTGCTGAAGTCGTCATGGAAACACTTCCTGGTGACTTACAGCAGCGAGCATGCCCATTTAATATCAACAGCTAACATTAACTGAGCATTGATTTTATGTTAGACTGAGTGCCGTTTACCGGCATGACTTCATCCGAAGTTCTTATCCCTCTTAGGTGAAAACATTATCCTGACCCCTACATATGAGGAAACTGAGGCACGGACAGATGAGTCACGGACCCAGTATCACTGGGCAAATGAGCGACAGCGCTCGAATCCAAACGGCGTCTCTGCCGCTCCGCTCTGCGGTCCACTCCAGCCAGAGGAGCTTCCTGTCCTCGGAGCTTCCCCGCCGTGGACTCCTCCTCTCTTACTCACGCAGCATCTTCTCCCCAGAATTAGGTCCTCTCTGACCGCTCCCCATCACCCGAGTGTCCGGGGGCAGGCCCCGGTTACGAGTTTCCGGGCCCTGTCTCAGCATCCACGCTGGGAGACCCGGGCCCGCGACACGGAGCATCCCTAGGCTCTCCACCCGCCTTACCCGCTTCTCCTGCATCTTTTCGAAGGCCGCCTGGGCCGGGGTCCGCTTGTCCAGACCGCGCCGCTTCTCCTCCTCGTTCTTTTTGCTCGTTCCCATCGCTTCCAGAAGTTTCGCCTTGTCTTTGTCCTTCTTTTTCTTCTTCCTGGGAAGGGAGACGGGGATAAGAAGCAGCAGTGGCGGGTCAGAGGGCAGCACCCCGGGGTCTCAGAAAGAGGCTTAAAGGGGCAGAATTCGGCGTCCCACGGGCTCTCAAGGCTTACCGCTTGGTCACGCCGAGCTCTGCGACGCCTTTCAGCTTCAGGGGCCCCTTTTGGACCTGCTCGTAGGCCTCCATGGCGCCCGTCTCAAGTTCGGGAGGTAAATGCCACACTTCCTGTTTGATAACACTATTTCCACCCGAAGGCCCGCCTCCATTCATTTTGATTGGTCGAGGTAGGCGGTGAGCGTGAGCCCTTAATCTCCAGACTCGGGCCACACTTTCGGGTTCCGGGGCGGGCTTGGAGAGTCACCTTCTCGTGCCACACTTCCGGTTTTGGTGCCCACTTCAGATTTCCCCCGCATTGGGCGCCTAGACCTGGGAAGCCGATGTGACAAAGACCCTGTTTGCTAAAACGCAATGTTTTCTTGAGTGTTTTGCGCTTATGTGGATGTTCTGTTATCTTTTTCTGACATATTTTAAGGGTTCAATAGGTAACCTAATTTTGAAAACTTAAGTACTAGTTATTTTTTCAGCTTTCGGTAAATGACGGTATTATGTGAAATATATGTTGGTGGTATTTAAAATAGTTTTAAAAATCGATTCTGTTGACGTACAATTTATAAACAGTAAGACGCACCCATTTAAACTGTACCCTTTCATAAGTATTGTCACATTTGTACACCTATGTAATCGCTTCCACAACCAAGATAAAGAACATTCCATCACCCCAAGGTTCCTTTGTTCTCTTTTCCAGCTAATTCCCCCATCCCTCTCCCCAGGCAACTCCAAATATGTTTTCTGTCACTGTAGAATATAATTGTCTTTTTTTTAAAGTTCAATATACGGGTAATCATAACGTGTTCTCTCTAGTTAGAATTCTTTCACTAGACATAACGTGTTTGAGATTCTTCCTGTTGTTTGGTATAACAGTACTTCATGTTTACTGATTAGCGTTATTCCATTGTACATAAATGTATTCAGTTTGTTTATCCACTCACCTGTGGATAGATACCCGAGTTGTTTCCAGTTTGTGGCTATAATGAACAGAGCTGCTGTGAACATCAGTGTAGGTCTCTGTATGGACATAGATCTTGTTTCTCTTGGGCTCACTCCAGATGCCTTCATTCCTTGGGTAGAGTTGCAGCAAGGTTTGGTTTCCCTGAGAATAAAAATGTTGATTCTCTAGTCACTTTGGCTTTGAGGCTGCAATAAGAGAAAATAGTTGCATAAGGTATACCCAAACCCCTGAGCTATCAGTGTCGTAACACTTGGGACTCCAATGAGTTGGTTTTTTGTTTTTTTTTTAAATTCCCTGAGATCACAAGTAATTTGTTGAATAAGCAGACCTATTGTCATAATCAAACATAGTTCTCTTTTTGTTTCTTTCTATCCTTTTAAACTTTATATTTTGTAGTGTGACTCATCTTCCTCTGTGCTTTACATTTACCAAAATGTTTTGAAACTCTTTCCAAGACAGCACGTATACCTCCATCACACCTTCCTCAAAGTATGGATGGCTGAGAGAAGTCCTCCCTACCAATGACCATCTACCTCCCACAAATCTTACCTGAGTTTTGCAAGTGGCCTGAATCTCTAGCAGTGGAATTGCTGAGTCCAAAATTATGTGCACTTGTGCATTTAACTTTGGCCTGCTGTTGCCCACATTGTGCCAGGGACCTTTTTTGGTGACGGGGGTGGGGGAGGGGATTAGCGGGTGGAAGAGGGAGAAGAAGGGAGCGTCCCCCAAATCTGGAGGAGGCCTGACAAAGAGGGGCACGGTGCCTGCATTTCCCCCTTTCTATCTGCAGGGGGCAGCAAACGACTGCCCAATTCTCCAGTCAGAGGCTCACCCTTTGGCATTCAGGAATTGATGAGATTGCCAAGTGAGCTCGGGCTTTCCCGTGCCAGCGGATGGGGGCGACCAGATGGCGCCGGCTTACTCATGCGGCCGTCCATGGCAGAGTCAAGTCTTCAGGGAGGGACAGGACAGACTCAGGTGAGGGAATTCTGTTCTCCCTCAGTCAAACCAGTGGTTTTGGAGCTCCTTTTTTTTGGCACTTTGAAGGCTGTGTGCCCTGGAGCAAGTGGCCTGACCTCCCTGAGCTTCTCTTTCCTCTTCTATAAAATGGGGAGGAGGAGGATGATGATAACAGCTAATACTTTACATGGATGCAAATGGATCATCTCATTAACTCTCACAGCCACCCTGTTACGTACACCACCCTGATTTTATAGGCAGGGAAACTGAGTCACAAACTGTATTTCAGCCTATACTGTTTCCCACTATGAGGCCATCCACTGTAAGATTCCTTAAAAAGGAAGGAAATTCTGACACAGGCTACAACGTGGCTGCCCTTGAAGACATTATATCTAAGTGAGAGATGCCAGTCACAAAAGGACAAATCCTGTGTGATTCCACTTATGTGAGGCTCTTGGAATAGGAAAATGAATAGAAATGGAAAGTAGGATTGTTAAGTGCCAGGGGCTGAAGGAGGGGAGAACGAGGAGTTAGTGGGATTTTTTTTTCCCCTGGGGGCAGATAATTAGGCTTATTCATTTTTAACAGGAGTACTGGGGATTGAACCCAGGACCTGATGCATCCTAAGCAGGCACTCTACCACTGAGCTATACTCTCCCCACAGGAGTTAGTGTTTAGTGGGGCCAGAGTTTCAGATCTACAAGATTAAAGAGCTATAGGTGTGGGTGGTGGTGATGGTTGCATAATAAGTGAATGAATTGGATACCACTGAACTGTCCACTTATAAATGGTTAAGATGGTAACTGTTGTATTTTATCACAATAAAAATATTTTAAAAACAAAGAGATAGTACAGAGATATTCTGCCTATTCTTTACTAAGTCTCCCCCGATGATCATATCTTGCAACACTATAATACAATATCACAACCAGGAGATTGACATCACTACCGGCAGGATACAGAACAGTTCAGCATCACAAAGATCCTTCTGGTTGCATTCTTATAGCCGTACCCACCTAGCCCCTATCTCTGCACTTGGGCAACCAGCAATCTGTTCTCCATTTCTATAATTTTGTCATTTTAAGAACGTTATATATGGGGAGGTTATAGCTCAATGGTAGAGTGCACGCCTAGTATACGTGGGGTCCTGGATTTGATCCCCAGTACCTCCATTTTTAAAAAGTTTAAAATAAATTAATTAATTAAACTAAAAAAGAAAGGGGAGGGTATAGCAATTTTTTTTTTAAAGGAGGGGATGGTTACAGCAAAATAAAAAAAGGGGGAGGAGGGCATAGCTCAGTGGTAGAGTGCATGCCTAGCATGCATGAGGTCCAGGGTTCAATCCCCAGTGCCTCCATTAAAAAAAAAAACCTAACTACTACTCCCCCAAAAAACAAAAAACTAGTTTTGTTATTGTCATAATTAAAAAAAATGTATTATGAGCCAGCAATCCCTGGGTATATATCCAGAGGGAACCTTAATTCAAAAAGATACATGCACCCTAATGTTCAAAGCAGCACTATTTACAATAGCCAAGACATGGAAACAACCTAAATGTCCATCAATAGATGACTGGATAAAGAAGTTGTGGTATATTTACATAATGGAATACTACTCAGCCATAAAAAATAATAAAATAATGCCATTTGCAGCAACATGGATGGACCTGGAGAATGTCATTCTAAGCGAAGTAAGCCAGAAAGAGAAAGAAAAATACCATATGATATCACTTACATGTGGAATCTAAAAAAAAAAAAAAGACAAATAAACGTATTTACAAAACAGAAACAGACTCACAGACATAAAAATCAAACTTATTGTTACCAGGTGGGGAAGGAGTTGGGAAGAGATAAATTGGGAGTTTGACATTTGCAGATACTAACTACTATATATAAAATAGATAAACAACAAGTTTATACTGTATGGCACAGGGAACTGTATTCAATATCTTGTAGTAACATGGTTAAAAAGAATATGAAAATGAATATATGTATGTTGCTATATGACTGAAGTATTGTGCTGTACCCCAGAAACTGACACATTGTAAACTGACTTTTATTTGTATATCAATAAAAATATATCAAAAAAGGTATTTACAAGCCATAAAATGCACCCTTTTTGGTGTACAGTACTATGAGATTTGACAAAGGAATACAGTAGTGTCACCAACACTACAATCAAGATAGAGAAGAATTCCATCACCCTCAGAATTCCCTTGCTCCCCCCAACCCCCCATCTGCCAGCTCCTGGCAGCCATTAATCTGTTTTCTGTTCCTATATTGTCTTTTTGAGAATGTCCTGTAAATGGAATCATCTATCAGGTAGCCTCTTGAGTCCTTTGAAAGAAATGAGTCTTCTTTCACTTCGCATAATGGATTTGAGATTCATTCACGTTATGTGTATCAAGAGCCCATTCTTTTTTATGGCAGAGGGGTAGTCTATTGTGTGGACAAGCCACAGGTTGTTTACTCATGCCCCAGGTGAAGGACGTCTGTGTTGTTTCCAGTTTTTGAAGATTATGAATAAGGCTGCTGTAAAAACGTATGTACAATTTTTTTAAAGCCGAAATACCATTCACATATCATCAAAGTCACCCTTTAAGGTTCACAATTCAGAGGCATTTAGTACATTCACAGTGTTATGCAATTTCACCATTATCTGATTCCAGAATATTTCCATCACCTCAAAAAGAAACCCTACATACCCATGAGCAGTCGCTCCCATCCCCCTCCCTCAGCCCCTGGCAACCACAAATCTATTTTCTAGCCTGTGGATTTGCCTATTCTGGACATTTCATATAAATGGAATCATACAGCATGTGGCCTTTTGTGCCTGGTTTCTTTCACTCAGTGTCATGGTTTTGAGGTTCATCCACGTTGTAGCAGGAATCAGTGCATCGTTCCTTGTTATGACTGGATAAAACATAATTACTACCCTCCTCAACCCCCCCTAAACTATTTTTATTATTGTTACCATTTAAAAATGTATTTACAATCCATAAAATGCACCCTTTTCAGTTTACAGTACTATGAACTTTGACAAAGGAATGAAGCCATGTCATCAACACTACAATCAAGATGGAGAACAGTTCCATCACCCTCAAGATGGGCAGCCACTACATTGTATCCACCTTGAAGGATGCATGGTGCATATTAGCATATTAAAAGCTCTGACAAGTCCTGCAATAAAGAACAACTGTGTTATATAACCCAAATTTAGACACTGAATTGCTTTTCTCAAGCAATAGCAGCATCTTCATCCTCCTGTTCCCCCTCATCTCCAGTGCACACCTCATCTAGCTTATTCACCATTATGTGCCTAGAACTGGCTTATATCCAATGCTCAACTTTTTTTTTTTTTGGTTACGTTAATTATCTCATTACCTCTTCAGAACAACTCTACTAGGTAGGTACTAATATAATTTCCAACTTACAAACAAGGCTCAGAGAAACCAGATGACTTGTCTAAGACCACACCACTAGTGGGTAGAGAGCTAGAATTTGACCTAGGGTGCGCTCACAGCCTCTCCACCACCCTGCCCATCTCTCAAAGGTGCCCCATAACCCCAGTCTCACCTGGTGGTGGTAGGTGTGGTCTCCCCACTGAGGTCTGCCCTGTGACCTCCCACAACCCTTCTTGCCCTGGTGGCTGTAGGCACACCCAGGCTGTTGCCCAGAGAGCTCAGCTGTAACTTGAGTCTCACCCAGCCTGGGGGTGATGGGGCGGGTGGGCAGGTGACAGCCAGGGCAGGGACATTTGCCCAGACACTGGTGCGTGGCAGCCTGGCAACCTGTGTGGCCCTGAGGAGATTGGGGGCTTAGGCAGCGTGTTCCAGAGTATTCCAGGAGGCAGTGGTCTTCACCATGGGCAACAAGCATACCGTGTTCACTCATGAGCAGCTGGAAGCGTATCAGGTAGGGGTGATGGGCTGGACCCCAGTGGGTTTGGCAGCCTTGGTTTCCTGGCCTGAGAAATGCAGACGGCATCCCTTTGTCCCTGGTGTGCAGTCAGCCAGCGATCCTGGCGCCACTCTGTGTGTGGCAGCAGGCAGCAATGGGCTTGGGGTTGTGGGAGAGGAAGGAGGTCCCCCCTTCCCAACCAGGCAGGGTCTGGACCAAGCCAAAATCTCTCTCGGCAGGACTGCACCTTCTTCACGAGGAAGGAAATCATGAGGTCAGTCTGGGGAGGAAGCAAGGGAAGACCTGGAAACTGTCTGTATGTTGCTGGATTTGCAATTTGACGGCACTCAATGCTTCACAGGGGTTTGAGTGATAATGAGATCGCATGCATGGTCAGTGGATGGACGCCGAGGGGGAAGACTGGGAACTCGCATCTGGCCACATTGTCCTGCCTTGAGGCTGACGAGCTTGGGCTTTCTCCCAAGGGCGGCAGGGAGCCGTAGAGAGTGTGTGAGCTGGGGAGAGGCAGATCCTCCTGAGGCGAGCCTTGAAGAGGCTGGGAACCAGGGGCAGCCCTGGGCTGTGGGGTCGGCATTAAGGCTGGATCTGGGGAGAAGGCCTGAGGCGGCTGCATGTCCCTGGTGTGAGCCAGATGGGCATGGGTGGCTATTCCACCTCATCACTCGGCCCATGGAGTGATTGTCCAGAGGCCTTGACCCATGAACTTGGAGCTGTGAAACCCAAGCTGGCTGGGGTTTGGCTTCAGAGTAATCGAGGCCAAGGCCCCAGTTGTGTGGGCACGGGACATCCATTATTGATGGGCACACCTTTCACCAGTGAGCCCCATTGTCGGAGTGAGGACAGCTTGCAGGGTCACCTTGGCCATCATAATTGGATTACTGATGGGGAAACTTGAGGCTCGGACAGGGGATGGTGACCCCAGGCCCCTGGGTAGATGGGCAGAGCCCCAAGGAGTTTGAGGGCTAACATTCTGCCTGTCTCAAGCTTCTTGTTAGACAGACCTACCAAGGGGAAGAGAAGGGGGACTTGCTCAAGGTCATACAGAAACCCAAACCCAAACCCAGGCTATTCTCCGAGGGGACCCAGGACTGAAGTTCCAGATACCCCCTCCTCAAGTTCCTAGCCATCATGTGATCCAGGGGCTCCTGTCTCCCTCAGAGACAGTCCCTGGCAACTTGGGGACCTCTGACCCATCAAGGATGGGCTCCATAAGGCTGCTGCTCAGCAGGCCCCAAGGACAGTATGGCATCACCAGGTGAGGGCACTGGAGTGGAGAGCTGGCCTCGCAATCTAGGTATTGGATATGGCCTTTGGTGTTTTGCAAAATGCCTTTCATTAACCCTTTCAAATATTAGCCTTTTGTCTTTGCTCCGGGGACCCTTGAGGGGACCCTGTCCCACATGATAGAGGGAGAGATGAGGGTCTTTAGAGGCAGGGTCTTGACAACAGCCTGATGATAGCCAGAGATTCATAGATTGGCTCAGATTCTCTGAATTCTCATGTTGAATGACCTTACCTTAAGCATTCTCTTTTCTGCCAACCCTATCTGCCTGGTAAGATTCGACTCATGTTTCAAAGCCGGGCACCAATGCCCCCTCCTCCAGGAAATCCTTCTTTCTCCCTGGCTTGCTTCCCCCAGTCTAATTCCTCCTTTCTCTGAGGCTGTCTACCTTGGTCCTGTCTCCAGGGGGATAAATGTGCCTGGGTCTGGCTCTGTGTGCATGAGGGTTGGGCCCAGAGCCGATGGCTCTTGGGGACCCAGCATCCTTCAGAGTAGAGTGAGCAGGTGTGAGAGTGAGAGAGGAGGCAAGCCCACCCCCCGTCTCCCAGTCTTTCTCATTGTTTCCCTCCCACACCAGGCTCTACTATCGCTATCAGGACCTGGCCCCCCAGCTTGTCCCTCTCGACTATACCAGCTGCCCTGATGTGAAGGTGCCCTACGAGCTCATTGGCACCATGCCTGAGCTGAAGGTATGCCCAGACTGTGGGGCAGGGAGGGAAAAAAACAGTAGAGATAGCCCTTGTTGCATTCCTGTGAGGTGGGTGCTGCAATTAGTCTCATTTTACAGATGAAGAAACTGAGGTCCAGAGAGGTTAAACTGCTTATTCATAGGCACAGTTAGGACATGACAGAGACAGGATTCAAACCCTGGTTTGTTGGGAAGATGAGACAGGACAATGCAGGTAAAGGGCTCAGTACAGGGTCTGTGGCATGGCAAGTCCTCATGGAACATTAGTTCTTTACATAATAGTAGCTATTAAATGCAGGTTCTTCTCAACTGGATGCTTGACACATAGTTTGTGACTCTGGAGAGGACTTGTGGGGTGAGTGACTGTGAGTAGAGATTATTTTATTACAAGGGACAGAAACCTCATTCAAGAGAGACAGAATGGGTTGGATCAACGTGAACAACAAAATGCAAGGATTGGGCCAGCATCAGGTACAACTGGAACCAGGGTCTCTGAGGATGTGTGTGGGAATCTTCCTCCATCTTTCAGCTTCTCCAGGGAAGAGGCAGCCTGTCCTCTTGCGGTGGTGAAGGGAAACCCCCAACTGCCCCAGATTTCCTCCCATCAGCTCTGCAGCAAGCAAAAATAGGTCTCTCCACCCCAGCTTTTCAGAAACTGTCTCAGGGCAGCCTCTGATTGGCCAGTTTGAGTTACATGCCCATCCTGGAGGCACTCACGGTTGCTAGGTGAATGGAAATCTCTGATTGGCCTCACCTGGGTCATGGGACTGCCTCTCGAGCTGAAAGTGGGATCAACACCACCCAGATCACAGGAGAGGGGAGTAAAGTTGCCTAAAGTCCTCTCCAGGGACCTTGAGAGAGAGGGAGTCTTGGTGGGGGGTATTTGGAGGTTCCTAGGAATGTGGGTGCTGACAGTGAGACCATGTGGAGCCCTTCTCCTGCCCCAGACCCTAGTTGGGGCTGGCCTCCCTGCTTCCTGTCTCTAGGACAATCCCTTCCGTCAGAGGATTGCCCAGGTCTTCTCGGAGGACGGGGATGGTCACATGACCTTGGACAACTTCCTGGACATGTTTTCTGTGATGAGCGAAATGGCTCCCCGCGACCTCAAAGCCTACTACGCTTTTAAAATTTATGGTGCGTGTAGGGCCCCGGAGGTGGGGGAAGTGGGAATAAGACCAGGTCTTGGGCCAGGGGCTGCTCTGCCATCACAAATGTCTCTCCAAGGGCTCAGAGGCCCTGCGTGGCCCTGCCCTTCACCCCACGCTGGTACCTCCCCTCCTCATCCCATTCCAGCCACACTGGCCTGGCTGTTTACCCAACACGTCAAACTCTTTCTGCCTCCGGGCCTTTGCCTCTGCTGTGCCCTTTGTCTAGGATATCTTTCCCCTGGATCCTTCTCACCTTGAAATTTAGGTCAAAACTAGCCCTTTCCCTTTCCCCCCGATTCACTCTCCCTGCCACATCCTAGCATGGAGGTCCTGGGGAATTGAACCCAGGACCTCCTGCATGCTAAGCAGGTACTCTACCACTGAGCTATACCCTCCCGCCCAGATCTGCTCACTTCTTACCAATTTTCTCTCTGAGGAGACCCAAGGGCAATGACATCGTCTGTTTTGGTCACTACTGTCTTAGTTCCTGGCACACAGTAGGTATTCAATGAATACTTGTCAAATGAATGAATGAGTGCATGAAAATTTATCACAGTGGCTGGCACACAGTCAGCACTGTGGAAATGAATGAAAGAGGGAATGAATGAAAAACAATTAGTACACGCCTGGCACATAGTAGGTGCTCAACAAATGCTTGTTGAGTGAATGATTTCCCAGCAGGTCCCTGCCCAATTCCAAAGCAAGATCCAGCTTTTACCCAGGGTCTTGGGTTCCCTCTGGGCCCTTGTCCCTCATGGGGACAAGATGCGCCCACGACTGGCCCAGCCTGCCTGCCACCTGCTGTCCCCTTCCCCTATGTCCCCATCCATTCCATGCCACAGACTTTAACAATGATGACTACATCTGCGCTTGGGACCTGGAGCAGACGGTGACCAAGCTGACGCGGGGGGAGCTGAATGCTGAGGAGGTCAGCCTGGTGTGTGAGAAGGTGCTGGATGAGGCCGATGGGGACCACGACGGGCGGCTGTCCCTGGAAGACTTCCAGAACATGATCCTTCGGGCACCAGACTTCCTCAGGTGACACTCCTTGCCACCCTACACAATCCTTTTCCACGTGTATGAGAGGGGCTCTTATGGAACAGGTTCACAGACTCCGTTTGGGAAATTTCCTCTGTTCATTCATTTGTGACCTTGGGGAACTCTCCTGCCCTCCCTGGTCTCAGTCCCTGCATCTTTAAAATGGGGATAGAGACCTTGTGGACACCTCCTGTGGGTGGACACAGCTCTTTGGGTGAGCGGAACATGGTTGGACTTCAGCCTTGTCTTGCTTGAACATTTTGCGGTGAACAGACCGTACAACTGTACTTGGCAGCCCTGGGGAGAATCAGAGCCCATGCTGTAAGGCAGATAGCAAGGGTTCAATGAGTTGATACAGGGGGCGCCTTGCTACCTGCTTTTGTACCTCCCATGAGCTAAGAATGGCTTTTACATTTTTAATTGGTTGGGGGGAAAATCAAGTAAAAATCATACTCCACAACACACGAAAGTGATATGAAATTCAGTTTCCATGTCCATCAATAGTTTTATTGGCATACAGCCACGCCCATTTGTGTACATATTGTCTACGGCTGCTTTTGAGCTTTGAGGCAGAGTTGAGTCATTGGGCAAAGTTGGAAATATCAACTATATGGCCCTTTACAGAAAAAAATTCACTGACCTCTGAGTTAGTACATGGGAAGAATTTAGAGCAGTGCCTGGCACACAGTAGGTGCTCAATAACTGTGTGTGTAATAACCATAGCTGTTGTAGTTATTACCATTGGTGGTGTCCTTGCCTGCAAAGGGCCTCCTTCCTCTAACCTGGGATAAGTAAGGCTGGTCTCTTGACATAGAGACACGAATAATGACATCAGGACAAATCTCTTGCCACTAACTGAGCATCCTCTGTGTGTCCTGCCCTGCACATTTGTCCCCTTAGCCCTCACATTACCGCCCTTTGAAGGAGAGACAGCTATTATCCCCATTTTACAGAGGAGTAACTGAGGCCCAGAGACAGGGAGCCAGTCAGCGTCTAAGACAGAGCCAGGATGCAAACTCCAGTCCAAAGTAATATGCTCTCCAAAACAGAAAGACATTTCATACAATATCACTTATGTGTGGAATCTAAAAAAAAGGGCACAAATGAACTTATTTACAAAACAGAAACAGACTCACAGACATAGATAAGAAACATGGTTACCTGGGGCAAGGGGGTGGGAAGGGGTAGATTGGGAGTTTGAAATGTGCAGATACTAACTACTGTATATAACATAGATACACAACAAGTTTCCACTGTACAGCACAGGGAACTATACTCAATATCCTGTAGTAATACATGATGAAAAAGAATATAAAAAGGAATTTATGTATATGTATGACTGAAACATGATGCTGTACAGCAGAAATTGACACATTGTAAACTGCCTAGACTTCAATTGGAAAAAAAAAGCAAAAAAAGAAAAAAATTGATGTCATCTCAACCCCCGTGGGGGTCAGGAGGGCCACGACCTAGGGTTTTTTGAGGGGGTCCATCTCCCGCTCCCGTGGCTCCCTGCCGGCCTCGGGAGGTGGTGGGAGTGTTGGGGAGGAGGAAGAGGGAAGGTTACCCACTGCCCGATGACAGACTCCTCTCCTCTTTGCACACAGCACATTCCACATCCGCATCTGAGGGTACCGCGGAGGAGGAGCCGGGCCGGAGGAAGGTGGGGTGATCCCTCATCCCCCTGTGGAATCTGATCTCCCTGGGCTTTGGGAATAAACACACATCACTGAGTCACAGCTGCTCAGAAAACAGGTTTGTCACCTTAAACCTGGCAAATGAGAGGGAGGCGGCCTAGGATCTCTCCTTCCTCTGTCACTGGGTGATCTTGGTGTGGCTGCACCCTCTCTGGGACATGAACTCCCCATTTGTTCTGGGAAAGGGCTGAATTCTAGATGGCTCTCCACTCTGGGGGCTGGAAGTGCCTCACTGTGGGTCTTGGTGGGCAGAGATGAGGTGTGGAGATCAAGCCATGCTGTCCCACCCCAGGCCTTCCCTATCCCCGGTGGCTCAAGTCTCCTTTTTTCCCCTCAATCCCTGAATCCCTCGAGGGGACTAAAGCTTCATCTCCTCGTTGATTCAGTAGAACTGCCAGAGGAGGCCTCTGAGCGATGTGTGTGATGGGCATGTCATTCACCGAGGCTGGCACCACACTTTACAGTTTATGAAGCACCTGCTGGTCAGCCATCACATTGGCTCCTGTAACATTCCAGTAGGGTTGGCTGAGGAGCACTCACACTTCATTCAGAGGCAACAGAGTGACTTGCCCAAGGTCACACTTGCGAAGTCATCTGCAGAGGCAGACTTGAACCCAGGCCCACCACACTTCAGATCCCAGACCTCTACACTTTGCAGGTTTGGGAAGCCCCATACTCACTTCATTCATCCTTGGGGCCCAGACTAGAGCCCCAATCCATCCAAGGAGTGGTCATTCCTGCCACCAAGATCAGCCCCCAAGGATCATTCCAGATACCTCTACTGTATGTCATTTCAAGGGTGCCCACTCCAATCCTGACCCCCATTTACTAAGCACCTATTGTACGCCAAGGGCCGAGGTTTTATACACATTCTGCTGGTTCATCCTGAGAAAGAGGAACTGCCCTTCTCCTCATTTTCCAGATGAGGAAACAAGCCTAGAGAGGTTTAGTGACTTGCCAATGGTCACACAGCCCCACAATTCAAGATTCCGTCCAGAGGCCACCCCCAACCACAGTCCTGCACTGCCTCTTCCTTTTTAGAAGAGATCCGGTGTGTTCAGGATGGTATGGCCATAGATGGCTTCTCCCTTTCTAAAGGAAAGGGCCTCATACGCTTCTTCTAAAGCTGCCGTTGATGTCAGGAGTGCTTACTGTGTGCCAAGTCCTCTGCAAGCCTCAGCTCCTTCATTTGCACAAGAACCCCAGGAAGAAGGCATGAACAGCCCTGTTTACAGACAAGGACACACTCAAGAGTTGAGTCCTGGTGCAGGGGGTGTGGGGAAAGGGCTCAAAGTGACCGGGCTTCAAATCCTGGTGCTGACACACCAGCCATGTGACCTTGGCCATGCCTCTCCTCCTCTCAGAACCTCGGTCTCTTCTTTAAAATGTGCAGAATGAGCCTACCTTATGGACCTGCTCAGGGGTGTAAAATAATGAATGTGGAGAGACTGGTGTGGGGGCCTGGCACACAACAGGTGTCCCAGATTCCACTGCTGTAACATTATTATTATTCCTTAAATGACCAGGTCACCCCACTGGCAACTGCAGGACCAGACCCAGGCAATGTCTTTATTATAGTTCTCAGGATCCTGATGGCTAGTGGGTAGTGGCCGAGAGCAAGAGGTCGGGCGTCAGCAGCCCCCCGCAGCGAGGGTCCCAGAACCAGGGTGAATCTCTCCCCTAGCAGTAACCAGGGGCGAAGGGTGGTGGTGTGTGGTACTCCTCGGGGAGCCAGTCATCCCGTGGTTCTTTCAAGTCTCTTGGCTCTGGTTTGGACGCCTGTGAGGACAGGGCTCTCACTATTGCCCGGCGCCAACCCCTGACCCTTGGGGTCACCTCGTTCCAGCTGGCCGACCTCAAGGCCTTCCTTGAGGGGTCATCTTTGTTTCTTGAAGCCTGGGGCTGTGAGGGGCTTTGGAAGGATGTGGCCACAAAGGGGTCCATGTAGAAGTTATCTTTCCAGGCTGAGTCACCTGCCCCAGCTCCTGAGCCGTGGGTCACCCCCGCTGGCCTGGTGTCCTGGAGTGATGAGGAGCGCACAGCCACCAGGTGGGATTTCAGCTGCTGCTGGACCTTCTTGCCTGTCTGGGGGAGCATCTTGAGGTTCTTCCAGAGTTTCTGGCAGGTCTCCTCAAGAGGGGATTTTTGGGGGCAGGAGGAAGCAGCTTCCTCCATGGATGCCCCATCCAGCTCTGCCGTCGGCTTCCTTTCCTTTGGCTGATGAAGCAGGACTGGCTTTGCAGAGGCCTGAAACCAAGAGCAGGTGAGACCTGTGGCCACCCTGCCTGCCAAAGCTCTGAATCTGCCCCCCAAATTGGGACTTGGGTCCCACCTAGACACCCTGGGGCCAAGAAAGTCCCCATGAAACCCCAAACCTGATCTCACACGCCATCCTCCCCCTTCAATAAATGGCTCCAGTGTCTGCCCCAGTGGTCACCTAACTTTTCCCATAAAGGTTCAGAGAGCAAATGTTTTCAGCTTTGCAGGTCATACAGTTTCTGTCTCATTACTCAGCTCTGTGGTTGTGGGAGCAGAAGCAGCCAGAGATTATATGTTAACGAGCCAGTGTGCCTGTGTCCCAAGAAAACTTTATGGACACGAAATGTGAATTTCATCTGATTTTCATGGGTCATGAAACACTGTTTTTCTTTTGATTTTTTTTTTCAACCATTCCAAAACATAAAAGCCATGCTTAGCTGGCAGCCCATATGGAAATAGGCAACAGGCCGATGTGGCCCCTTGGGTGATAGTTTGCCAGCCCCATATCTACCCGGTTTTTCAGGCCAAAGACTTAGGTGTCATTTGTGGCAGATGCTGTCAATGCCCCAGCCATACCCCTTTGCCCTGAGCATTTCAGTGCTCCCAGCTCCACTCCCAAACGCCAGCAGCAGGGACTCTGTCTGGGGGACTTCTCTGGCCACGTGGCAGATCTGAGGTACCAGAGAATGAAAATCTCCCAGGGGCAGTGCTTGACCAATGACTGATGGAAGGTGGAGGATCAGTACCCCAGCCTTGTGCCCCTCAAGTGGGATAACTGAAGTGCAGGTTCCACGCAGAGTCCACAGGCATAATCTGCTCACTAACACACCCTCCCTTGGCTGCCCTCTCTCCTAATCCACTTTCCCTCCCCAAAGCAGCCCCTCCTGGGATTGCTTTCCAAATAATGGAGGATGGGGCACTCAAGCCATGACAATGACCCTCTTCCCCTCACTCTCCATTTTCAAGGCATCAGCAAGCTCCACCCTCAGGGCTTCCTTTCCAGTCTCTCCCACCTGTCCCTGCCTCCTTCCTGCCCCCCCGACAGCCCCTTCTGCAGCTGGCAGCCACACGGAACATTTAACACCATCAATCCAGTTAAGCTCAAGCTCTCTCACAGCACACCTGGAACAGATCCCAGCTCTTCCCCCTGGCCCCGAGACCCTGCATGATTGGCCCCTGCTAACCCTGGATGGCCCTTTTGCTCATGCCACTCCATCCACACATTGGCTTTTGCTGTTCTGTTTTTCACACTGAATCTCAGGGCCTTTGCATGTGCTCTGCCCGCTGTCTGGGATGCTCTCTCTGCATCTCTGTGTGGCTGGCTCCTCCTCATCCCGCCTGTCCCAGCTCTATGCCACCTACTTCAGGAGGTCTTCCCTGACTGTTCCTCTCACTCCCCTACCAGCAAACTCACTGATGTCCATCAGACCAGCCCCTGTTTCATTTCCACTACTGTCAAAACTTCTCTGCCATGCAGGGGGCCTGAAGGGCACACAGGCCTCGACCTCAGGGCATCTGGAGGTCCAATCATTCCCTGAAAAGCTGGGGTTTGTTCATTTATTCATTCATCTACTCCACAGATTCATTAGTTGAACACCTTTGATGTGCCAGGTCCTCTCTGAGGTATGGGAAGAGCAGAGGTGAACCAGCTAGACAGATTCCCAGGCCTCCCAGGGCTCCCAGTCTGATGGGGGAGGCAGGTAGGAAACATGAAAACCCATAAGTAAACAAGACATTTCACATTTTGAGGAATTCTCTGCTGCAAATAAACAGGATGATGTGAGAGAGAAGGCAGGGGGCAACTGAGTCTGGAGACTGGGGAGGGAGACAGCTGAAGAACTGACGGAAGAAGACAGGCATGGGAAATCTGGGGGCAGAGCACACAGCACATGCACAAGCCTTGAGGCTGGCTCAGCATGTCTGAACGACAGAAGGGTTGGCAAAGGGGCTGGACTCGGCTGGCGGTGGGTAGGAGGAGCTGAGGTTGGAGCTGGGATTTCAATCACAGTGCCTCAGGAAATCACTGGAAGGTTTTCAGCTTGGAGCTACAGAATCTAATCCTGATTCTAGAAAGTCTCTTCTGGCAGCTGTTGGCCATCTCTGCTCCTGCATCGCCTCCCTCCCCCCACCCCCTTCCAGATTGGAGGTGCCAGCTTTCTGTCACATACCTCTTCAGGTGCGGCCACTGGATGGGAGGAGGAATTCAGATGTTTGCTGGGGCTGTGGGTGGAGCTGCCGGCTTCCTCAGCCAATGCAATGGAGTAAAGGAAGAGTTCCTCATAATCTACGTATGCAGGATCCTTCTGCGGGCAGAGGGGGAACCTGCAGCTCAGTCCCAAGGAGGGGGAGGGATTGGGTCTAGGGTTCCAGCTCCCATAAGTCGGGGCTCAGAGGTGCTCCACCTACACACCTTGTAAAGAGGCATGCCCTCCCACAGCAGCTACGGAGAGCTGGGCCCCGCCACTGGGCCTTATGGAAATATGCCCCTCCCATAGCAGCTTTTGGGGGCTAGACCCCGCCCACTGGGCCTAATTAGGAAATATGCTGCACTCCCAGCCGCTTGGCTTCTCTGGGGGCTAGGCCACGCCCACCAATCCTTAAGGAGATATGCCCTTCCCACGGCAGCTGCTGAGGGCAAGGCCCTGCTCTGTGGGCCTTTACGGAAATGTACAATTCCCATAGGTCAGCCAAGGTTAGACTGGCACATATGAAAAAAAATCAGGCGGGGACCAAAGACCAGGAGGGCCGGGCCACAGGGGAAGGGGACAACAAGAGTGACAGAATCACAAGAGGCTGAGGGGGGCATGTGGGAGCAGAAGAGTCTAGGGCACTTGGACCTTGGGAGGACAGCTGTGGCCCTTGTGGGTCCCAACCCTCACCTGCCCGCAAGGCTGCGTCAGCAGATCCCCGTGCGGCTGCATCGGCCGCTGCTGGTAGAAGGTGACCAAAGCGTCTAGAGAGGCGTGGGCTCTCGCCTCCCCAGGGATCATGAAGCTCCCATCGTCCAAAAGTTTCACCATGAAGTGGTGGCAGCAGTTTTCGGCTCTGCGGAGACACTGCTGGGGCTCAGACATCCCGTTCTGTCTCATTCCATCCCCACCCCCAAGCCCTTGAGCTCATCAGGGCTGCAGTCCAGCTGCCCAAGCTCCCTTGTAAGCTCCTCCACTCATTAGCCATGTGATGCTTGGCAGGTGACTGCACTGTGCCTTAGTTTCCCTCTTTATAACATAAGGCTACTCAGGCTGATCTCAGGAGTTCTTGTGAAGATGGAACCAGCTACTGCAGGAAAAAGCTGGCAAGAGGTGCCTGGCAAGGGGTAAATGATTGATAGAAATGATAACAGTGAAAATTGGAGTCAGGTCCCAGCCTAAGACTGTGTGCCTGGCACACAGCAGATACTCAATAAATGCTCCATTATTAATGAGTGGATGCATTTATGAATGGCCCATGATATGCTTCCTAAATCTCATTTAATCCTTACATCAAGACTTTTAATTTTAGCATTCCGCTGTTAGAGGTGAGGACTTTAGGGGAGGCACAGAAAGGCTGAGCAACTTGTCCAAGATCACACAGTGTGTAAGTGGCAGAGCCGAGCCTTGGACTGTGTGACTCAGGGCCTAAGCTTTTCTCCTCTATGGGTAGCTCTGTAATCGGGCCATTTAAAAAATTCCTTTGGCCTGGAATCCTTTTGAAAAGTAGTTTGTGCTGCTGAATCCTCTGAGATGCCGATTCAGGCATTGAGATTTCAAGGAGCCGGGCTGCTCTGGTTTCCCTAACATGAGATAGTTGCTATTTAGATGGTGGGGGAGAGGGGTAGTTGCGGGGAAAGGTGGCTCCCAGCAGCCCCTGTTCTCAGACACACTGTCTCAGTTATCACCAGGCCCAGGTCTGCTGGTTACAGCCAGACCTACAGCCACTCACTCTTTAGTGAGATCTGGTCAGAGCTTCACACTGGTTACTCACTGAGAAACTGTGGTATGAAGCACCCTTTGCCCCAACTCAAGGAAGCCCTGGAGCCCTCCTGCCCCTGCCCTGGCCCCTAGCCCAGGCCTTACTTGTAAGAGAGTGTGTAGCCCACGTGGCTGTGACTGACCCTGATGAGGAAGGATCCCAGTGGCTGTGATTCCAGCAAGTTCTCGGCATCTCTGGAAGGGCACACACAGGAGAGAGATGGCTAAGGTCCAGGTGCCCAGCATACTGGTCAGTCATCCCAGTGCTGGTGCCCCCGTGAACAAACAACCTAAAACTTCTTTTTTTTCCTCTCCTGATTGTTTCAGACCTTTGGATAATCAGGGACAGGGATGTTCCCCAGAGGTGGCAGGAGGCCTCTGATGACCTTGACCATCTTCCACAACCCCTGCTCTCCTTCCCAATGCCTGGAAGGTCCCCATTAAGGCACCTTTGGTTCGCTCAAGGTGTCACAGGTAATAAAGCAGGAGCTGTTCTCAGGTACGTTTGATTTCAAGACCCAGCTCTGCTGCTCATTAGCTCTGTGACCCCTGGCAAGGGTCAGTCCCTTTCTGACCTCCAGCTTCCTTATGGGAAAAGTAAACCTTTATTCTCGGGGCCCACGTGAGGACAGATGAAACGCATGCAGTGTGAGGGTGGGAACCGCCATCTGGTAAGAACTCACAAGATGCTTACTGTTATGATTACTATTATCCCGGGATCACACGGAGTGAGGCAGCCTTCTCTGGGACAAGATGGGGACTTTGGACCCTCCAGTACAGAGCCCACTGGCCATGTGTGGTGCTGTGCACTTGAAATGGGGCTGTAGGGACTGAGATGTGCTTTTAGCAATCAATATGTGCCCGATTTTGAGGGCTTAGTGCTCGCTACTTGTCAAAATGAGAATATCTTGGATATCCTGGGTTAAATAGAAGATATGATTAAAATTAATTCCACCTGTTTTTTAAATGTCTTTTAATATAGCTACTAAACAAATTTAAAATTGCAACGAGCAGCTCACATTATATTTCTATTGACATACTCCAGAACGCAGAAACCATGCCCAATTCCTCCTCTCTGTGGCTTTCACAATGTTTTCTCAATTTCCTGTTGGAAGAATGTGGCAATAACTGTTCTTTTTGCCATTTATTTAGAGCCAGTCCCTGGGGGTGGGTGATTAGGTGGATTTGTTCATGTCCTCAGAGCTCAGTCTGACATAGCAAGTGCGCATGTTACAGCTCTGATGGATTGAGAGCAGCTGTTTGGGGCACTGTGTTAAGAAGGATTCTGAGGCTGCATCCCACCATCATAGATTGGTGAAGCTGCATCCCCACCTGGGTAAGGTTGTGGGGCGGGGGCGGGGTGGAGCTGTCAGGTCCAGTAACTTGCCCGAGGTCACAAAGTGAGTCCCTAGAGGGGGCAAGGATTCAAGCCTGGGATTCCAGAGTCTTTTCACCTACACTGTTAACAAACTTAGCTGAGCTAAGTCCAGAATTCTGCAGTGTGAACATGCCCAGGGTGGGGGCAGACAAGGAAAGAGGGTGAAGGGCAGGGTAGAAGGTGTGGGTGCATCCTTACTCTCTCGAGATAGCCCCATGGAACCACTCAGGGACCCCTCCATGGGCCAGTTGGCCCATCTGCGTCTGCACAAACCAGGCCAGTCGTGGAGGCAGTGGTGGGGGCAGCTGTCTGGCCTCTGTCATGGCTTCCAGGGGACAGGCAGTGACCTGGGGGTGGGAGGGAGGAAAGAGAGTCAAGCCTGGTCCACCTCCCACCTTTGCTCTTTTCTTGAAGCTCATGGTGCCACCTCCTTTGAGAAGTCCTCCAGGTGGCGCAGAACAATGGGATTGAAATAGGCTTCTTGAGCACCTACTATGTGCTGGCACTTAGTGCATGGTCATTCATCGACTCCTCCCCTAAATCCCCCAAGGGTTTTCCCTTTTCCTTTTATTCTTTTTATGCCATTACAAGTCAGAATGTTCCTTTTTAGAAATATCTGTATTTAAGTTTAAAAACTGAGTTTATTTAAATATTAAGTAAATAGCATTGTTCTTGGAGGGATGTAGAGATGGCAAAATGATAAGTGAGTGAATGAAATAGCAGATACCTTGTGGGTGCCATAAAGGGTTGCCATGGTTTCATTAAGCACTACAGAGACGTGGCCCCAAACAGTTGCTTCTGCCACCAGTGTCACCACGAGTGGCACATCTATAATGTACCAGGTGCATGGTTAATACACACTCATTCTCAACAGTTTTAAGCTCAGGTACCACTGGACTTTATGAGCCAATGACACAGAGCTGGAAAACAAAGAAAATAGCACCAATTTGCAAAACAGTATTAAGGCAATGAAACTCCAGCAAAAGGGTTGTGCCCTGCTGGAGTTGTCCACACAGGATCCCTTATTCTCGCTCTTAATTCCATCCCCAAACTGGAGCTTGGGTCCGTCCCCTCACTGGTCTAATTTTTCAGTATCTCAGAAGGTCTTTGTTATCAAGCTGTTTCCACAGAGAGGGGCATGCTGACCAAAACAGTCAATATTGACTGTCTCTTAACAGAGGACACACCCAACACACATGCCCTCTGGGGAAGGACCCAAAGGAATTCTGTGAAAAGTGAAATTAAATAGATCTATTAAGAAATGTTTAAGGGGGGAAGGTATAGCTCAGTGGTATGCATGAGGTCCTGGGTTCAATTCCCAGTACTTCCATTAAAAACAAACAAACAAGCAAACAAATCTAGTTAACTCCTCCCCCCACCAAAAAAAGAGAGAAATGTTTAATAAAGCAGAGTGACAAAGCAGTTAAGAACCCAATCAGAGCCAGACAGCCTGCGGTCAAACCCCAGCTCTTCCACTTAGCTTCTGTGTGATCTTGGGCAAGTCACTTAACCTCTCTGGGCCAGTAGTTTTCATCTGCAATTTGGGGATCATGATGGCAATTACCTGAGAAGGTATAGTTGGCACAGAGCTAAGCACTGTACGTATATAATAAATATTCATGAATCCAGTAGTGACCTAGCGTGAGGTAATGTTTACTGGGTTGTTCTTTTTACTACCTGGGAGAACTCCTATATAATCCTTCAAGACTCAGCAAACATATCCCTCCTCCAGGCAACTTTTGTGCCTCTTCTCCAAGACAAAGCCGTGGCACCCCTCTCTGGCCCCCTCCACATCAGCCCTAAGCACATCCTTGCTCTGCCCCAAACAGATCAAGCTCTCTCTCTGCTCCATGCCTTCGTCCATGCTGTGCCCCTGCCAGGAACGCTCTTTCCCTAATTCCAGCTCTGTTTTCTATGGTCACCTGCCAGTACCCCCAGAAAATCCCTCATGCCTCTCTGGACCCCGCCAGCCCCATCCCTCCTTCTGGCCCAGCCCGGTCCCCACATTCTGTCTTCTCAAGGCCTGAGAGGAGGCTGAGGCTCTTGGGGCCCCCGCCTCACCCAGCATGGGGGTGGGCACATAAGTAGGCACGAAGCTGACTGAGGGGGACCCCTGCTTTGGCACGTACCTGGGAGACTTCTGGGGGGCCTGAGGCCCTTATGCTGGCTGTGCCCGGCGTCTGCAGGAGCCTGGGTTTCGGTTCAGGGTCTGCACGTCAGCGGGGCGGGGCCGCTGCCCCAGATGGTTCCTGTTTCCTTAAGCAGGTGAGCCCTGGGCGGGGACTGGGACAACCCCCTTCTGCCCCCATCTGTAGTCCAATCAAGCCACTGAGCTGCATGCAGGTAGGGGGACATCCTTGCTCCACTCAGACCGTGACAAGCCTTAATTGAGCACCTATAGTATGTCAGAGCCTCAGGGGACAGAGAGGTTGACCTGAAAGCCAGGCATAGGCCCTGCCCTCCCAGCACCTATAACCGAGTGAGACGTGAAGGGGGTGCGATGTTGCTGTGTCGAAGTGGACAGCCTGCTGGGCGGGGGGGCTGGAGGTGCAAGAACCCCCAGAGGGGGCCCAGCTGATCAGGAGGAAGGGGCGCCAGGGGACAGGTTGGAGTCAACTTGATTAGGGGAAGGGAGTTTTGCAGAAAATGTGCTCTGGGGGAGGGAACAGCATGAGCAAAAGCCCCAAGGCCTCACTGTGTGCAAAGGGCTGCAGTATGACTTCCTCTGTTGAAAAAAAAATTACATTTTATGACCGCATTGACATCAAGACCCATGTAGCCCAGGCTGAATTCATTTCATATATTTAACATTATTGTAATTCGTTTTTTCCTTCTAATTAAAAAAAAAAAAAACTAAAGCATTTTGCAGGCCCCAACACACGAGCTGTGGACCCTGAATGTGGGAACCCCTGCCTAACAGATCAGCTAGCCTCAGATGTGTGCTGGCTGCCTCACCCCTCCCAGCACCCAGGCAAAACCACTTCCTCCTCCCTTTATGGGCAGAAACGGCCCAGATCCTTGTGGCTGAGCTGAAGGCCTCCCCGCAGGCCTATCGCCCTGGCCCAGCTGGTCTAGTTAGCCCCCACTGCAGGCTCAAGCTGTATGTCCCCACTGCCCCCTGCTCCAGTGGTTTTGGGGGCTTGGGGGGTGGACTTGGTCTGGAGTCTGCAGGTCAACTAGGCTCAAGCAGGAAACATGGAACCTGTGCTTCTCACTCACCCTCTACGTGGCCTTGGGTGAGTCACTCAAACCCTCTAGGCCTTAAAAAAAAAAAAAAAAAGCCAAAAAATTTTTAAAATTCTCCAGGCCTCAGTTCCCTCCTCTGTGAAGTGAGCGTGAGACGTGATGATGATCAGGAGAGACAACCTTCAAGTGTGCAGCATGGCGCTCAGCTAAGAGCGATAATGTTAGGACTCTTCACTGTGACTTAAGCTGATGGCTTTGTGCCTGGCGTGGGGGGAGACGCAAGCTTGGGCGCCAGGTCTCATGAGTTGGGCCACCTTGGCAACTCACTTCACCTCTCTGATCCTCCATGCCTTTCACGGCCCAATGGATCCAGCCTCCATGAGAGGAGCAATGCCGTTAGGGAGGGGATCAGAGACCGTTTTCACTTCGAAAGCCTGGCCACTGGGGATCTCATTCACACAGAGTTCAGTCCACAGAAACATGGCACATTTCAGTCCACTTCTGGCCCGCCCCCCTGAGGCCCCACCACTGAGGGGGCCGCCCTGATTACCCTGACCTGTTTGGAGGATGTGGTCTTTCACAGACGAATGCCCTCCCTTGAGACTGTCACAACAGAATCATCCCCCACCTCTCGGAGACCAGAATCTTTGAAACTGCGAACAGACATGTGGCCCTCAGAGGAACTTTCCAGAAGGGGACCAGCAGGGAGAGAGTGGGGCTGGTACTCAAGGCTCTGCTCCTCCAAAGTTAGGCCCTTCCCCTTCCAAAGTCAGGTCTGGGCTCCTCTGAGTGGGACAGTCACTGGCCCCATGTGGGGTGGCCCTCGGGATAGGAGGCCACAATGGTGTCTAAGCCCTGGGATACACTAAGGCTGTGGATGTCAGGGGTGGGGAAGTCCTGAGGCTCTGTCAACTCTGGGCTTTATGCAATTTCATGGTTCTCTTGTCGTCCAATGCCTCCATTCTGTTAATTCATTCATCCACTGATTCCACAAACACTGGCTGAGTCCCAACTGCAGGCACCATGCTCGATTCTGGGTATGAAGCAGAAAACAACAACAAAAAAAACCCAACAGGCATGGTCCCTGCCCTGCTGGTCCTGCTCATGGTCCCTGGGGAGAGATGCCGCACAAGTCCACACGCAGGAGAGCCTGGCGGAAGAGGAAACAGCAAGGGCAGAGGCCCTGGGATAGGAACAAACTTGGCACGCTTGAGAAGCAAACAGGCAAGGTGTCCCAGAGGTGGAGACAACCCAAATGTCCATCAGTGGGTGATCTCGTAAAAGTTGTGGTCCATCCACACAATGGGATAGTCCTCGGCTATAAAAAGGGATGGGGCTCCGATACACTACGACACGATGGATGTCGAAAACCTTACGGTAAGTGAAAGAAGCCCGATGAAAAAGGCCATGTTGTGTGTGATTCTATTTACATGAAATGTTTAGAACAGGCAAATCCATAGAGACAGAGTAGACTAGTGGCTGCTGGGGGCTGGGGGTGGGGGGAATGGGGAGTGACTGCTCATTGGATACTGGGTGATAAAAATGTTCAAAAATTGACTGCAGTGAGGGTGGCACGAGGCTGTGAATATCCTAGAAGTTACTGAATTGCACACCCTGGTGGGTGAATTGTATGGTGTGTGAACTGCAGCTCAATAAAGCTATTAAAAAAAAAAAAAAGCCAAGGTGTCATCTGTCCCTGTACAAGGGCATGGTAGTGAAGGAGCCACCCCATCGAAGTCCTTAGAAACAAGGAAAAGTAGTGACTCTGAGCAAGAGGCTGGGTATGAGGTGGGCCTAAGGAGTTCCAGGACTCCACCTGACCTGGCTGGGGGGGGGGGGGCGCTGTGGAAATTTGGGGTGTTATGGGGCAAACACTTAGAGTTTGAATTTGTCAGTTATTTGGATGACTTGTTCCCCGTTAGAGACAAGAAGTAAAAAGAGAGGTGAGTTTTTCTCTTGGGGCAAAAGATGAATAATGATGCAAATGATAATGAACATGACGATGATGCTGCTGACAACGTGACAGCAGCTGGTCTGGGACACACCATCTCACCAGCTCTGCACAGCCATCCTGTGAGGTGGGAACTGGGATCACACCCATTCTACAGATGAGGGAACTGAGGTTCAGCCCATGGTTGTGCTGTGGGTCTGAAGCAGGATCTCGGGGAGGAGGGGTGCTCCTGAGAGGTCAGGTGCTCCTGAGAGGTGAGGAAGGGGGCTCAGAACGGAGCACTCAACTTGGCAAAATGAGTGCCAGGGGGATGAAGACCAGAGACTCTTGGTGGCATTATGGGAACTGGTGTTGACTGAGTGACTTACGCAGGGGGTGTGGGCGGCGCAGTGAGTGTTTGGCGGGGGACGGGGAGGAGGGGAGCTGAGAAGCTTATTTTCCCAAGTCAGTCTTTTGATAATGGTGGCATCTTCTCAGAGCTCGGGGGGACCTTCTCCTCTAGCCTGGGGTAACCCACTGCCTCTACTTTGATCTTGCCCAGACTTGAGGCCCCTGTTGGCCTGGGCTGTGTTTTAAATAGTGGGCATCCTGTGACCCCACCGCCCAACATCTGGCCATCTCCGTGTACCTACATGGAAAATGTGGACATAAACATCCGTTAACTTTAAAATGAGCTTTAATTTGTTTTCCTTAAGTGCATTTATCGATGTAAACAGAGCATGTTAAGAGATTCCAGGGGAGAGCAGACTATTGCTGGTATGTTGGTTTTAATTCAAAAAAGAAAAAAAGAAAGAAAAAAAAAAACTATCGTGCCAACAGCTTGGATGGACAGCAGCTCGTGGGGTGGCGGGAGAAAAAAAGAAAAAGAAAGGTTCCCTGGTGACACCCCTCTGCCCTGGTTACCTGGGTTCCGACTGCAGTCTCCACGGGAAGGCGGAGCTGTCAAAACAGAACTGGGCGGCTGCAGTTAGAAACCCACCTGGACTGCTCCTGCAGTCAGTCCCTGTGGGCCACCCTGCGCTCTCTGCCACATCCAGCCGGGGGTATGTTCCTGATCACCCAGATTGGCTGTGGGGAATCAAAGACGGAATCGCCTGCTGGCATGACGACCTGGTGAAGTAAAAATCTCTGCTAGAAAAAACATCTGATTTGGAGATGGTGGGATGGCGAAGAGGAGGAGGCTCCCCGACTGCAGGCGGGCCGCGTGTTGACTGCGTTTTGGGGTCACCCACATGACATGTACGGTGACCCCTCGGTGCTCAGGTGGAGCGCAGAGCAACCTGCTGGCCATGTCCGAGGCCCAGCTGGACCATGGGACCAAAACCTGGCTGTAAACAGGAAAGGCCACTCCATGCTTCTTTCCTCAGGATTTCCTTAATTTGTGCTTCCCTTTGGTTTGACTGTTAAAATGACAGGCGGGGGGGGGGGATAACGGTTTCTGTCACTTGTCCAAAAACTCAAGAGAAGAGGTGAAAGCGGGTGTTGGAGGCGCTGGGCAGGCGCCTCCCGGGCCTGCTGTGAGTCACCTCTCCCAGGAAGCGGAGCCGGCACTCCTGAGCCGTCAGTGGCCTTTGGGAGCCTCCCTCCTGCCGCAGGGGGCGTGGACGGGTTTTCCAGCGGGGCTTTAGCTGTGTCAAGGCCCAGAGATGGAGGCCTGCCATTGCTGGCTGCTACTGACGGCCGCGCCTCCACTCCCTCTCTCTGTCAAGTTATTCGAGGCGTGGACCCATTTGACGGATGTCGCAGAAAAAATAGCAGATTCTGAACTCATTCCATCTCCACAGTTGAAAAAGATCAGTTACTAAAATAAACAATTTCTCGATTGTGTTCTGGTGGCCATGGGCCCGGGAGCCGAGGCGCGGCGGGGGGTGTTGTGGGGGATGGCCCTGGCTGAGTGAGGGGCTCACTCAGGACAGGCACAGTCAGCTCGGCTGAGCGAGGCTCAGAGTAAGGCGGCCTTCCTCACAGAAGAACACATCGGAAAAAGCTGCTCCTCTTCTGCTGGTCTGGTGTGATTTTGACTCCCTGGTTGCTCCCCTGGGGGCTGTTGCCTTCCTGAAATTGCAAGAGGTTTTCCGAGATTACGGCTGAGCATCATGAGTACCAAGTCTCTTAACCAACCAGCCAGCCAACTAATGAACCAACCAACCAACCATCCGTCATCCATCCATCCACCTCCCTTGCTCCCTTCCTTCCAACCAGCCAACCACCTATCCATTCCGTCCCAACCAACTGCCCATCCACCCCCTCCCATCCATCCATCCCTGCCCTTCCAACCAACAATCCACCTGTCTATTCCCTTCCATCTAACCACCCGCTTCCTTCATCCATCCATCTATCCAACTGTCCCCTCCAACAGACAACTCATCTTTCACAAACCCAGAGATCTGTTTTTTCATCTGCTACCGCACCCACCACTCCTTCTAACCATCCATTCTCTTAATCACTTATTCACCTACCCATCCACCCCCTGTCCATGCATCTTCTCAGCATCTTTGCAACCACAGATTCACCTATCTCACTCTCCTCTTTCCCTACTTCCTTCTCTGTATTGAGCCACCCTTTCTCCTTTCCATCCATCTACCTACCCATCTATGTTGAGCATGTTATCAGTGAGGCAGCTGAGGGGCAGCAGAAAGGCTCTCTCGGGATTGGAGGGGCTGGGTTGAAAGATCCCAGTGCCACCCACACCTAGCTGGTCTCCATGCCCCTGTGCCAAGGCTCTGCTCACCATCTCTCCCCACAGTCTGCCTTCCACCCTGCTGCAGGTGACGTAAGCCCTAAACTCAAGATCTGTTGAAAACCCATCACTGCTGCTGCCCAGCATTTGAAGTCTCTGATCTGGCCCCCGCTGACCCTGGGAACTGAGATCCTATCTTCGCCCACGGCACCATGCTTGGAAAGGCTCGGCCCTGTTTCTTGGACTAATTCCTTTTCATCTTCTAGCTCTCAGGTCAGACTTAACTTTATTCAACAGCAACTGTCGACTGTTGGGCGCTGCCATGGGCACTGCGTATGCAGTGGCGGACAAGACCAGCTCCCCTGCCTTAGGGAGCTCACATGGTATGTGGGAGAATGGAAATCACACAGGGACACAGATCAGCATGAGTCCCTGTAGTGGTGCGTAATGAGAGGGAAGAGGTGGGGCGAGTGGTGGAGGGGTGTTCTGATGGTGATATCTGAGCAGAGGCCTCGTGGAGTGAGGGAGTGAGGCCGGGGACGGTCCAGGGGCTGTGGTCAGCAGAGTAACTGCCCCCAAGGATGTCCATGCCTTCATCCCTGGCACCTGTGAATTGAGTCTCTGACACGGCAGGAGGGACTGTGCAGATGTGATCAAGGTGAGGGGGGAGAGTGTCCTGGATCATTCAGGTGGGTCAGGAAGGAGCAGGGAGGATGGAAGCAGGCTCAGAGAGATGCTGAGAGGCTGGCTGGGAAGACGCAGGAAGGGGTCATGAGGCAGGGAATGCTGTGGCCTCTAGAAGCTTGACCAGGCAAGGAAACGGTCCTGCCCTGGAACCTCCAGCAAGGATGGCAGCTCTGCTGACACCCTGCTCTTGGCCTGGTGAGACCCACTTCCGACTTCTGACCTCCACATTAAGATAAGAAATGTGTATTGTTTAAATGGCTAAGTGTGTTCTGGGAGTTTGTTATGGTGGCCAGAGGAAACAAATGCAAGTGGGGAGCAGCCCAGGTAGAGGGGAAAGAAAGATCCAGACGCGCCTGGGGTGCTCAGGGAACAAGCAAAGGCCAGCATGGCGGGGCCAAGGGGAGGACAGGGAAGCAGCAGGTGGCAAGATGGAGCAAGCGGCAGCAGCCAGAGCACAAGTGGGGTGGGCCCTGGGGGAGCCTGGCTTTCTATGAGGCTCTTAAGAGAGGAGACAGAACAGAGGGAGGTGGGGAAGGCAGAGCCAGGCACATCAGTGATGTAGGATGGATACAAACTCGCAGCTAGCAGAAACGAAAGTTCTGGAGAGCTAATGCACTGTGTGGTGATTCTAGTCGGTGACACTGGACTGTGGCCATACCTCCATTTACTGCGCTTCACAGGTACTGTGTCTTCCACAAACTGAATGTGTGTGGCAGCCCCGTGTTGAGCAAATCTATCTATTGGTGCCATTTTTCCAACCGCATCTGCTTACTTCGTGTCTCTGTGTCACATTTTGATAATTCGCACACTATTTCAAACTTTTCCATTGTATGTGTTATGGTAATCTGTGATCAGTGATCTTTGGTGTTACCGTTGCAAAGAGATTATGACTTGCTCAGATGATGGTTAGCATTTTTGGGGGGACAATAGAGTATCTTATAATTAAGGTATGCACTTTTTCTTTTTTTTTTTTTAGATATAATGCTGTTGTGTGTTTAATAGACCACAGTACAGTGTAGACAACTTTTATAGGCCAGGCACTGGGAAACCAGAAAATGCGTGTGACTTGCCTTACTGTGATATTCACTTTATTGTGGTGGTCTGGAACCAAACCCACAGTATCTCCGAGGTAGGCTTGTATAAACGTCAAAGCTGCTGAGACACTAGACCTTAATTGTTCTCAACACGAAGACGAAAGTGATGTTTATGGGACGTGACAGAGGTCTTAGCTGACGCTATGGCGGTAATCGCACTGCAACACACAAATACCAAACCAACATGCTGTATGCCTCAAACTTCCACAATACTGCATGTCGACTATATTAAGAAAAAAGAAGACCCATATAAAATGGTATGGGGCTGAAACTCTGAACATAAACAAAGGTGGGAGGAAATGGATGGAATTTAACTGTTGGTGATTTGCCACTGAGGCAACAGAGAAAGAGAAACTGCGAGGATTATGGCTGAGCCAGCACTTCACCATCCAAGCCTGGGAAGGATACAGCGCATTCTGGAGGTGACCAACAGGCCTCCATCAAAAGCCCAGGCACAGTGTTGCCGTGATGCTCAGGGTAACTCCCAGTGGGTGAAACTGAGTCAGGAGGATTGCTAAGAATTAAAATTCTACTATTATATTGAAGAGGAAAGAATTCTAAGAAAACTACAATTTTAAGAAAAAGTTTTGTAAAATGTCAGCTTATGTGGGCTATTTTCCATTTTGGCTAAAGAACTGCTATTTAATCAGTTGATCACATGCCTTGCAATTCAATTCACAGCATCTTAGAACTATGAAAATAATGCTCGTTTTAAATCAGATGTCAACTACTTGAATGGCGTTTTGTATTGCGCAGCCTTGTATGACCAGATGCAGAACAAGTCACAAATGGAGTGCTTCACGCTCTCACATCGGAAAACAGGGAGCATTGCTGGGTGGGAAAGAGTGGTCGATGGAACAGAGGCTCTGGAGCAAGACTCACACCAACATTTAGGTGCTAAACACGCCCAAAATATAGCCAAGCATTCAGACTCCACCAAGAAAGCACTAGCCCCGCTGCATGCTGGGGACTGTGAACCTGCTCACATGGTAAACAAAACAGCCGGAAATGAATGACAGGGCGGGTGGGAAGGGATTCAGGCCTCAGAGCCCCAGGACCCACCAAAGCTTGTCACAACCTGCAGAATTTGGGGCTGGAAGGATAAAAAAGGCGATCAACCTGCCAGATTCGTCAGGACAGGAAGCCAGCGGTTGTCAGAGGCCTTGCTGGGGGATCTCAGAGCATGGAATCTTGGCCCCCTTCCCAGCCAGGCCCTGAGAAGCAGTACTTGCCCAGGGATGCATTACATCACTGAGGGTGATGCCGGCCGGGTCCAACAGGGGTGCACGCAGGGATCTGGGAAGGACACACACTCACCAATTTTTTATCCATTTTTGCTTTGATGTCTCTGGCGAGAGTGAAAAATGCCTGCAGAATAAGCACACAGTCAGTATCCCTGGAGTGGGAAGCAGATGGGGGCCTGCTGGTTCCTGTTCCCCGCTGTGCAGTGGGCATGGCTCAAGAGCAGGGCCAGTTGGGGAAAGTTTTAGGACAGAGACCCGGCACAGGTCTCACCTGTCCAGCCCCATCTCCCGCCCCTACTGGGGTACCCTCATCCACCCAGACCACCACTTCCCCTGAGCCAATGACACTGGGAGGTGGGATCACCCTCAACTGGTCAGAGAGGAAACTGAGGCTTGGAGGGGCCAACTGACTTGTTCCAAGGCACCCAGTGGCTATCTCTGTCCCTGACCCCTGTGCTCTGCCGGCCCGCTTTGCCCCTCTTCTGAGAGTCAGGGGCAGGGCAGAAAGATAAGCGGCTCTTTGGCCAAGCAAGCTTCATTTTGGGTCCTTGTCCAGTAGGAAGGCCTCAAAGGCCTGGCAGGTGAGGTGGAAGGTTCATCTTCCCCAGGTCGGCAAAGGATCAAGCGGGCCTGACCCTGGGCTGTTGCCTCTGTCCCAATCTCCTGGCCATTTCCTCCCTTCCCTCAACTGGACAGTACTTAGAAACCCGACTCTGACACAACCCTGCCCTGGGCCTCAGAGAGATGAATCGTCCTCAGCATTTCTTCCTGGTCTGGTGAGAGGCAGTCTTAGCAAACAGCCCTGTGATGTGGAAAGTCTGGCCATGGGGGGTGGCTCAGGATGCTGGGGATGCCCAAAGTGGTGGGCCTAAGGGTCTGGGGGATGGCAGGGGCTTTTGGGGGGAGGGGCGACACAGGCTGGGCCCTGATGGGAAAGGAGTGTGTGTGTGGGAGGGAACAGGACAGTGGAAAAGGCTTAGAGGAGGGTGGCAAAGGTGGCCAGGGATGGCGAGCGGTGGGTGAGGCCTGAGGCACACGCTGCTTGGGGCCAGCTGGGGAGGGCCCTCTGTGCCATGTGTAGGGGTCTGAGGTCGGGAGTGGTGTGCAAGATCTGTTTTGGAAAGATTGCTGGGCGGGAGGTGGGAGGAATGGAGGAGAAGGCAGGTCAGCTGCCGGGCTGGTGTGGCTAGAGAGGAGAGGAAGCCTGGGCCGAGGCTCAGTCAGGGCCCCCTACTCTGCCTGGGCTGTGACTGGGGCCTGTCTGTGTGCATGGTGAGAATGAAAACACCAACCTGGAGCCAGGCCTGGGCACTAGCCAGCTGGGACTCTCTGAGCCTCGGTTTCCCCGCCTGCAAAACTGTGCCTGCTCCCAGGGCTGCTCGAGAGCCAGCAAGATGAAGTCCTAGGTCAGAACATGGGGGCGACGCTCCCGAGCTGCCTGGGCCTGGCGCGTGGCACTGCCCAGGAAGTGCCTCTCGGCGGGCCGTCCAGGAGGGCAGCTGGAGCCTGCACCAGTCCCTGAGGCGGAGCGTCTCTGAACCCCCTGGCCCCGAACCGTGGGCTTGGGACTCACGTTCTCCACGTTGATGTTGGCCTTTGCGCTGGTCTCCATGAACTTGATTCCATAGTCCAGGGCCAGCTGCGAGGGAGGGAGACACACATGAACATCAGCCACCAGGTGTCCCTGACTCCTATGCAGCACCCGGAGTTGGGAACAATGAGGGGTGGGGCCTGCACCCTCTAGCCACCAGTGGAGAGCAGGTGGTGAGTGTCCCTGGCAGGAGGGTGGAGGGGGCCAGGCTCTGTTCTCTGCCCTCTGTGGCCTCAACAGGTCCCACGAAACACTGAGTGGGAGCAGAGCACACCCGAGGAGCCTTCACTGCTTTCAGTCTTTAGCCTGAAGCCTGGCTGGGCGAGGGCTTTCCACCTTCTCTTCTCATGGCACACGCCCCACTGGGGCAACCAATTTGCCCAGCAAAGTCCTGCGTCCCGGGACTCCCTCAGACTTGGACAAGACAGGATGGCAGGTCTCCTTATGCTCATAAAGATTATGAGGGAGTCTCCCTAAAGCCCAGCCTCTCCATCTGCGAGCAATCTGGGGGCCCTCTGGGGCAGGGCAGGGCTGACCCACCCCGTGGCACCCAGCGGCCACCATGCCCACCTTCTCTCCCCGTTCCCTGGAAACTTGTCTCTTGTCGTTCACGTCGCACTTGTTCCCGAGTATCATCTTTTCGACATCTGCAGAGGCGTGCTGCAAGGAGAGGGGCAGACGGGGCAGGTGAGAGGTGAGGTCAGAACCGGACAACTTGTAGACCATCCCCCAAGATCAGAACGGTGGGTCAGGGCTGCTAGGCACGCCCTTACAGGTGACAAGCTGAAGTTCAGAGAGGCTGAGTGGCCCGTCCTATGTCACACAACCAATGTCAGGGCAGAGTTCAGGGTTCTGGCTGCTACTCTGACCAAGTGCATGCTCTCTGACTGCCAAGGACGGCCTCCCGTGCCTGTCCTTGGGCTCCTGGCGGGGTCTGGCTTATGGGAGGCAAGCGAGGCTGGGATTCCCGTCTCTGCTCACCTCCCGTCCTCCCGGGCTCCTCTGCTGGAGGCCCCAGCTGCGGTCCCAGGACCTTCCATCCTGCTCTATCTCACTCTCTCTGGGCTCTGGAAACAGGCTGTGCCTGGGGTAGTCACAGCCTTTGGTCACTGGTCACCACCAGCCTTGGGTGCTTTGCCATCCCCTGGCGTTCCCTGAAATCTGCCCTCTGCCTGAAAATGGCTCCCTCCTCCAAACCTCCCCTGCACTCCACCACAGTGGGCCTCACTTCCCGAAGGACTGGGTCATCGGACAGGCCCTTCTCACTGCAGCTCATATCTGCTCTCTGGGAAACATGTCCCGCTCCTCCCTAATTTCCTACTGACCAGCAGGCCCTCTTGCCTACTGGCCAGAACAGAGCTTCCACAGAGCCTAGCGTGAGGTGAGCAGCTCCCCTCCTCAGCCTCCTGTTAGCAAATGCGGGGTCACCGGGAGGCGGCCCAGTGCAGCTGCTCACAGACGCTGGCTGCGACGTGACCTTTGGCCCTGGCTTCACAGGTGGGTGAAGTTCTCAGACCCGAAGCCCCACCTCGTGAGTCATCCAAAGCCACAGGTGCATCGTCCAGGGAGGCCCTAGGGGCAAGGGGAAGCTCTCTGGAGAGTGGGAAGGGGATGACACTGGCCCTTGGATGGGGAGGCCAGGCTGGCTGCCTTCTCTTCCCTCCTGGTTCAAGGTCTCCTTTCACAGGCAACTGCAGTTTGAGCACGGGGAGCTCACTCCACCTCACACCCTGCTCTCCTGTAGCTCAAAGTACAACTGACACCTCTCACCACACCCAGCAAATACAAAGGTCAACACCAATTCTAGAACCTTCCTTCTCTAGAAAGCACCAAATGCTCACAGTGACGAAGAGCCTAGATAGATATCCTCCATTCGTGACCTCAATGTCACCCAAACCCAACAACCCAGCTGGGGAAATGGGCTCTCGGGGCTTCTCTGTGACAAGGCCAGGTCACCGATGTGACCTTTCACCCGCAGGCCAGACCCCACCACACCCGTGCTCACAGAGGAGCCTCGCTGGCTCCCCGCTGCCAGTAGGCTAAGTATGGCCACCTGCCTTGGCAGGCAGTGAGGGTTCCCGGCCCCCTCTGATAGTGCTCCCGGCTACAGGGCTCTTGGCGAGTTACCCATAGGTGTCTCTGTGCTCAGTGATCTCACATGTAAACCAGCGGGCTCCGGGGTGAGGACTGGGGAGAGGATGAGTGGGGCGTTCCTGCAGGTGGGAGGGGCCTGCAAGTCTTACCTCCTCAATGTTCCGAATCCAGTTCCGGATGTTGTCGAAGGACTTCTCGTTGGTGATGTCGTAGACCAGCATGATGCCCTGAGCAGGGGGAGACAGAGACGTGCACTCTGGACGAGCTGCCAGCTCTCTGGCAGGGAGGCCCCAGCAAGGTGGGGTGGCAGGGACCCCGACAGGACACCCCTCCCCCGGGCCCTTCCTCCTGCTGGGCTCCAGCGCTTGCCTCTCCCTTGGGTCCCAGGCTCTAGTCCTGCTCCTTGGCCACCGATGCGACCCTTCTCCCTGGTGAACAGACCCCACCCCACCGGCGCTTACAGAGGCTTGCTGGCTCCCTGCTGCCGGCAGGAAGAGCGCGGCCCACGCACCCGCAGCCAGCGAGGCCCCAGCAGCCGACCTCCCAGCCTCACATCCTGCAGCTCCCTGTTCCACAGGCGGCGTTCCACGGCTCTGACACCCACCGCACTCCCCCTCGCACCAACTCTTTCCTGGGCTCGGCCTCTTCCACACCCTCACTCACCACCCACCCCCGGCCCCTGGCCTGAGTTGCCTCATAGGCTTGGCCAGCGCCACCTTCTCTGGTAGCCCCACTGTCACCCCTCGTCTGGTGCCTCCCATGTGCTTCTCCCTGAAGCCTCACAGGCTGGGTCGGGTGGTCCCAATGTGAGAATGGGGAACCTGAGGCTGGGGGGTCGGGGGCTAGGTCCCTGTGTCCAGTCACCCGAGACAGTAAAGGACACAACTGGGTCTGAGGCCAGGGGGACAGATCCCATGAGGGAAGACCCACATGCCTTCCAGAGACCCCATCAGAGTGGGGGCTGGCTTCAAACACCAGGGCAGGCAATGCTGAGGCTTCCGGGGTTCCATATCCCACGTGTGAGCACCTGGGAGACGGTCCACGGGTCCTGAAATAACTGCAGAGTAAACCCGCCTCTGCATGAGCCCACGATCTTGCCAACACCCAAGAGAAGGGCAAATATCCCCGTTTGATTCAAGGGGAAACCGAGATGCAGAGAAGTGACCTTTAAGATTTAAGCCCAGCTCTGAAGGAACTGATGACACCGGTTCCCGTTAGGAATCTTCCTGGGTCCTCCTCAGGATCAAGCAATGCTCAGGGCCACCCTTCAGTGGTCCCCGGACATCCCCATGGCAAGCCAGCCTGCAGCATTCTCACAGGTCCCCATGCAGCTCAGCCCCTGGGCTCCAAGGCACGTGGTCCCAGCTGTCTGGCCCGGGGCCCAGCTTACTCCCTTCCCTCCCTCTACCTGCTCCCAGGGCCAAGCCCTCCATCCACAAGCTCTAGTGATAGCCAAGGCGTCTCCGAGGCCGCCTGAATTCGCAGAGTAAGAGCTTAGGCTGTGTGTGATGGGAGATAACCACCAGGGCAGGGGTGTGACCAAACCACAGGCAGGGCAAGCGGGCCACTGCAATTCCAAACCCACACTGTGCCCTTGAGGATATACATGGTGGCCTTACAGCCTGTCACAAACGCCACCTGGGATCCCTCATTCAGTGTTCTCCTAGGGAGACTGAATAGAGATAGCTGACGAGAGAACTCGGAAGAGTTTTCACTGGCTGTGATGTCTGCCACGCCCAGCCAAGGCCAGCCGAGGTACAGATGCTGGCGGGCAGACTCTGAGTTGAGCATCACTGGGGCCTCTGCCTAGCAAGCTGCCCTCCTGTCAGGGGCAAGAAAGGCCACAGGGCTGTTAGGCTTTTCTGCCCCTTTATCCAGGGACTGGCTCCTCTGATGGCCCAGGATTCCGCCGCCACCACCACCAGGTTGACACCACATATGCAAGATTCCAAGGTCCTGGATTATTACCTATGGGGGGCTGGGGGCAGTGGGTAGAGCTATCAGGAAAGAGCAGAAGTCCCTGGAAAACATAGTGTCACTCCATTCTAGGCCCTCCCTGAAGCTCCCCCTGGGCTCCGAGTGACCATTTTCTTACCCGTCTGGGCACAGCTCCCCATATCTACCTGCAAACTCAAAACAGGACCCTGGACATTTGATGTTCCCCAAATTTGGGACCCAAGGGTCTAGTACCACAAGGACAAAGATGATGACAGGGCTGAACTAATGGCAATCTTTGCACTGTTCTGCACAGTTGCCACCACCCACACAAGGCTGTGAGGGGATGTGACCTCGGGGCTGGGGTTCCTACCTTAACTGATTTAAAGTCCAACAACCATACATGGCTAGCGGCTTCCTTATGCATTAGGCCAGGTCTAGGAGGATGCAATCATCTTGGGGCTGGATAGGGTCTTACGTATGGCTCAGTCCAGACTTGTTGGGGCTGGCTGAGGATGTGGGCACTAGAGAGAAACAGCCACTACTGGCCGAGACATCGACCCTCTGTGTGAACTGAAGCAGGGGCTGGAATGGCACTGACCCTCAGTTTCCTCATCTGTAAAATGGGGATAACCATGGAACCCACTCTCAGGAGTTTATGGCCAAGACCTGGGCCCAGTGACTGCTGCAGGGAAGGGCTGGGTGAAGGGGGTCGGGGGTGATTTTTCAGCCCAGAGAGGGATGGGATCTACCTGAAGCCACACAGCAGAAGCTCCCCCAGGACCCCAGAGCCCCCGCCCCTCCAGAGCACAGCAAGGTGAGGGAAAAATTAGTAAATTAATTTTAATGAGAACTAAGGTTGCAACCCACAAGATTGAGTTTCTATTATGTTCAGACACCGTGTGGGATACTGTAAATACTTAATGCCTCTATTCATTTCTGCCGTTCACCAGCAGTTCCTACTGCATACACAGCGTGGTCCCAGGCATCGGGTGTGTGGCAGGGACACAGCCCTCCTGGAGCTTATGCCTAGTGGAGGAAACACGTGTCTATGCAGTTGATCGAGGGGGCGTGGCATGTAAGGGATGGGGCATGCTGGGAGCTGAAATTGGGGAGACGGCCATCCACCCTCCTAGCTGCCTGGATGTACTCCTGTTCTCTGTTCCACTTTCACAGGGTGACCCAGGGGCTGAGCCAGGTCCTGGGAACCTACCTCCCATTCTTGGCAGTCCCTGGGCACCCTACTCCATTCACACCTCACAGGTGCATGACCTGCTCGGGGACCTTGGGGGCAGGGCCCTGGCCCATTCTGGGGGCCCTGTGTGTATTATTCAGGCCTGGCCTGGAGAAGGGGCTCAGTAAAAATGTCTGAGAGATGACAGACGAGTCTTCCTATCACATCACCCGCCTCAGGCCCAGGCAACAAATGTTAATGGCCAACCAGCCCAGAGCAAGTCAGCTCCTGGACGATCTTCCAAGTTTTCGGTAGCAAATTCCAGAGACCGACGGGGGCCACCTGAGTGCTCTTAAGTGTCGGGGCATGTCGGCTCCGATTTCACTGACCTCACCCAGAAGAACCGGCTTCCTGTGTCTTCCTTCATTCCTAGAGAATTAGGTTTCCTTAAACCCTGCATTGTCCTTGGAGCCAGAAGGGGATGTATGGACGAAGAGGTGGAGGTGGGGCACACAGCCTTTTCCCAAAACTAACTCAGAACCAAGGACCCCTGAAGAGCCAGAGCACGGGCTCCCTAGAAACACCCAGATTTTGGTATCCAAGTCAGTGATGTTCATTTTGACTTAAAAAAAAAAAAAAGACAACCACCCCCCCAAAGCCAATCCGTACCATCGCGCCCCTGTAGTAAGCCGTTGTGATCGTCCGAAACCGTTCCTGACCAGCTGTGTCCCTAAAGATGACAAGAAGGGGTATTAGTGACACAGAATGAGAACAGTCGTCACAGTGAGAACGAGGGGCCTTTACCCAGGATGGACGCCCAGCTTTCTCATGGGTCACCTCCTGATTCACTGTCCTACTGTGGGGCACCCCAATCCTTGCATTATTACAGAGACGGAAACTGAGGCTTGGGCGTGTGTCTGATGTCTCCTGGCTGGGGATGCGGCAGAACCACGAGGTCTCTTTCACACCTTGGCTCCCTGGGAATCTCCCCGGAGTCTCTGGGCCCCGTAAGAGCCAAGGGTGGATGTTATTATTTGTGAAAATCTGGGTCCTCCGGTGTGGAAGGGGCTGGTTAAGTGACATGGAAACACAGCCCTCACCGGTGGGCTGAGCCGGGTGAGATCAGTGGGGCTTGGGAAGCACTTCCACACTCGCTATCTCGGTGGGGGCCAAGGGGAGAGTCCTTCTACCTCAGTAAGGAGGCGACACCTGGTAAGACATGCCCAGCTCTTGGAAGGGAGTGTGTTCAGTTTGGTTTAAAGGCGACTTAACTGATTGATGGTGGAGCCAGGGTAAGACCATGTCTTTTGTCTCTGGGCCCAAGGTTCCTCCTGTGACCCTGCATCACCCTCTGTGCTGGGCTCTGCATATCTGGACTATACAGAAGCCCCTCGTTTGGGGCTCAGTTGACTTTCTGCCGCCAAGAGCAGGTGAAGTCAGTGGTTATGAAGTTATTTTACGGCTGTTTTAGAAGAGTTTTAAGAGAGTCATTGACCCCACTGCGAGTGCTAAGAGCAGAAGCAGGGAGACAGGAGGATAGGAAAGCAAAACTTCTGCCTGCTGGTACAGTGTCACTTTGGACTTGGGCACCGAGGCTACTGGGGAGCCAACGTGTTGGAAAGAGAGGAACCGCTATGGCTTGGAACTTACAAGGTGGCCAGAGACTGGCTGCCTCCTGAGCTCGGTAGGATCTGTTGGCCACACCCAGATTTTGATTTGAAGTCAGGTTCAGAGGTGGATACCACTGAAGTTGAGGGGACCCCCCCAACCCAGGCAGGCGGGCCAAGGCGCACGCTTTGAGGCTTGAGTTGGAGAGGTGAGCTGCAGGGAGGGAGGCCTCCCCTCCCACTCGTGGGTGCTCCCCTGGACCAGAGGGACTGGCTACCCTTCCAAATATGACTTCTCTTACTTCTGCTCGGGGCTTGTGAGTCCCTGCAGGTGACGTGGCTGCAGGGCAGGACCCTCCCACATCTGAGCACAGTGGGCTGCAGACCAGAGCCTATGTTCAGGACGGGGACTCACAAACTCTAATTTTATGTGGCGTGAGAAGTCAGCCCTAGGTGAGTGGAATGGAAACGGGTCTTGCCGTTGGGCCTAGCCTTGGCTTATTTTCAGTTCTGGGGTTTCAGGTCTGTGTATTAGGAAGTGAGGCCTGGGCTGCCCCAGGGGAGAAAAGAGGAAGTGATGTCAGGCCTTCGGCGAGCTGATAGGCTCAGGGGGGCTCAGGGGGAACTGAGCCTTGCTACCTCGGGCTGGGGCACCTTGCTACCTTGGCAGCCCTCACCGCGGCCAGGGAGAGGGCTCGCTCCACGATCAGTGGGAGCAGGCCGCTCTGAAGCCTGCATGCTGAGTTAACTGGGACCGGGAGCCCTGTCCCTGAAGGGCCTGACAGACTCTCATCCCCAGCAGCCAGCAGGGCACAGTTCCTGGGGCTTCTGAAGAAAACCTGATGCGTCTGGGCTGGCCACCAAGGGATGGAGGCTGTGGTCACAGGGAGAGGGGAGGGGTCACTAGGGGCTTCAGGCTCAAAGTACCTGCTGGGGGAGGGGCAGCCAAAGGCAACAGCTCTTACCATATCTGTAGTTTAATTCTCTTGCCATCGAGCTCTATGGTCCGAATTTTAAAGTCAATTCCTGAAAGACAAGGAATAAAAGGAAAAAAGGGGCATCACGGTCAGCCCACTTCTCAAGCTGTGTCTTGGCTGGTGCTGCGAACCCGGGCGGGTGACAGCTGCCACGGTTTACAGAGTACCTGCGGGGTGCTGGGCTGGGATCTCTGAATCCCTCACACAGGTCTGGAGGCACCTGAGAACTTTCTCCTCTCACTGCAGGGGAGGCTGGGCAAACCCAGGGAGTGCAGACGCCAAAACCTTGTTCTTGCCCCACAAGCCACACCTGACCCTCCAAGCACACTGGGCACGGGGCCCGGAGAGGCACCTGATGCAGGCAGGCCTCTAGCATCTGCACGTGTTGTTCTCTCTCTGGAGGTGGTCCCTACCCTCCCTGCCTGTCGGCCTGGAGAACTTCTCCTCCTTTGAGACCTGCCAGAAGGTCACCTCCCAAAAAGCCATCTGGACCCTGCCCTCCTCCGCTCCACCCTCTTGCTTTAGTCCCCTCTCCCCAGGACCAGGGCGACCTCTCAGCCTCCTTGCCTGTTCTCCAGGCTCCCACTGTTGTCCCCTCAATCTCCTTTCCAGCTTCCAAAATGCAACCTTAACCATGTCACCAAGCTAACCTCTGCTCCAGACCTGGTGTGTCCACCAATGGATGAATTGATAAACAAAATGTGGTCCACCCCTACAATGGAATACTACCCAGTCATAAAGAAGGAGGAAGCTCCGACACACACTACAACGTGGATGAACCTTGAAAATATAACACTGAGTGAGAGAAGCCAGACATGGAAGGTCACACCGTATATAATTCTATTCATATGAAACTTCCAGATTAGGCAAATCAGGAGAGACAGAAAGGAGACCAGTGGTTGCCAGAGGGTGTGGGGGAACGAGGAGATTGGTGGGACTGACTCAGGGGACTCTGGGGTCTTTTTGTCACAATTAAAATGTTCTGGAATTGATGTTGGTGATGGTCACAGAGCTCTGTGAATATACTTGAGGCCACTGACTTGCACACTTTAAATGGATGAGCTGAATTATAACTCAACAAAACTCGTAAAAAAAAGACAAACAAACCCAAAACCCAAAACACCTTCCAGTGGCTTCCCACTGCTTCCCCGGCCCAAGAATTAAGTGCAAACAGTGGCCAGCGTGCTCCAAGGCTCTGCCTTACCTGGTCACCTCTCAGCACCCATGCCTCCTGCCCTCCTCTCTGGCCACACTGCCCAAGCTTGTCCTGGCCTTGGGGCTTTTTCTGTCCTCCCCTGGAATGTTCCTTCATTCCACAGCCACCTGGCCCCCCTTCCCTTCACTCAGGTCTCTGCTCAGGTCACCTCCTTGAGGGAGTCTTCCTAAGCCTCCTCTCTCCCCTTCTTCTTCATGAACGATCCCTGACACTGGATACGTGTTGATTTGCCCTGTGAACCAAGGAACCAAACTTGCTAACTAGAATGGCCTGCGTGGAGGGGGAGTGGCCAAGCCCAGCCTTCGCCTCAAGGTGTTCGTTCTACATCTCTGCCTCTGAAGCCTGGAGACTGAGGCCTGGCCTGACCCCTCAGAATCTGGGATGGGGATGCTAACTCCATCCTTGCCCACCTCAGCTGTCCTAGGGACCATGGGGAGTAAAAGCCTGCACTTGAATTTTGCCTCCTGGAGCTTATTTTGTCCCCTAGGGCATAAGCTCCAGGAGGTCAGGGGCTCATATGCCTTCCTCACAGCTGCATCTCCAGTGACAAAGCATGGCAGGGGCTGCTTATATCTGCCAGAAGCCCATCACCCAGTCCTGCACACACACCCTGACTACAGGCCCTGGGACAGTCCTGGTCCCTCTGATTCATCCAATTCATCTCTGCAGCCCCTGCACTGAGGCAGATGCCTGGCACGCAGCAGGCACTAGAGAAAGATGGATGAACCAAAGAGTCAAGAGCAACGAGATCTATGTGGTGCCCCACAGTTTACCAAGCACTTTCGTGTGTCAGCCATCTCCCTGCAGGAATGAATGAATAAGGCCCTGAGGAGATGGGGGCTGAGCCTGGCTGGGGAGAGCCAACTCCACGAGCCATAGGGCCAAATTTACACCACAAATGATCGATGGAGCTTAAGAGAACAGGCTTTGGCAAAACGTAACCTGGGCAGAAAATCAACAGCCACTTAATCCCTTATCTATAAAGAAAATGCAGAGATACCAGCCGTGCCAATATAGAACTGCCTTTATGCATTCGGTTGCATTTCAGCACTAAGCCTCGCAGTGTCATCTCTTCCTAAAACAGCCCCCCACTCTTGTCACGGATGCATAGGGACTTATGGATTCAAAAGGCATTGTTCAGTCGACAGAGCCCACAGCATCATGGTGTCCTATCCTCCTCCTGGGTTTTATTAACACACCAAGTTTAATTAGAAGTGCAAACTTTATGAGGCCTAAGAGTTAACGAGGCCATAACTTCAAGGTCACAGGGAACTAAACTTTCCTAGAAGACAGAGGTCTGCAGGAAGACTACAAATGTAATGAGAATACCGGAGGGGGTGGGGAGGGAGGAATCCTGGGTTCAAATGCCACGTCCACCTCCTTAGGTGACCCTGCCCAAGTCGCATCCTCATCTGCAAGTGGAGGTTGGCCACCTCAGAGCCCTCAAGGGCTGGACTGGGTTTTCTGGTCAAGAATTAAAAACCAAACAAGACTCAATGTCCCAATTGATCTCACTGGGAAGTTTCTGACCCTGGAAAACTGAGGTCTGGGTTGAGAGCGAGCCACAGTCTATGAGGAGTTAACATCTCTTCCTGATTGGTGGGGACGCAAGGGTTATCCCGAAGTTTGACCCTGGAGCGAGGGGAAGGAAGGACTCAGAAACACCTGGGCCCAGGGGATGGCTGCTGTCACTCCAGGGGACATTCTGCTTCCTCTAGACAGCCTCTGGTTGTGGTGACAACCCCCTGTTCATTGTACAGTTCCGATCCTCCACCATCCAGGGCACTGGCCAAGGAAGAGAGAACCACTCCTCAACTGAAGAAACAGGGCTCAGAGAGGTGAAGTACTCGTTCAATGGCACAGAGAGCAGGAAACCAGGCATGATGACTTCCAGTGCAATTCTCTTTACTTTACATCTGGCACTGAAGTGTTTTGCAAAGTGCAGCTCCTGGAGGAGGCAAGGATGGACTCAGCAGCTCATTGTGGGGTTCAGGGAGCCAAGGTACACAGCGGTAAAGCAAAGCCCAGGCCCTTGGTCTTTTCCAACTCCTGGGCTTGGTGACCATTCTCTTGCTTCCCCACTCCAGAGCAAGGCTGCACAGCCCACAGGCTACTCCATTTGACGGATGTTCCTTCCAGGTCAAGCCTTTTCATGTGGCCAATGGCTGTTTTTGTAGTGGTGGTGCTGGGGGAGAAGTCAGCCCCACTTTTGTGGATGGCAGAACTGAGAAGCAACAGGTCAATTCTGCTCAACCACAATGTGGGCTGGCCCTGCAGAAAAGGCTGTGCTGCAAAGTGACAGCTGGTGTCCTGGGCCTAGCGATAGGGAAGTCAGGGCTGTCTGTGGCAGTGGCTGATTTTGGTTTCTCACTGAAGCTTTTATCTGACATCTCCTCAGGATGACAGGTCCCAGGGCAGGCAGCTGTCACTCGTCATTGCTGTCACCCTTGGGTTGGGATGGAAGGCCGGACAGAGAAAGTCTTTAGACTCCCTCTCACCATTCCTTCTAGCAGAAATTCCTCCATGGGGGATAAAGGGTCAGAGAGAGGGGTGCAACCCCTGAATATTCTAGAGGAAAGAGCAGGAGAGGTCTGGGTTGGATTCCTAGCTCTGAGGTGGATCAGCTATGCTTGTCCTGGGGGTGAGTGCGCACATCTCTCTGAGATGGTTGAACCTTGAGTTCTAGGTTCAGACACACCCAGGTACAAATGGCATCCTTGCCACCTGTAGACTGGGTGACCTTGGGCAAATTCAGTGTCCTCCCTGAGCCTCAATTTCCTCATCTGTGGCATGAACTTGTAACAGCACCTAACACAGAGAACTGGCAAGTGTGATAAACCACATAAGGCGCCTGGCACACAGTAAATGCTCAATAACGTCAGATGTCACTTGTCACTGTCCTTTCCCCATGGCCAACTCCTCAAGCCTCAGTTTCCACTTCTGTGAGACAAGGACGCCAAGCAATTGCTTGGAGAGCTGCTGCGAGGACAGAGCTAGATGATGGGTGCCAAGACCCTATACAGGACATATACTCTAACGAGCAGGCTAAGGGTTGGGGCCTCACTCTCCCCATCTGCAAAATGGGCGCCTGGTCTCGCCCCCATGGCCCAGGAACCCCCGAACGGCGGTAGAGGCGACTTCTCTTTTTCCTTCTGGGCCCCTTGACCCTCTCAGATCCCTAGTCCATACGGCCCGGCCGCTCCCTCAGCCCCAGCCCCTCAGGGGCGCGCCCGGCCCGGGCCTCCCGCGCCCCGGGCCGTTCCCCGGCCCCAGTACCTATGGTGGAGATGAAAGTGGAGTTGAAGGCGTCCTCGGAGAAGCGGAACAGGACACAGGTCTTCCCCACCCCCGAGTCCCCGATCAGCAGCAGCTTGAACAGGTAATCGTAGGTCTTCGCCATATTACACTCTCTCCCCGACGGGAAGTGCGCCCAGCGCCTCGCCACTGGCCGCTGGCCACGTCCATCAGCGCCGATCCCGCCCCCCATTGGCTCCCGGCCCAACGCGCGTCACCGCGGCCGACGCCCGCCCCTGCGCCCCGCCCGCCTCGGGGAGACGTGGGGAAGAGGTGAGCTGGGCACGGAGCCGGAAGAGGCCCGAGCGCGTCGCTCATTGGCCAGCGCTTAGGATAGGGCGGACTGCCATTGGCCATCCGGGAGGAATCGAGGGACTTCAAGAGGGGATAGAGCGGGGGCGTGGCATCCCTTGTCCCCGCCTTCTCCCCCCCGACTCTGGGGTGGCCCCGCCCCCGACGGGAGGAGGAGGGCGAGGAACTTGGCCAACGGCTCCGCGAGCCCTCAACTTGGGGGCGGGGTCTGGGAACCACGCGCAGGCGCGCCAGGAAGACCGTTGGCACTAGCAGAGGGCGCACGCGCGTGGGGTCTCAGGCTCCCGCCTTCCAAGGTCCGCGCAGCCTCAGTTGACCCTGAGACTAGCGCGGGAAGGCTGTGTGGCCGTGGTGGCGTGGTTTGGACGCCTTTCCGTCAGGCCAGGGGGAACCCAAGAGAAAACGAGTAGGGACGGCGTCATAGTCCAAGCGAGGACCCCTCGAGACGTATTCCGGAACCTCAGCGCTGGCCAGGGGACCTACCTAGAGAAACCCAGGCCTCTGCCACCAGTTTATGCCCTGAGGCCCGCAGGACTTGTCAGGACGCGCCCTTGGACCCTACTTAGAAGTTGTCCAGATCTTTTCCTCTAGAGCCTCGCTCCATTAAGGCGCTCTCGGGGGACCTCGGAACCCGCCGAGGGAGTTAGGGTAGTAAGAATTACAGGGAATAGTTATGAGTGTTGGTTCTGTGCCTGCCAGTGTTGCCAGCACTTACAAAAAGTATATAAAATACATTACCCCTACCCCAACCCACAGAGGTAGGTATTACTGTGTTCCACCCGCCCCGCCGTTTTATGGTGAGAAAAGCGAGGCCAGAGAGGTTAAGCGACTTTCCTAGGCTCTTAACCAGGTAATTTGGTTTTCGAACTCAAAGCGACCAGCTTCAGAGGCTAAGGTCTTGACCACTATGGTTTCCTGCATCGCAGTTATGAGCCCTACCGTGTGGCTTCATCGCTATATATCACTCTGGGGTATCAGGCCTCCAGGCTTAGCCCAAAGATCTTAGAAAAGATGGCTCCTATCTCTCCACATTTGTGTTCACAAATGTGGATGAACAGGCCCCAGTTTGGGGGAAGGAGACTATTACAGAGTGATTCTGAGTAGAAATTTATTAGAGATTTTATATTTTTTAGTAGATTTTCTGGTAGAAGGAACCCACACAATGAAATGATACGGTTTGAAAAAACAAAACAACACTGATGCACATTCTTCTGCTCATCTGGCTCTGGTTAGGAAAAGCTCCACCCAGAGCCACTGACCACTTGGTTGGCCTCATCCTCTGTGGGATTTGATACTATTGACCACCTTCTCTGTCAATTCTTTCTTGGTACTCTTCCCATCTTATTTGCCTGTTATATTACCTATGCCTTCCCTTCTCTGGGCACTGCTCAGATTCCACTGCATTGGGTGGGTGGGGGTGGGGGGTTGTCCCTTACATATTGGTGTTCCTTATGGATCTTTCTCTCTTTGTTCTTTCTTTTGGGGTGATTATATTCACTCCCATGGCTTCTACTATCTCCATGTTGGTGATTCTCAATTCTCAAGAGACCCCATTGCCCACCAACCACTCCACGCCCCAACTGCTTTCCGGGCATCTGCCTTTGGATCTGTCAGACGCTTCACTATGTTCACAACTGAACTCGTCATCTTCCACTTGCACTAGCTTGTCTTGAACCACCTTCTGGGTGAAACCTAAGTCATCTTTGACACTTTCCTTTCATCCTTCGCATCCTGGTATTTAAGTAGGTTCTAAATAGCTCTTGAATCTTGCCGTTCTGTTTCTGTTGCATGTTAGAGCATCACATCTCCCCACTGGTCTCCCTGATCATTCTCTGATCCGGATTCCACCCTGCAGTGTGCTCAGTCTAAAATACTTATCCAGTATCCACCCATGGTCTATTGGCAGGATAAAGTCCTCATCCCATGTCCTACCCACACTTCATGGGATTGGGAACTCCCCAAGAGCTGAGACAGGTCAGTCTAACAAACATTAAATACTTAAGTGCTGAGGCACAAGGATGCCTAAAACAGTATACTGAGCTTAGATTACAGCCGAAGGAGGTGGGAAGGAGGGACGGGAGGAATTTCAATCTAGCAGTGGTAGGGCCCTTAAGAGGAGGGGATAGACTTTATCCATTGACATCCCCTGCATCTATCATATAAACAAGCTGTGTCAGCTAAATGTTGAATTAAAATGAAAGAAATGTTTTAAATTATACTTGGTAACAAAATTATTGCCTATTACGTTCATGTTTTACAGGTTTTCATTTCTCTTTGATTCCCTAACCTCCTTCCCCAAGAGCAGATCTTAAGGCAAATATCAAAGCAATTCGGGTAATGAAACTGCAGTCATCTTTGACCATTTCTTTAAATTCCTTCCATCCAATAAGCTAAGTCTTGGGATTACTTCCTTCAGTTCACTTCTTCCTTCTCATTCCAGTATGCTAGGGCACTATCCTGGGTTAACTGACGTATCTTCCTGGCTGAGCTGCCTGCCTCTGGTCTACCTCCACTCTAGTCCTTCCTAAAAATGAATGCCAAGTGGATTTTCCTAATTTATTTCTTCTATTTGTTGACCAATGGCTCTCCACCCCTGACCAAATCAAGTTCAGGTTCTAATCAGTGTGAACCCAGCCGACCTTCCAGCTTTCCTACTTCTTTCCTTTATAAACGCAACACAGAGAAAACCTTACCCAGGCAGGCCTTGTGCTTCCCTGACTCAAGCAACAGGGACCATCTTCCCTGCTACCTTCTCTATTAAAATCTTACTCATTCTTTCACAATCTGGCTCAGGCAAGACTGGGGATAACAAAGGACAGGAGGTTTGAGTAACCAAGGGAAATAGCTCTCACCTGTAACACAGAGATCACAATCCTTATACCATGAGTCACAGGATACAGCAAATACGTAAACGTGCTAAGTTCTTGGCACAGTTCTCTCTCCTTTCTATCCCGTTCACATTTGTTGAACCAAACTGCTGTCTGTGTCCCCACACATTCTGAAATTCACACCGATCATAGTTTCTGTAAAAATTTATTTGACCAAAATGTAGAAAAAGTGATACTATTACATATGATACAGTTGCAAGAATTTAAATGAAAAGTGTGGGTTTTATTCAATTGCACAATTTGCTAGTGTATCTCCTGGGTAGTGTGATGCTTAATAAATAGGAGTGAGGGGCAGAGGATTTGGATAAGCTGGAAGCAGGGTGATTTTTAGTCAGAATTGTAAACTTGAGTTGGCCCCAACACTGCTGGGGAATGTGGAATGTTTCAGCTCTGAGATGTTAACTGAGAAAGCAGAAATATAACAAAGCCAAAATGTGCAGCCTTGACCACAACATACTCCATATCCAGTTTAATCAGGAGTTTCTTGGTCTTTTATTAACTTGGTCCTGAAGAAGGTGTTAAAATTCTAGATAAGTAATTTCCAATTTGCCATTCCCTGGAGTATAGAGGAGATGAAATTAGGCCAATTACTTTTCAATCTCTACTTTGCTGTGAGAGAGGCCCACTCCACCCAGTTTTTGTTTATAGAAAACAGCCTTGCTCAATTATTGACGGCTAGCAGTCTTTTTGATATGGCTTCTCGGAATAGGACTAAATTCTACAATATGCATTCCTGCTGAGTGGATGGTCTCATATCAGAGCAGACAAACATGGGTCGTTACTGGAGCAGGACATTAGCTCCTCAGAGAACAACTTTAGAACAAAAGAAACACACAGGAGAGCGTAGTATCAAGGATCCACCCAGAAAATAGCTGGGTAATCATTACAACTCTTTTCCAAGCATTCTCATGCCAACTGCTCAGAGGACGTTTGTTCTGCACGATGGAGTGTGGAAAGAGCTGGGACGACTCGGTGAATCTGTGTGGTTTATGACTTCCCACAGTATACCCCAGCCCCCGACTTTTTTTGCTTTGCATGGAAAATCCCCACCCATTTCAATGTGATGGTCTCTGGCCTCCTGTAGTGTGACCAACAGTGGATATTCTTCAATTTTTCAAATTGACCCAAGACTAGACATTGGAATCTGTGTTTTGAAAGCATGGGGTTATCTATTCTCCTGGGAATCGAATGCCCGCAGTCTTAAGAGAGTATGCTCAATATGAAATACCCTGCCTACCTTAGGAATAAATGCAGTTTAAGGATAAAAATAGAGCTGAAAAAGCTGGTGCCCTTTGGGGGGGGGGGAAGGGAAGGGATAGATTTAACTGGTGCACAAAGCGTCTCTGATACAAAATATTTGGTCAACGTATTCATTTCCAGCAAAGCGAAGAGGCAATAACAAAAGAAACTTCTACAAGAGAAGAGAAAGACACAGAGCTCTGGAGTTTCTGTTGGAACGAGACTCTTCTGTTTTGGTTATATACAGTTTAGTTCGTTTAGTGTCTGATCCAGTGTCTGATGTAAGCCCACGTTCTCTTCTTTGGCCTGGGCAAGTTTTTCTGGTAAGAGTTAAGAACGGGGGAAAAGTTAGTTAATAAGCATCTTTGTTAAAGGAGAAAAAAAAAAGGTTTCTAAAATCCACACTGCCACAGTGAAAGAGCAGAGAAAATACTCTGCATTTTAATTATAGCAGAACACCATGGACTAACATAGACCAAGTACCAAACATGGGAGTCAGGATTGCAAAATAAAATACAGCCATATCAAATTGCCAATAAACAACAAATACTTTTTTTTTTTTTAGCATAAGTGTATCCCAAATGTTGCTAAGATATATAAAAAATTTATTCCTTGCCCATCTGGAAATCCAATGTAGCTGGGTGTCCTGTATTTTAATATGCTGAATCTGGCAATCCTTGAGTTAGAACACCTGGATTGAAGCCCCAGTTGTGTCAGTGAAGTAAGCCATTTAACCTTGCTAGGTCTCAGTTTCCCTGTCTGCCAAATGGGGATAATACCAATATGTGGTATAGGGGTCATGATGAAGAACCAACCAATGAGAAATGGTTCAGAACCTATGAAATGCTACAAAGACATAAGATTTTAGTCTGAGACATGGATACCTAATACATTTTCTCCACAGGGCCGGCTAATTAGTCATTGAGCTTATAGTAGGAAAATACCATCCCATAACCCATCTTTCCTTTGGAGCTTCTGGGAACAGCTGTTTAATTTCAGGCAGAATTGTGTTATTGTGTCTGTGTGTCCACAGGAAGGTAGTAAAACACGAGGTAAACGCAATGTGATTGAAATTTAAGCTAGATTACAGATATGTTCTTAAGTGACTAAACTGATGAAACAAATGGGAAAAAAAAAAAAAAACCACGAAAAACCGAGATGTCATTTAGATCTATGCATGACAGAGCACGAGGGAGAACTGGTTTGCAACGAGTGATGACTGATAGGGGACTAGGCCAAGACTCATTAAAATACCGGAGGAAAAGCAAAATGCCTCATAAAATGTGATACGATCAGCTTGGAAATTTTCAGCAAGAAAAAAAAACTGCAAAAGATGGCAGCCTTTCAACCACAACTACTGAAACTTTCATTTGATGTGGCACTTAAAAAAAAATCTAGCAACTACAGTCTGGGAGGATTCCGTCAGGGAACAGTGACACGGGCCTGTCCAGTCTGGATTAACAGAGTAACTGAGAGCCTACTACATGCAAACCAGTTTCTCTGTGATCTCATTTCTTCCTCTACAACTGAACTACCACTTTCATTTTGCAAAAAAGCTAAGCAACTTGTTCAAGGCGGCACAGCCGAAATGGTAGAGCTGGGATTCAAACCCAGGTCTCCCAACTACACATCCTGACCTCACTTCACCTTGCCACTTGGGTTCCCGGGCATCTACTTTGTTATTAGGTCTGAGATAAAATAAATTTCCCCTGAAGTGTTAATTGCCCTTGAGAAGTGTGATAGGCCCACACACTGTCAATAGGGAGTCCCACTTCGGTGCTTAGTTAGACAGAATGACTGGATAGGCAGGGCTGCAGATGTTTCAAAGGGTGGAGGCTGCCAATGTCTGGAAAAACCCCAGAAACAAATACGCAGAGAGAGCAAACAAAAACCACCCACCCCTACACAGTGTAATCTTTCCAGGGGCATATGTATGGCAGTATGGGAGGGGAGGGGTTTATGCAGAGTTCAGGGTGCATGGCAGGAAGAGAGAAAGGTTGGGGGTGGAAGGGCGTGGCTAATTTAGGGAAGACGTATTTTGGAGGAATGACTATAAAGAACTGTGACACAGGTCCCCCACCTGAATAAAAAATTACCCGATGAGGAATACCAAGCTGTAGTGACCAACAATTAATGATCTAAGTGGAGGTTTTCATGCCATTTTCAGGTTCAAGGGGCGGTCTGGAAGACGGCTTGGACTTAAAATGTGTTACTGGGACAGTCTGAGGTGGTGGAGGTGGGGTGCAGGGGAGATCCAGATAGACTGTTTGAAATTTGGATTCTCTTGGGAAAACAGATGAACGTTCGGTCACTACAGGTGTGAACTTTTAACACCCACACGTGAACTTTATGAGCTCTTATTAAACCAGAGTTTCTGGTTCTGGTTAACTCAAGTATGAGGGGAGACAGATGTTAGCATCTCAGGCAGCTCAGTCTCGAACTTGAAAAAAATTCACCTCCCTTCCTTTGGCTTTCCGGCAGCTTCCATTCCCTCTCCCTGCTAATGGGGATGCCCTTTGATTCCTTGCATAGTTGCTGTCGAAGGGCAGGGTATAGAGGTGGACTTCAATGGTGAACTTCCTCCCAGGACTGGGAACTGGAGAGATGCTCCACAGTGAAGACATAGGGAACCCCAGGCACCATTCCGAGCGTAACACAGAGAAACAAGAAGAGGATGGCTAAGGAGACCGAAACACCACTGCCGCTGTTTGAGTCTGGAGATCAAGCCCCACTTAAGTGTAGCATCGTTTTAGAGAAGCCTGCTAGTTTTTACAAGTTATGCTGACTCTATTAAGCTGCTTTAAGAGGTTGGATGAGTTGCCATTCAAAACAATTTCTATTTAAGGAAAAACTGCTATTAGCATGCAGATACAGTTCGGGAATACATTCGAGAGCTCATGCCAAACTGGCTTTTGTTTTCACATTGTCAGAAAAGAATCCTGTGGGCAAAATTTTTCTGTTTTGAAATGAGCTCTTCATTGAAACCACTCACTCTCGGTTGCAGCCACGGTCAAGGGCATCACAGCGACGACTCAAAAGCAGCAAATGGTGAAAATGAAAATGAGAGGGCGTGAAGAGGACCGCCTGTCTTTATTTCGGTCACCCCGTCACAGACACAGCAGGAGAAGGCTTGAAAGATCCAATTAGGAGGCAGGAAACTGGAGCTTCTAGAAGCCCAAGAGAATGCTAGTACCACAGTGAGAAGGCGGACCCCCAGTATTGCTAGGACAGAGCGGTGGCACCCCAGCCGCCTCTTAGAGAGAGGTCATGTCGTTGAGCGCATGGTCCAGCTCCTCGCTGATGGCTTTGCACTTGAGCTTCTGAGCATATAGCTCGTCTAGAGGGTGGAGGTCCCCAGGGAGACAGTTCGGAACAGGTATAGGGGACAGAACACAAATGGAGCGACCACACATGAGCAATGAGAGGAAGAAAAAGAAAAGTGAGCAAAGCATGAACTAGGAGAAAGCTGTGTCCTATGGAAAACAAATGAGAAAACCAAAGACCTATGGAGTGATTTCTAAGTGGCGTGAAGTTCTGTGGGGAATTAGCCACAATGAACCTCTAAGAAAGTGGTGACTAGAAATGGACAGAGCTTCTCCCTATACCAACCTCCTGCCCCAGGTTATTTCTGACTTTCAGTGATGTCATCCAGTCCAAAGGTTACGCTTTGGAATGTGGCATTTTCCCTTATATGGAAACCTCACTTCCCAAACCAAACACTGGGACACATGGTTTGAGGACTGAGTTTTGTACCCTTTCTGGGTGGGACAGGCAGTATGGGAGATTTCCTTTGAATCCCAAGATTCTGGAATTTCTGAGTTATTTCAGGAAGAACACGGGATAGAATTTTTTTGAAAGACGGAACTCTTCAAGGAGTTCTGGGCTACGTAGGCCCCAGACTCTCAGACCAGAGTCCTTGTTCAGGTCTCATCGGTGTCTCTATTTCCATTTTCTCATACTGTGATAAGCTTTGCACTCTCTGGGAGAGAGCTGTAAAAAATGCAAGGCATTAAAAAAATGCAAGGCATCTTAGAAATGAGCAAATTGAAGGAAATTCTAAAGACTCAAAAAAAGGAAAAAAGCAGCCCTATTTTGGGGTCTGTGCGCTCACACGTGGAGCTAATTACACAGAAATACTTTGGTTCCTGAAGTATGGCAACCTTAGTCTGAATTTGTTTTGCACTGTCCCATTCAGGGCTCCAGACTTCCAGATGTGACATCACTCTGCACGTTTATTATCCTAAGGCGAACGAAGCCCAGCTCAGCCCTTCCGCAGACTGCCCCAGCTCTCTGTGTATGTGTCACGTAGGGGGAGGCAGAGCAAACATTATTAGAAGGCCATTTCCTACCTTCCAGGTCATCAATTGTCTTTTCCAGTTTTGCAACTGTTCTCTCTGCAAATTCCGCACGGGTCTCAGCCTAGGGCAGAGGCAAGGAGTCACTGTGACTGCTTCCAGACCAGCCCCCAGGAGAAACCTCAACTGGCTGGGTGTGACCACACTCACCTCTTTCAGTTTGTCAGACAGAAGTTTAATTTCTTCTTCATATTTATCCTCCTTTTCAGAATACTGTGGGAGAAACCAAAACATTGCTTTTAAAAAAGGAGGGGTGGGGGCAGGGTATAGCTCAGTGGTAGAGTGTATGCTTAGCATGCACAATGTCCTGGGCTCAATCCCTAGGACTGCCATCAAAATAAATAAACCTAATTATCCCCCCCCCAAACAAACCAACAGAAAAACCACCCAAACAAACAATGGGGATGGGTACAGTTCAGCAGTAGAGCACATACTTAGCATGCATGAGGTCCTGAGTTCAATTCCTGGTATCTCCGTTAAAAAAATTAAATAAAAAGGAGGGAGGGTTGGGCAAAGCATAAAAGAATGCATCTTCCCTGTTCCTTGGAGAAAAGGGTGTGCCCAAAGCTGTGAACACTCCTTAGAAGCAAAGTAGAGATGGACACCTTTCCATGCAGAAGAAATGTGTGGGAAACTCAGAGACTCTGGGGGTGAGTTCCCTGAGACGGTACTGAGATCTCAAGGCCTGAGCTGATAATCGGAGATACAAGTGTGATGAAGATGGAGCAGGTGACTGAATGGAAACATGCTACTACAGCCCCCTGCAGTGGCTGGCCTAACCTGTGTTTCCAATCCCACTTCCCACCAGCTTCTCCAAGCTGCCACTTGCTTCCTGAACCCATTCTGTGTACTCTCCAGTCTCCCAGCCTTTGACTATGACTGCTCCCCCGGCCCGCCCCCATCTTCCATTCCCCCTTACTACTTGTCACAAATTCTATTTGTCTTTCAAGGCTCAATTCCCGTGAGCCTTGGCTAACCTTCAGTAACTGCTTGCTATGCTGCTATAATCATCAGTCCCATCTTACAGATAAGTAAAGCGTCACAGAGAGGTTATGTGATTTGTCTAAGGTCACAAGGCTATGAAATGACTAAGCCAGGACTGGAACCAGACTCTGGAACTTGAGCTCTGGGCAGCATCACTCTCTCTAGTCCTTTTCAACATCACCTCCTTGTGACACCTTTCCTAACTTCCCAAAGTCCCTATTGAAGTCCCAGAGCCTATGGTTACTCTGTCAATCCCTCTGCTCAATCAGACTGTGAGCTCTTCAGAGCAGAAGCCATGACCGTAGCATCTAACCTCAGGACCAGGGCAGCATCTATGGCATACACACGTGGACACGTGGACTGCATTTATTCAACTCTCCCACCATGAAATATATGCCAGCACCAGACTGGTACTAATGACCCAGCTCTAAACAAGACAGATACAGTTTCTGTTCTTAAAACTTCCAATCATGCAACTCATTAGGATACATGTGATCAACCAGCATGTTAAGAAAAGATGTAGCTGGGGGTATGCAGCTGAGAAACACCTAACCTAGATGAGCCACCGGGGAGGGCCTCCTACACGGAGACCTAAAGAATGGATGGGGGTTACCAAGCAAAGGGAGGGCCACCCCAGGTGGAGTGGACGGCAGGTTCAAAGCACCAGAGGCGACGAGAGAACACGGAATGTTTCTGCGCGTGGAAGTTCAATGCAACTGGAAGGGAGCAGGAAGAAGCGTGAGGATGGAAACTCAGCAGCAGTGGGGGGTGTCAGTCCATGGAATGACTGCTTTGGGTTTGGGAATGACTGTTTCAACCCAAAAAGCTCAATTGCACCTCTGATTGCTGCCCGACTTTCTAGAAAGTATTTCTGGAGGAATCGGGGATTCAATTGAGCGTGAGGCTCTGTAGTTACACGATTATGCTCAGATTTCCTTAAGAGGAGTCTGACTTGGTACCAATCTCATTTTCCATCTCACCTTCATAGGAGGTGGAGAGAAAAGATGGTGCGAAGACCCCATGAAAGAGGGAAATCCAGCCTCCGGATACCTCTTTCTGGAGGGAAAAAAACCTAGCTACTGGGCACCAAAGCTACCATTAGCAAATACACGTCAGACCCCTGAGACCCCGGCATGCTCCTGTGTGTCCCTGTGGGGAAGAAAAGAAAAAAGTCCAGCAAATCACCCTCCAGCTCAAGCCAACCACCAACCTTTTCAGAAGCAGCCTCTAGTGACTTCAGGTTGTTAGTGACATTCTTGAGTTCTTCTTCCAGGTCCCCACATTTTCTGCACAAAGACAAAAGGATTTTTGGGTCTTATCTTCCCTGGCGGCAGGGAATTCCCCTAAAAGAAGTTTTCAAAAGGAGGAATCCACGCTGCCAGGGGCCCCCAGAAGGAATGTGGGGAAAAAATGTTAATGGCTTTCTCTGAGACATGGTGCTGCGTACTTATCAAAACCCCATCGTGCCGGGCAAAGGCGCGGCCGGCCAAGGAGTATTTGGAAGGTTTGTAAAGCTCTCCTGGGCTCCTGCCAAGTCTGAGGCAACAGGGACTTGTGAAATCTCTGATTGATGAGGCTGACTAGGAAGGCTGTTTCAGTGTGAGATGGAGTGCCGGAGGCTGGCAGACAGCAATTGGAGTTTACACCGGATACTCCAGGAAGTAAGCTTGGAATTGATTTTCGAAACCAGATCTTTCTCAGCGCTGTGGGATGCTCCAGGGGGCTGGATTCCTCACCCAAGTCCGAGGGGAGAGGCTTTTTGTTTCTTTGCTGGGGCTTGTGGGGATTCTGGTGGTCAAGCTTCTCACTTTACCCCCCAGGAATGTGTCGCAGCTAAACAGTGACATCAAAGCACAAGGAATTTAAATGCTGCCTTCCGTAGGTCCGTGTTCTCATAAAAAGGCACAGGCTCCTGAGATGTCTTCTAGGAAAATGGGACTTCTGGGATTCTCTGCCACTGCCTGGCTCACTCACATTTCTCAATACCTTGTGGGAAGAGTCATCACGTGGGCAGCACTTCCCCGGGCAGGAAGAACAAACAGTGGCCATCACTCTTTGTCTGCCATGGAGGCCAAGAGGAGGGACAGAGCAATGAGTCACAGATGCCCGTCCACTTGACCAGAGGCCCTGGTCGGTGTCCAATCCCCACACAACCACCTCCCCACCGGCTCTGCCCCCCGGAGTGGAGCTGGGTGCCACTCAGTCCAGCAGTCACTCACAGTTCAGACACCTCGGCACGCTCCTCTGCCCTCTCCAGCTCGCCCTCCAGGATGACCAACTTACGAGCTACCTGCAGAGACAGAAAGGATCAACCCAGACTGACCCTCCATTGCCCCATCTAGTAGGATGCCCTGCCCCCGCAGACAGCCAGGCTGCACCTAGACCATCTGCAACCGAGGGCTCTCTGCTGCTGCTTCGACTCTGACCATCCTGGAGAAAATCCAAAGTCTCTCCCTCAGGCCCCAGGAGTGAGGCAGACAGGAAGGGAAGGAAGAGATGAGACCACGGGGGCAGACAGAAGAGCAACTATGCACTTTTGTGGTCTAAAGACCCAGCACTGGGGACCACAAGTCCCCATCAGAGCCCAGCAGCAGGGCCAAAAGGGATCTGATCACTTGGTTTCCCCACTAAGTTAGACAAGTGTCACAGAATTTCCCTGGGCTTGTGGTATCGTGGAAGATAGAGTTTCCCAGCCTGAGTGGCTGTCTCAGGAAAAGCAGATGTGGACACAGGAGGACAGCTGAGCTAACCAAGGGCTTCCTTGAGGCGGCGCCAGGCTTCTCCCTATCACAGATCCATTTCCTCCCTGCTTCCTGCCGCTGCCCTCGGCCAGCCCCGCTCCCTTCCCCACTCACCTCCTCGTATTTGCGGTCAGCCTCCTCAGCAATGTGCTTGGCCTCTTTGAGCTGCATCTCCTGAATCTCCATCTTCTCCTCATCTTTCATGGCCCGATTTTCTATCACCTTCATTCCTCTGCAAGGAGCAAACCTCGTCATCCCCTCCACATGCATCACAGCCTCATCACACACTTCCCCGCACCTGCGCATCTCAACGCTTCTCTGACAGCCACTAAGAACCATACTCCAGGGGGGAGGGTGTAGCTCAGCTGTAGAGTGTGTGCTTAGTGTGCGCAAGGTCCTGGGTTCAATCCCCAGTACCTCCATTTAAAAAAAAAGAGAAAAGAAATAAATAAATCTAATTACCCCCCCAAAAGAACCATATTCCAAGAAACTACAGCAGTTTTTACTCACTTCATTTTTAGTGAGCACCAGGCACTATTCTAAGAGCCTTAAAATTCACAACTCACCCCCCACAGAAATAGACACCTTATTCCCATTTCACAGAGGAAGAAACTGAGGCATAGGGAGGCTAAGTGACTTGCTCCAGAATCCATGCTCCCATCCTAGAGTCTCACTAACCAATAACCAGGTGGACTTGTACACCAACAGTTAGCACCAAGAGATCAGAGGTCTGGGCCAGCTTGGCTGTGGGAGTGAAGAATTCCGCTGCAGTGAGGGAGGATGTGTGTATATGTGTATGTGTTTCATGAGAGGCCTTCCAGAAGAGTCCACAAGTGAACAACGAGAGGAAAGTTATTCTTCAGTGAGTCAGAGCTGTACAAAAAAGCTCCAGAAAAATGAAAGAATATGGCAGGGAGGTCAGGGTGGCTGGATCCCAGGCTGCACACTTGAATGACATGCTAAGGATTTTATGCCCAGGTGACAGGGAAACACAGAGGGGTTTCAAAAATACAAGTGAGTGGAAACCAGAATGATGGATGGAGTGAGAAGACCAGGGAAGAGGCAGGCACCTCCACAAGGTGACAGATGAGGGTACCTACAACTTCTGACCATGAAATGAACTGACTCTGGCCCACCCTGCTTGGAGTGGACGAGGCATCAGACATCTCCAAAGAGACCAACCCAGGCTAACGTATCGTCATGTGCCGTGCCTGCCCACAGCAGGGGATCACCTTCTTCCTGCTGTCTTATCAATACCTCCATTCGGACCATCACTACTACCATTTTCAGGTGACGACCAAAACACTCTCCATACCTGTACCTCCAGATCAGCCAGCTCGGAAACTCCTCTTTAATAACAGATCGCAATGACTTGCCCAAGGCCACATAGGAGGTGACAGTGCAAAGACTTGAATTGAGATCCACCAGCTCCTCAGTATAGAATTCTTTCTATCAAAACAGCAGTTTCTAACAAGGGTGGCATCAATACCAACCAGTGAGGGGCCTTCCCAGTCTCCCTTGATTTGCCTAGGGGAGGTCCCAGAAGTGAGACATCTGGCCAGGCTGGTCTGACTGTGACCCAGCTTAGCAGCTCATCTCAGGCCTAGACACAGCCATGAGCACCTGCGACTGCATTCTTCACACTTCTCAGTGGTGCCCTGAGCTGCCACCCTCTCCCTCTCTCCAGTGGCTGAGACAGAGCCTGCACTGGGATCGGTGCCCTCAGTAGGAGCTATTTCACTGCACGGGAAGACATTTCCCACTTGGGCAACTCAAAAAAAGTCAATCGCCAAGATTCCCCAGTGGGTTTAGGCATCACTAGTGGCTGGTCACCATAGGACAATCAGGAATGAAGCCTTGGGAGGAGCTTCTACCAGGAAACCATGGTGGATAGGTCAATGAAGAATTCTGGTGCGATCGTGTGGCAGCCCCGCGATGATCAGCGGCCCAGCCCACACCATCACCGCACACAAGGAACCCATTGACCACCACACAGAGACGGCTGCTTCTGTGAATTACACAATCTGCCTTCAGTCCTCCAGAGCCTGCGCCAAGGCGTGCCAGAGAACTGGCCCGCTCCGGAGGAGGACACTGTAGGACCCTGCCGGAGGCAGCACGCATGCCCTGGAGGTGAGCAGCACTATCAGTTAAAAGTACATTAATGGAACTGGTTTGCGCATGTCCCAGCCATATGGCTGTGCAGTAGCCCAAAGCCTGCCTGGAGCACTGTTCACAATCATCTATGCAGCTGGCCCATTCCAAATGTCATCCCCCACCTTATCATATCACCCTGGAAATTGCTCTGGAGAACACTGACAAGACGCACAGTGGCTTTCAGAGAGAATATGTGAACCAGGGCCCTGTAAACTGACCGCCAATGACGGTCACAGCTGCAGTCTTACCTCTGCCCGTTTTTTGCCTTTCTCTGCCCGTTGGGAGTTTTCCTTAGTAACCACCACAGCATCAACACCTCGACACACAGCATGATGGTTTCCAAGGCGTGGTCGTGCACTGAATGTAGGTGCATGTGTGCATGTCTGTGATCTCGTTTATGCTTATTTCAGCTCTGGGAGGCCAGCTACTGGGCACGATCCCCATTTCCCATAAGTGAACGCCAAGGCCACCCAGTTCACAGCGTTCTTACCTCTCACTCTCATCTGCAGCCTTTTCTGCCTCCTCCAGCTTCTGCAGGGCAGTAGCCAGTCGTTCCTGAGCCCTGTCCAACTCCTCCTCAACGAGCTGGATGCGTCGATTGAGAGCGGCCACATCGCCTTCAGCCTGGGGAGGTCAGAGGGGCGGTCAGGTAAAAGGGAAACAGACCAACCAGCAGCGGAAGCTGTTCCATCACACAGTATCCTCTCCCCCAGCTAACACGCTTCCCCCATCAAAGCCCATCCAGGAATCCGGACGGTAGATTTCATGCTCTATCTCATCTGGAAAATGTGAATTTTTCATACAATCTTTCCCCCAAATGTCAGTGAGCATCCACCGCTCAACTACAAAGGCAAGCGTCCCACAACACGATGGATGGTCAAGTCAACCCAGGAGAAATAGACAAGTACGCTGTTCTAAGAGGACCTGCTGGCCTCTTCAGACTTGCTGGTCCCTCCATGGGGTTTCTAGGCAGCAAGGCCTCCAGTGACCTGGCTCACCCTGTCATATAAGGTCTGCTTCCTCCCAGCCACCTGAATGGCAAGATAAATACAAGAATACGGACACCTTGGGACACATGGGCCATCCAGTTGGGAGGAGGGGCGGGGGTCACCTGGTCAGAACTCCAGCCTCAACTAAGGCTGGCTGAGAGTTGCTGGGACAAAAAGGTGTCAGAAAGGAAAGAAAACTTGGTTGCTGATGAAGGAGAGATGTCTGGATGGTGTTGCTGGCTTTTCAAGGTGTTTTTACCTACAAGTGGTGCGCATAAAAGCAGGAACTCCAGGATCAAAAATGTGCTGAGTCACAATCCCCGCTCTGCCGGGCTGTAGCCATGTGGCATTGGGTGGGTTGCTTCACTGCTGGCTCTAAGCCTCCCTATCCCAGCACCTGGTTACTTCACACCTCTGCAGGGACAGCAACGGAAGGGTGTGGCATTATACCTGGCATGTGGGATGTCCCACAAAGAACAGCTCTTACTGCTGTGACTTCACCTCTTTTAATCCTCGAGTATCTCACCCATTTTACAGTTGGAGAAACTGAGACCCAGCAAGGCAATGCAGTTTTGTTCAGTGTCACAGAGGGAATGTCCTCTGGAGCCCCAACCCAGGGTTCCTGCCTTGCTGAACCTGCACTCTGGGTCCTGCGGGGGCTTGGAGGCCACTTAGGAATATGGAGAGTTGGTAAAATGGAGATCCACCAACGGGTGAAGTATAAACCCACCCTGGCTTCTTCCTGACAAGACAAATAAAGACTCTCCAAATTGGAGGAGGATGTAAAAATTAGTAGAGTAAAAAAAATGAGGCCAGAGTTGCTGAGAAACACAGAGTCAGGAAACTTTTCACAGCTCCAGAGTCCGAGTGGCAGAGGGAGAGGAAATACGCACAGGTGTTTCGGATCGCAACTTCCTCTGAAACACCAATGTGGAGAATCCATTTCAACCACCGATGAACTAGTTGCAGAAATGTCACCCACACCTTCCAGTGAGTAGGTGCCTTTTATTCTCTTTCAATTACATGAATCTTAGCTCTTTCCACTACGGGGGCAGGAATCAATTCTTTCCCCTCAATAGTTTTTAGTACATTCACAAAATTGTGCAACCCACACCACTGATTCCAAAAAATAGTTCTGTCACTCCTAAAAGAGACCTCATACTCATTAGCAGTCAAGAAATTGATGTTTTAGATCATGCAGAGGTGCTTGATTCATGAGTAGCCTTAAAAAAAAAAGGCACTCCTTATGCGAGGGATTTTGAATCCTGACAACATGCTTTTGGCATGTTTTCAATTATCTGGCATCAAAAGAGCTCTGAGATGCATTCATATATGTATGTATATACATATGTATATTTTTTTGAAAAACTGCTAGTCACTGCTAGTCATTTTGGGCTCCTCCCCTTCCTGCAATCAAAGCTTCTACACTCTACAAAGGATTTCCCTTATAAGGTAAAAGAGGCTTGCTAGATACATGTGGCAAAGGAACAGGAAGATGTCCGTTAATCACACAAAAATCTAAACGAAACCAGCTGTCGGGAGGCAGACTCAGAAGTCTGCCACACGCCGGCTCTTGGCTTTCTGTACCAGAGACTGAAAAAGGGTTTTCTTTTTCGCCTCCTCTGGGCTCAATTCCTTTTACCCAGGAAACCTTCTCAAGGCTTTTCCCCTTTCCTGACCAAGAGAAGCACGCTTTGAAAAGTGAACTTTTTAAAGAAGTTTGCAACTTTCCAAAAACATCTTTCCTCCCAACTGGACAGTCCCACTCTTAAGTCTTGGCTGGTGGCTAAGGGCCATTTTTAAGCAGAAGTAATTGTCCTCCAGCGAGATGACTTGGGATGAGATCAGAGGGAGGGTTAGGCCGGTTACGTGTGTGAAAGAGGCCAAACCAGCTACTGTTGGAGGCTTACACCAGGTTTCTGAGGCCTCTTCACGCCAGAGCAGACCTTACAGGATTAAACACTTTTGACTCCAGCCAGGCGCAAGGCAGCCTGGGGCTCTTCCCTAGACCTGTCAATACACATGGCAATTCCACCCGCCCGGGCATCCTTTCCATTTCTGGGGGTCCCCACCCTGAGTCTCAATGCTCCAGCTTTCAGGGGTCCTGGGCTTCCACCCTCTACCCCAACTTTCTTGCCTCTGCGTCTTTGCACATGATCTCTCGTTCCAGCGAACTCTTAGTTCTTCTGTAAGACCCTGTTCAACCTCCATTTTGAACCTACCCTACTGGCTGGCTGCTTTTGTTAGGATCCCGTAACAGAATACAGAACCCCTCAGGAACACTAATCAGTCTTATTTGTAACCCCAACTCCCTCCCCCACCCCCGCCCCCATGCACACACTAGGCTGTGAGCTCGTCTGGGGTAGAGAAGGGAGAAAAAAGACCAGAAATAGTCTTTTTTCTACTATATGCCAGATGCCATGCAGAGGTTTTATTCCTGAGACGTCCCCGGCTATCCTGGGGTCAGCATTATTGTCACCCATACTTTACTGATGGAGACACGTTCCTGGGAGTGAAATACGAAGTGGTATGAGATAGGATTGGAATACAGACCTCTCTCTGGCCCCACGGGTTGCCACCACCTGTCTGGTCCCAAGGGGCAGTCAGGGGACGGAGAAGAGAGAGAGGTCAAGCCCCCTCCTCATTCAGCCCCATTATCTGCCTCAAGCCCTGCGACTTGCAGCGGAGGCACACAAAATGATCGTGGGCCAAGGGCCCCGTGCTAAGGTCCCAAGGGTCCCTTAAAAGGAAGGCAGGGTCCCGCGGCCCTTGTTCCCGCCGGGACCAGCTGGGGAGGGAAAGGCCGGCGGCTCGGGACTGAACTTCCGCCCCCCGCCTGGAGCAGACACGTCGCCGCCGCGCCCCTGGGAACAGCTGGGAAAGTTCAGCAGGAACCGGGAAGCCTCGGAAGAGGCGAGAAAGTGCGACGCCCCCACCCCCACTCCCGGTCTCGGCCTGTCCAACCCCAGACAATGGAAGCGCTACGTTTCCACTCTCACTTCCCGCTCCCAGGTCGAGTCGCAGGCCCCCCTCCCCCGCCCCGCCCGCCCCGCCCGCCGCGCCCGGACCCCGGCGCCAGCCGCCAGTCAGAAGGCAGCAGGGTGTCCCCGACCCCCTCTCCCCATTCCAGGTTCGCGCACCCCCTCCTCCGTCCCATCCCCCCATTTCTCGCTCGGCCGGCCCCGCCCGACCCGGATGCGGCACCCCCTCCCGCGTCCCAGGCCAGGAAAGGAGGATGGCGGTGAAGGAAGGGGTTTCAGCAGCGGGTCCCGGGGTGCAGGTCCGCGATTCGGAGCCCCGGGGCGCGAGTGTGCGAAGGTGGGATAGTGGGGGGGGGGGACAGCGGCGGGCGGGGAGCGCGGGAAGCGGGCGGCGCCGGGAGAAGGGAAGAAAGGAGGGGTCGCCCGGGCCGGGGGTGCGGAAGCCCGAGCGCGCGGGGCCGGGGTGCGGGCTCTCACTTTCTCGCGCCGCTCGCGCTCGCCGTCCAGCTCCCGCTGCAGGCCCTGCGCGCGGTCCTCCGCCTCGTCCGCCTGCTGCTGCAGGGCCTGGATCTTGCGTTTCACCGCCTCCAGGGAGTTGAGGCCAGCCATGGCGCGGAGGCGCGGAGGCGCGGAGGCGCACGCAGCGGGTGCGGGCAGCGGCGGGCGCTCGGCTCAGCTCGGCTCGGCTCGGCTCCGGCAAGAGCTGCAGCAGCCGCGCCCCGGCCCCCGAGCCTTTGCCTGCGTCGGGGCCGCCCCCGCCTCTCCCCGCCCCCGGCCCGGCCGCCGTCGGGGCGATGAGGTCACCCGGCCCGGCGGCCGACGTCAGCACCGCTGGGGGAGGGCCTGACGTCGGCACCGCTGGCCGCAGCTGCTGGAAAGTGCCCCTTTTCGGGACTTATTTGGAGAAAGCGCCTGGAGGCACCGCCTTCTCTTCCTCCTCCTCCTCTTCCTCTAGCGCTTCCCACCCGCCCGGCCCCGGGGCTCCTGCCTGGCTCCTGCCTGGCTCTGCCTTGGGCCCCCATTACTGGCCACGTACGTCGGAGGCTTTCTTCTCCGTCAGCTCCAGCTTCTCATGCGCGTCCTTTAGGCTCTCGGAATATTTGTCCAGTTCATCCTCCGTCTCCTTCAGCTTCTTTTGGAGGTGCGTCAGCTCCTCCTCCACCTGGGGACAGATCGGGGGACGCGTCAGCCTGGGACCACGACCCCGCGGGCAGGGGTGTGCCCCCACATTCACAAGAGTCCTCTGCCTGTGTCTCTGGGCCCAAGTTTCCTCATCTGTAAAACAGGGGTAACAGTGTTATGCACCACTCAGTAAATGGGTTAATACACCTTTAGCATCCTTTCCTTGTGCTTATCTTTTTTGGGGTCCCCTCTGTCCTCTTGCGGAATCCATCACAGCTATTGGGAAACAAGCCCCGACGCGTTTCCTAGAAACACGTGTTCAGTTTTTGCAGGCTCCTCTGAGGGGTCTCATGTTCTGGGCCTAGACCATCCCCCTACCCGCAGCCACCCCAACTCTGGCAGCCAGAGAAGCTTCCTACATATGTTTACCGGCCTTCTGCCTAGAACTCCCCATTGCTTAAGAGAGGGGTTCTCAGACCGTCTCACAAAATACCCTGAAGAGTTGAAGTGCTCAGCCTCCCCAGCTCCTGGACTTTGGGGGCTTAGGCTAAAAGATAGGTACTCAAAGATCATTTTCTTGGAAGGCTCAGGTCAAATCTTTTACATTCTTGCATATTTGGCTTGTGTTCGTTTTAATAAAAATGTTCCTTACATTCCCCAAATTTTCAGTCCTCTTTGTTTATCCTGAGAGTCTTGCCCCACTCCTGGCACCCCCAGTTTAAGAAGCTCAGGTCTATGGGATACAAACCACAGACCCCTTCACCTCTCTGTTTCCATCACCCCCTACCACACCAGTCACCTCTCTCACCTCCCTCACCTTCCTCTAACTCTGGGCTGGGGTGATCAGACCAGCTCATGCTTTGATCTCATTACGTCTCAGGTGGTTTGACCCCTGGTTTTGTCCATGCTTTCAGAGTGGGCAGGCAGCCCCAAAGGGCCGTGCATCCTCCTCCTGCTTCTTCCTCACAACAGGAAGCCCAGAGAAGGGGAGTGACTCTCTGAGGGTCACACAACACAGGATTTGAACCCACTTCTGAACAGGCCCTCATGCCAGACCTGCTTTTCTGCACCCCTCCGTGACACGTACACTCCTAAGACAATATGCATAATATCAGGTGCTGTGTATGTATGTGTGTGAGCACACACGAGGGCGTGCACGTTCTTCAAAGGGTCCCATCCCAGCCTCCCATCTCCTGGGCTACTGAGTGTCCTACTGCTCGCTGAGCTGGGGAATGGAAGCCGGGTGGAAGATCAAAGGAGGAGGGTGGCAGCAACTTGGGCCTAAGTCAGGGTCCACAGGCTCTGACCTTGACCTCTAGGTAAGGAGCTGGAAGCCTGACTACAAATCCCAGCTGTATGACCCCTGTTCCCTTTTTTGGGCCTCAGTCTCCTCATCTGCAGAATGGAAGCCTTGACTTGGTGGTCTCTGAGTGTCCTGGCAGCTGCTTTTGAGCTTCCACCTTGACCGAGAAAATGAGCCAATTTCCTTAAAGACAGGTCAGCCTGACCCAGCGTCCATTTGACTTCCTTTGGGTGACAGCATTCCCTAGGGGCCAGCTGTGTGCCGGGCACAGTGCTCTTATAACATGAAAGTATGAGAGCAAGTTCTGCAGCATTGGGTTCATTTGGGTGTAAAGGAAGTTTCTGATGACTTTTTCTTGCAGTGTTGGGACAACCAGGAATGAGTCTGTCATAAGCAGGGCAGGAGACCACAGATCAGTTAGAATGTGCCACCGTCTTACTGGAGCCTTATGGCACAGAAAAGTAAACTGAGTCCCTAAACAAGAAAAGGACCGGCCCAAGGCCACACAGAGCTCATTTGAACCCTTGTCAGACTGACTCCCAGCTGGTTTGCTCGACCGCTGGGTAAGCTATGCCCACCGCCCAGCACACCTCCTCCCACTGACCCTCCACACCCAGCGCCAGTGCCCCCTCCCCTAGGCAGAGCCCTCACCAACCCCTTGGGACCTCCCAGTTGCTATCCGACCCTCTGGCCCAACCCTGACCCCTAAGGGAGGGTTGTCCCTCCGTGTGTGGCTCTGTCCCCCCACCCCCCCCAGCCTGGGCCTGAGGTTGCTACAGGCTCCAGCATCACCCAGCGTGGAGCTGGGCCTGATGTTCACCACAGAACCGGGGTGGGGGGAGGTTTGCAGAATGAATCAACGACACAATCCCAAACCCTTCACTGGTTGGAGCCGAGTCTGAGAAATAAGTAAGACGGACACAGACTGGGTTCCTTTCCCTCTGTCTGAATTCCGCCCCCACAAAGCGTGTATGGGTGCACGGGGCCTTGCTGGGGGGCTGAGCCTTGCCCTGGCTCTGCGAGGTCTCCCTCAAGTCATTTCCTTCTTGGGGCCTCAGTTTCCCTGCTTGTAAAATGGCCAGGAGGGTCATGGATTGCATCCCTGCAAATAGGGCCTTTGGGCAGGGCTGAAGCAGGATGTGGGGTCAAAGGCCATTTGTGGCGGATGTCACTGCCCTGGGAGGAGAGCGGGCAGGAAGTAGGCAGGCTTGGGTTCCTAGTCTTCTTCTGGACAGAGAGGGCTTGGAATCGAGACTTTGCTGCAGGGTCCATGAGGGTCAGGCTGGCCCGAGAACCATGTTCTCTGGGCTCCTGAAGCATAAGGCACTCTGGGTTAGTTGTCTTTCATGGCCTCCTGCCTTTGTTCCCAGGCAGAACTGGCCATCTGCCCTACAGAGCTCAGACTTCTGCTTTGGGCCTCTGGAATTTTGGCTTCTGTGCCCTACCATAAGAAAGCATTGTTTGCCCCCATTTCTCAGATGGGAACACTGAGGGCTCAGAGAGGGGCAGCAATGTGCTCTGAGTCACAGAGCTATAAGATGATCTGGTATGACTTTTAGTACAAGTCCACCCCAGTGGGCAGCTTTGTGGCAAAAAAAAAAAAAAGCCAGAATGAAAATCCAGCTGGAGGCTAGAGAACTCATCCTGGCCTTGGCCACCCAGCTGGCTGGATGCTTTGAGGAGCCTTCCCTTTTGAACTTGTGTCTGCCTTTTTAGGTTATGCTGTATCAGTCACTCACACCTTAGTGAAAATTAGAGGCAGAAAGTTGCTTTTCTCTGAATCCCTAGCTAAGATGCTTATGGTAAGGGCTGGAAGGGACCGGTGGAAGCTGGCAGCTCAGTGCCAGCACAGGATGGGCGTTTGTGTTTGCCAGGGAGGGAGGAGGAGGGTTTGTGGCAGGGAGCACTGGGGTGGGGCTGTCCTGTGCAGATGTGTCACAGGCGCTTAAGGCAGCCCTGGGACACTGGGGGGTGGGGAAGCCCAAAGAGGAAGTAGGGCGGGGCAGGAAAGAATCCTTAGCTTACTGAGTGCTTACTCTGTGCCAGGTAGCAGACCAAGGGCTCCACCTGCACAGTCACCCCCAGTCTTCCTGTGATGGGGAGGGAGGCACCACTGTCTCCTCCCCATTTCACACATGTGGCCACTGAGTCACAGAGAGGTGAAGGTGTTCATTCCAGGGTGCTCAGTGACTGAGCTATGGACTGGGCCGGTCTGAGCTCAGAGCCTGCACTTTCACCTGCCAAGCTGGCCTGGCGCCTGGGCCAGGCAGGGCTGGGCACTTGGTGTCACTGCCCAGGGTGTCTGCTGGGGCTTATCTGAGACCTTGATGCTCCTGAGGGCTTGGTGGTTGACCCCAGGGGTGTGGATGAGCTCGTGGGCATTATGGGAGGGGGCAGGACCCCCTTCCCTCCTCTCATTGGCTGCTCTGGCCACCCAGACCCAGACAACTGACTTCTGTTCTGCCCCAAGCCACAGCCATGGGACTGCCCAGCCCAGGCCTCTGCCTGCTGCCCCTCCACTAGCTCCCTGATGTGTCCCTATTGCCGGGGCCTCCTGGGAATCTTGTCCCCAAAGCTCTGGGTCCAGTGCCTCTGCCTGCCACCAGCACCCCCTGCCTTCCCCTGCCAGTCTCACAGCAGGGGCAGTAGGGGCACCCCAGATACACAGAGGCACACTGAGATTCTCAGGTTCACCCTCAAATCTCCCTCAACCCGGTCCCCAGACTCTCACCCAGCTGCCCCTACAGCTGGTCACAGCGGGCCCTACCCCACATCCACACTCGGCCACCCTCCCTGGGCAGTCACTCACAGTCACACCTGAGTGTGCCCTGACATGGGCACCGGGTCACCCACATACACAGACACAGGCCCCAACAGAAACAGTCACCCCAACAGGCACACACACACCCTGAAATACACACACGGTTACCTCAACACACACACACTCACCCTGACACACGTACATTCCATGAATGTCATGTCAACTTTTGCACAAGCACATGCACAGCCAGCCTCTGCCCTGTACACACAAACCCATGCTCATTCCACCATCAACATACACACAAACTCACAAACACAACCACACTCACACCCACTTTCAAACAACCACATGCTCATGCCCCTCTCCATAGACTGTCACCTTCAGCCCTCTGAGCAGCTGAAACATGGACACACAACACGTGTGCACGCACAGATGGGCAAACACACACAAATGCCTTTCACAAACACAGCATCCCTCAACCACCCCATCTAGGACACCCCCCATGCTGCTACTCTCACCCCAGTGCACCTCCACACACTCTCACATTTGTGCGCACACAAGTGGCCCACACATCGCCCCTCCCTTTCTCACCTGCTTTCCACTGTCTCTGTCACTTTGCTCCCACTGGTCCTGCTGGGAGTGGGTCCAGCTGGCCCCATCTCTCACAGCCCAGGGACCCCTCCTGGGAAGACAATGGTCCCTTCCCTCCTTCTCAGCCAGCGCATCACCCTCCGCCGCCCCCAGTCTCTGCCCTAACCTCCAAGTACCAAGGTGTCCGAGACTCCCACCCTCTCCAGCTCAGAGAGGGTGCTGGGCAGCCCGACGCAGCCCAGCGAAGGCTCCTCACCTGTTTGCACCTCTCCTCAGCGGCTTTCTTATCTGACTCTGCCTGTTCGGCGCGGTCAATGGCGTTCTCCTTGTCCAGTTTCAGCATCTGCATCTTCTTCTTGATGGCCTCCATGGCTGGGCCGTGGTGGGTGCAGGGGCAGAGCGGGCTGTGGTGGGGGCTGGAGGGGCTGCAGGGACGAGTGAGCCGGGAGGGCAGAGGAGAGGCCCTTATAGGCTCCTGGGGTGCGCCGCCCTGCTGCCGGGCGAGTCTTGGAGGAGGCCCAAGCCCAGGCCGGCCGGGCCAGCCACCACTCGCTTGCTTGCTTGGGAGGACTTGGCCAGCTCACCAACCTCCCTGCAGCCGTCGCCTTATTTGGGCCTAGGATTTTTCTCAAAGGGAAAAAAGAAAGGCCCGACCCGGTTCCATTTTTAACCTGGTGACACAGGTCCCGTGTGGGCGTGTGGGCGCATTGCTGGCCCCGGAGGATGCCGGTGGCCTGCTGGCTGGTCTGTTTCCCCATCCATGGAGTGGGCTGAAGAGGGCTGGTGGGTGGGTGCCAAGTAGGGGTGAGGTGGGATGAGGGGGCTCCTGTCCTCCCACTTCCCCACTTCTGGGTCCCTCCAAGTTTTGGAGGTCAGGACCCCATCCTGTCTCCTGCTCCCACCCCCGGGGGCCTCCCTGGATTACGCCCACCTTTTTCTGATGAGTCTCTGTCCCATCACCTTCTCCCTGTCTCTCTTTTGGTAACTGTCTCTGTGTCTCTCTCCATTTCTCTCTCTTTTTTTAGGTTTTTGTATTTTATTTTAAAATTTTTTATTGAACTGTAGTTGGTTTATAATGTTTCAGGTGTACAGCAAAGTGATTCAGTTACACAGATATATATGTTCTTTTTCAGATTCTTTTCCATTACAGATTATTACAAGATTTTAAGTATAGTTCCCTGTGGTATGTAATAGGTCCTTGTTTATGTTTTATTCTCTCCTTTGCTTTTTTGTCTGTGTCTCTCCATCTCTCTGTCTCTGTGTCTCTCTCCATTTCCCTCTCTCTGTTTCCTCCTCCTCCTCTGTGTCTCTATCTTTCTCCATCATCTCACCTGCCCCCGTTGATCCGGCTCACCAGGGCGGGGTTGACCCAGGCATTCTTTCTCTTGGAAACTCCTCCGGGAAAACTCCGGGAGGCCAAGGCAGGCCTAGACCAGACCCTGGCCACCTTCTTTAGATCTCACACCCTCCCTGCTCTGCTCAGGTTCTGGCTGCAGCTCCCCAGCACCCACAAAAACAGGAGGCAGCTTGGCAACTCAGCTTCTCACTCAAGACCCCTGCCCACGCCCTCCCCAGGTTCTCCCCACACTCAGCTCAGAGCTCCTAACACTGCTGCGCTGGCAGGGCCACCATCTCCCCTCCTCTGGGCCTTTGCCTGTTTCGTCCCTTCTGCTGGTTACTCCTTCCCTCCAGCAACCTGGAGCAGGACTCGCTGCTTTCAGAAAGAGATATTCACTCATTCCATCACCTGAGGAACACAGAATGCCTTTCCCCTGCTGAGCCCCAGCTGCACGTGCTCAGAATGTGGAGCCATTATTACGATTGTTATTGTTTGATCATCTGTTTTCGACTGTGAGCAGCTTTGGGGCAGGCCTGTGCCTCAGTCTCATTTGTGGCCCCCAGAAGATCAGAAAGTCCTTGTTAATTAAAATGAACAATTCCCATCTATACACTCGCACACTCTCTCACACATGTTCACACACAAACACACATCTCTAACTTGGAAACTTCTATTCATTCTTCAAAGCCCAGATCAGATGCCCTCCCCGCCAACTCCACCTCCAGGAAGCCTTCCTGGACTCCTAGATAGAGCTGTGGACTCCCAGCCCAGCATCAAGACGTCTATGTGGGATGGAGAAGAGGTAGTGAGTCTTCTGTGTTTCCTGCCCAAGGCCTCAGAGGGAGTGGCCAGCGCCGCTGGGGAGTGCAGGAGTAGGGGAGTCAGGCTAAGGTCTAGAGTTCCCAGCACCTCTCTGCCACCTCCTGATTCCTTCACTGCCCCCTAAGCCAGCTTCCTTTTCTTGATCACGGTGGGATCATGGTGAGAACCCCCTCCCCCACCACCACATGGCAAAGAGGTCCCCAAATGGTAGCAAACAGAATATTCTGGAAACTTTCTCAGGCTCCAAGGACATTGGTTTCTCCTTGTGTTCAGGAGCCAAGGGGGCCCATCCCAGACCCCTCCACAACTCCATTCTCCATCCACCTCCCTTATCTCACACCTATCCCATGTCCTGGCTATGCAGACTGTTTCCTCTTATGATAAAAGCAGACTGTCGTAATTGCCAAGGATGTCAGTGATGATTACAGGGCACTAGAGAAAGCATGGAATACTGTTCATTGAGCGCTCACCACACCCGGGAAGCCGTGCTGAGCCCCAGACTTGCAGCATCTCACTTAAGCCTCTTTGCAGCCTAAGAGGTAGGGGATGTTTCTATTCTCATTTTATCAAAGAGGAAGCTGAGGCCCAGAGTGGCCCACACAGGGTCACCCAGCTTATGAGTGGTAGAGCTGGCACCTGGCCCAGCTGACTCTGGGACAGATCTGGATAGAAGTCCTAAGACCACCCTCACCATGCCTTCCTGCCCCCCAGCTCCCATCCCCTGATTGTCTTAGGCTGAGTCATTAGAGGTCAGCTCTCTCCACCCATGACTTCCTGTTGGGAGACCCTCGGACCAGCCTCATCACAGGTGTTGTGGCTAATTCAGGGCCTGACACTACTGGCTCCAGAAAGGGACCCCTCCCCCAGGAGATGCTGGTTTGCTCCATAGCCTTGTAGGGTAAACGCTTGTCCCTGGAATGGCCTCTTGCTCAAGGAGCTCCCAGAGGTGGAATTTGTTGCCAGAGAAGGGAGAAGAGGGTTAGGAATGGTGTTAGAACCCAGCTGTACCCCCTGCCTTGCAGCCTTAGGACTGGAGTTATGTTCTCTCTGTGTATCTGCCCCAAGAACACCCCAGGAGTCCCGGCCAGGGCTGGAAGGGTCATCTGGGGTTCCTGACCCCTGGGGGTCCTAACCTAGCTGTCCAGGCTGTGTGGCCTGGGGCGTAAGTTGGGTGAAGGATGCCATTTGTAGCTCAGAAGGAGTGAGCTCCCCTCTTGCAACGTAATTCTCCAACTGGGGGCTTCCGAGGATGGGGGTGGGGGCAGAGTCTACCTGGCCACTTCACAGCCCTGAGGCTCAGGGTCACTTAAGGAGCACCTATGACATTCCAGGCACTGTGCAGGCTTTGGAGACCCGGTGCTGGACATGACAGCCCAGTGGAGAGAGACTACCAGTATCTGCAAACAATTGCAGAATTTATTAGGATAGGTCTTCGGTTGGGCTCCCCCAGAAGCAGACACTAAGACAAAAATCTGAGAGCAAATAATTTCTTTGGGAGGTTATCCAAAGAAACACGGGTAGGCGACGGGGAAGTGAGACAGGGAAGGAAGCCAGTAAAGCCTGCATGTAATGTCCAGTTACCACTCGGGACAGCTGGGGCACAGTCCCGCCGGGGACCTCTAGGGGGCAGCAGAGAGCATGCCCTTCAGAGTTTGAAGACCCGAGGGTGAAGGAGCTGGGATATTTATCCACCAATCCCCATCCTCGTCGGCTGAAGGCGGCTCCTGCGGGTTTTGATATGTCAGCACTTTTGGCCCGGCTTTGCTTGGGCCACTGCCGGCTTCAGCAGCCGGACAAAGACCCTCCTCCTCCTCCTCCCCGCCACACGTAGTTGCTGGAAGAAGGAAGCCTTTGGTGTGGGGACCTGGTTAGTTTCGGGTGGAAGTCAGTGAAGGCTTCCCTGAGGAGGTGGCAGCCGAGGTGAGGTCCGAAAGAGAACTGAAAGGCGGGTGGGGGTGGTAGAAACAGGTGTTGCTTATGCGAAAATCACAGGTGGGAGGGGCTGAGATGAGATGGGCGTGGCTTGAGTGCTGAGAGACAGGAGGAGGGAGTGCGGTGGGTGATGAGCCTGCAAAGACCTGAGGACTGAGGAGGGTATGAGGGCGCCCCTCCCCCCAACACCTTCCTGGAGTTTGAGGCATGCAGAGGGACCGAGGGACCAGAGTGAGTACTGGAGGAAAAGAGCCAAGGTGTTTTCAGCTTGCATCTATGGAATCTTGCTCGTTGAATCATAATATGATGATCAAAACGAATATTGAACAATGATAATCGAAATGACACTGGCTCAAGATGACCCAGAGCATGTGCTGGGCAGGTTATGTGCAGCATGTTGGGGGTAGGGGTGAGCGGGGATGGGGAATCATTGACCCTTTACTGAGAACCTTGTGCGGTGTGTACTTGGGGTCCCCCCAGCAGGGAAGTTGCTCAGCAAGGTTGCACAGCTGACACGTGCCAAAGTCAGGATTTGAACTGGAGTCTCTCTGATTTCCTGGAACCCTGAAATCACCATCGTTCCAGCCCTGCTGCCCTAAGAATAAACTGGGGGAGGGGCAAGTCAGTGTCATCAGTGTCATCAGTGTCAGGAGGAGGGAGCAAAGGGCTCTGTGTCCTCCCCAAATTCCCTGAGACAGACTCCAAGGGAACTGTGTGGGTTACAGAGCTCTCCCACAAATGCTGAAAAACAGGCATGACCACAAGCTTTGTGGCATTGTCATAATAATTCATAATAATTATAATTAACATTGACCTGGCCCTCAATCTGCCTGTGCTGTTCTAAGTGGCTCACATGTCTAAGCTCATATATTAATTTTCACAATAGCCCAATGAGATAGAGGCTGTGATTATTCCCACTTTACAGCAGGAGAAACTGGAGCACAGAGAGGTCAAGAAACTTGCTCAAGGCCACACAGCAGAAAATGGCAGAACCAAGATTTGAACCCAGGCTGTCTGACTCCAGAGTTTACACACTGAACTGCCGTACGATACTCTGAACAGGGTCATATGCTTGACTTGTGGTCCAAATTACCTTCCCAGTTGGCAGCCATTGCCCATTCGGTGTGAGAGCTACTACTACTGGGAGATGATTCTCGGTGAGTCCTAGGTATTTCTGTACAACCCACAAGCAGGAATGTGGCTAGTTTTCATTCTGGCTATCTTTTCAAGGATGTTTGTATAGCAAACAGCCTTGGAAGATAGATAGAATTTCTTGCTGTGGAGCAGAGGGCAGGTTTGTTTGCTGTCCACATGGTAAAGATAATGCTTCCCTCTGAGACCAAGGTAGAGCAGGTTTGTTCTCAGAGTTACTCGGCTATGGTGCAAATCCAGTGTGCACCCAGCGCCTGTCTGGGTTTGCCTGCGTCTTCCCTGTAGGACTTGGGAGGAACCAGCAAACACATGGAAGTCATGCTGCCTGCCGTGTAATAAAGTCCTTTGTCTCTGACCCTAGAGTCTGGCGTCTCCTGCCAGCATCCACGAAACTGGCAGGTTAACTTGTCAGCTTGCAGTTAAAGTCCCAGACTCTTCGCAGTTCTAGGTACCTATTTGCTCTTTCTGTGATGCCACCTGTCACCAAGATGTCTCATCAGGGACCCTGGATTTAGTCTGTTTAGGTCCCACCTCTGCTGCTGCCTTTCTGACCTGGTGCAGAATGGGGCTTGTGGTATTTTGTTACAGAAGCCCTAGGAAACTGATACAGCAAGCATGATATTCATCCTGACTGACACAAAAATTGGTGTCAGAAGTGGGGTGTTGCCATCAGAAAAATGAAAAATTCGGGGGGGGCTATAACTCAGTGGTAGAGTGCATGCTCAGCATGCATGAGGTCCTGGGTTCGATCCCCAGTACCTCCATTAAATAAATAAATAAAAATAAACCTAATTGCCTTCCCCCCTCAATTATTTTTTTAAATGAAAAATTAGTTGCCTTAACTTAGGGACCTGATGGCAAGGACACAAATATTGCAGACTGGAAAGCTGGTGACCCTTGTTGTGCCAAAGAACAGCAGTAGGCAATATCACCACGTGTGATAACCTGGAAGGTAGACCATATTGTCTCCTGAGCCTGCGTTCCTAGAAGTGATTGGAAAGCGTTAGGATGTCGTTGTGAGTTGGCTGCTCCTTGCAGAAAGTGATGCTCTTACATAAGAACTGATCACTTTTCAGAGACATGCACATCAGAAGATTGGAAGAGCCAACAGCTTCCTGTCCCCCCAAACAGTATAAATAGGGATCTTGCCTCCTGCCCAAGGCTGTTGCTTCAAATGACCATTAATGGGAAATGACAAAGATGTAGGTAGTTCAAGGCAGCAAATACTGCAAATAAATAGACACAGAAACTCTGGCTAGAGAAGAACACAGAATGTGGTTCCTAACAATGGATCAAACTAGAAGCAACTAGACCAGATGTCTGCTAAGTTTTTTGAAGGAACTATGTTACTGAAAAAAACCAAGAGTTCAGTCTGCAAAATCTTATGACCTTTGAGCTTTTGTGTTCGGGTTTCTTTGTTATAGCAGCTTAACTTGACCCTTAACCCAAAGTGCGGCTTAAATCCTGGCCTCTCTGGCTTCCAGAGCACTTCCTTTACCCACGATGTGTTCTTCAGGCTGTAGTATAAACACCATAGGGTCAGGGATTTTGCCTGTTCCCTGCCGACCCTTAAAAGGGTTTAAATAGTAAATAGCAAACAGTATAGGGTGAATTGTATTAGATATTCAATAATTATCTGTTGGAAGGATGAAGTAATAAACAAATGAACCAAGAGTGATAGGGAGGAAATATCTAAGATGGGGACTGGCCAGGGAAGTCCAGGACAGGTGGGCACTGTATTCGGACCCTTGGGTGTTCCAATGCTGTGGTCACCGAATAAAAGCTGGCCTTCTGCTGACGAGGGCCCCCAAGGCGCCCTTCATGTCTCTGTTCCTCAGACTGTAGATGAAGGGGTTCAGCATGGGAGTGACCACCGTGTACATCACTGCAGCAGCTGTGTCCTTCTGGGCTGTATGGGAGGACATGGGGCTGAAATAAACCCCGATGAGTGTGCCATAGAACAGGGACACCACAGAGAGATGAGAACCGCAGGTGGAGAAAGCCTTCCGCTTGCCTCTCATGGACGGGATCCTCAACACAGCGGCAAAGATGCGCGTGTAGGAGGCCAGGATGCCCACAAAGGGAGTGATGATGGTCAGGGCACCCACAGTGTACACCATTGCATTGTTGAGAAAGGTGTCAGAACAAGCCAGCTTCAGCAGAGGGCTGAGGTCACAGAAGAAATGGGGGACCCGGTTGTGGGTGCAGAATGAGAGGCGGGTTAGTAATACCGTGTGGGTCAGGGCATTCCCGAAGCCTGCAGTCCAGGATGTCACCACCAGGAGGCCACAGAGCTGTGGTGTCACAGACGTGGTATAGTGCAGAGGGTGACAGATTGCCACATAGCGGTCGTAGGCCATAGCAGTCAGCAGGAAGCTGTCGATGCCGGCGAACCAGATGAAGAAGAACATCTGGGTCAGGCAGCTGGCATAAGGAATCCCTTTATGTCCTGCCATGTGGTTAGCCAGCATTTTGGGGATGGTGGTGGAAGTGAAGCAAATGTCCACAAAGGCCAGGTTGGCCAGGAAGAAGTACATGGGTGTGTGGAGACGGACGTCGGTGGCAATGGCCAGTGTAATGAGCAGGTTCCCCAGTCCTGTGACCAGGTACGTGCTCAGGAAGAGTATGAACAGGAGCTGCTGTTGCTTGGGGTCCTCCGAGATGCCCAGGAGCAGGAACTCTGAGACCAGGGTGAGATTTGCCCCTTCCCGGGCCATCCTGAATCAATCAGAAAGGGAATGGGGGAGCTGTCCAGGGTCCTGGCCAACACCGGCCCCTCCATTGCACGCTGGCTCCCATCCCGTCTCATTAGTTCAGCCATTCGCCAATTCTTCCCACTCCCTCCTGCAACAGGATACCCTCCCCGACCCATTTGTTACATCATTTCCATCAGTGAACACACCACTCATTCCCCATAGTCCACTTGTAGGATGTCACCTGCAGCTTGGTGGACAGCTCCCAAGCACACTGATCATTTGTCACCTCCACCACCTCCACCTCTATGCCCCAGGGCTTCATCTGGTCATAGGAGCAGGCTCAGTCTGCACACAGAGTAATGTGGAAGCGCTGCTGACTGACACCTCGGGGTGATCTTTGACCAGCGAGGGACGGGGCTTGTTGGGTGAATCCCCTGGCTTCATCACTCTTGAGTAATGCAGTTCTGGGGTGTGTTCTCTCAAGGACCCCTAGAAGGATGACCCCTAAGTAGCCGAGAGTGGGAAGCTACTCGTCCACACCTTCTTTCCCCAAACACTCATTGGGTCTCCTGGAATTATTTCCCAAATAAACTATTTGTACTCGGATCCTTGACTCAGAACCTGCTCTGGGGAGAATCCAAACTAAGATGCAAGGATTCCAAAAGTTATTCCATCTCTGAAAGAATCCCTTCTGTGTCCCAAATACCCCTCTCACTCTGCCCCTTTCTCTGCTCCATTAGATCTCAGTAGTCCTCAAAAACATTTCCTGTCCTTGCATGTCAAGAGTACCACGACCTCCTATTGCTAATTCAAGGCTAGGGTATAGTCAGTATGCAGCAGTACACATGTCTCATTGCTAAAATCTAGAAAGATTTGGCAGGAGCCAGACAATACCCTTATAGAACTTCCAAAGAATAGTAAAATTAATTAACAATACAAATTTCAAGTTAATTGTTGTTGAATGTTGCAGTGAGCTTTGATACATTATATATATATACACACACACATATAATGGGAATATTATTCAACCACGGGAAAGAAGGAAATCCTGCCATTTGCAACAACATGAATAGATAGATCTTGAGGGTGTTATTGGTAAGTGAAATAAGCCAGACAGCAAAATGAAAATACTGCATGATATCACTTATATGTGGAATCTTAAAAAAAAAAAGTAAAAAAAATTCCAAATTCTCCAAAGTCTAGCTTCTGTTGAACTCCTCCATCTCCACCCATGTGACTGTCCCCCAGCCGTCCAGGTATCTTAGCCCAAGATTGGTTCTACCTCAGGGCCTTTGGACTTGCTGTTTTTGTTGCCTCAAATGCTCTTCCTCAGGACTTTGCTCCAGCTGTCAAGACCCATCTCAAATCCTACCCTCTCCTATAGCTCAGCTCCTAGTGGCGACTCAGTCCTCTGTTCTCTAATGACTTGTGTTCTCTGGACCTGGAGAGGAACCTTCTCCCCAGATCCCTCTGCCTGGTGCTCTGTTTCTCTCCTACCCCTGCCCAGGAAGTCCACCCACCCTGTTTCATTTCCTTGTTGATTCGTTGACCACTTCTTGAACATCTTCACCGAGGCATCCCTCAAGGTGTGGACAGAAATTCTGAGATGATAACAAAGACAGGGTCCCCAGTCATTTCACCACAGGGGAATTACCTTGAAGGTGCCCTATGAGGCTCATTCAAGGAGGTTTGGAAAGAGAATCATCTACCCTCAGTCTTGTTCTTCCTCGGTACCTGAGCTTAGCAGGGACCCTGATGATTGCCCGGTCACTCTGGCCAGAGATCTGGGCAGCAATGGGGTCTCCTTCAGCCTCGCTCACTGCATCCTGACAGTTTTTACCTGACCCCTTCACTTCTTCTTAACCCCTCCTCTCCTTCCCAGCACCCTACCAGATCTTATCTTGTCTCTTAGATTTCAAACCTGTCCCTTCTCTGGTCTTTTTGGCTCCAGTCTTACTCTTTTGGTCCAGTCTCCACAATGGCCACCACCACGGTGAAATGACCTACCTTTCCCTTGCTTAAAATCCTGCAATAGCTCCTTATTGCCCTGCTACTAATAGCCAACATTTCTTAATGCTTCCTGTGACACCATGATGAGGAGTTATACAGGCTTCCTCCTACTCAGTCCCCTAAGACAGGCACTCTTACCTCCATTTGTAGGATGAGGGAGATTGGAGAGAAACACTCCCCTGTATCTCACAGTCTTTCTTGTTCCAAAGCTCTTAGAACTCTGCGATGCAGGACCCATAAGCTGGAACCTCTTAGCAGGGTTTACACACGCAGGACGCTGCCCATTTTAGTTGTACTCAGTATACAGACTAATGAACTGAGGCTCAGAGAAACAAAGGCACTTCCCCAAGGTCACACAGCAGGCCTGGCTGGTGAATCTCAGACCACTGCCCCTGCCCTGCCCTGCTTGTTGTTTTCTCTCCCTGTCTGCTTCCCTCTCTCCCCACTCACCTATAGAAGGGGTCCCCTCTGTCTTTGGCGATGTCTGGCAGGAGGTGAGACAGCTTTTGCTGGGAGAGATTCCTGGGCTGCATGCAATGTGGAGGCAGGTCACTGGCCCCACAGAAGGGAGCATGAGGTCCCGGCAGAGCCCAATTTACCCCTCCATCCTCAAAACTTGGGCTCAGTCCCTCGTGTCTTGTTAGGGCACCTGCTAATTGTCCACACCACACTCCGCCCCTGCTGGCCTGTCTCTTTGGGGAGGAAGGTGACCACAGCTTGTTCTGGGCTTTTCTGAGCTCGGGGTCTTGGGGACTCTGGGCCTTTTGGGGGGAAATTCCTTGGGGGCCTGAGCCCAGTGGAATTCCCCCAGCTCTGGGGGACCTGGCTGACCACAGGGGGCATGTCTGTGGCTCCCCACTGCTGGAGCAATGGCCTGTGAACATAACGTCTTCACTGAGGTGAGATTCACATGACACAAAATTAACCAGTTAAAAGTGAGCAATTCAGTGGCATTTAGCACATTCGCAATGTGTGCAACCCCCACCTCTCTCTTGCTCCAAAACATTTTCATCTTCCCGAAAGCACACTTCCTAGCCCTTAGGGGTCACTCCCCATTTCCTTTCCACCAGCCTCTAATCCCTCTCTGTGGACCTACCTATCCTGGACACTTCATGTGAATGGAGTCATACAGTGTGTGACCTTTCACGACTGACTTCTTTCACTCAGTGTAGTACTTTTGAGGTTTTGCAGCACGTGCCAATGCTCCAAACCTTTTTATGGCCGAGTAACATTCCATTGTATGAAAGGACCGCGCTTTGCTTATCCTCTCACCCATTGATGGACATTTGGGTTGTTTCCACCTTTGGGCTACCATGAATTGTGCTTCTCTGAACATTGCCTTACAGGTATTTGTTCGAGTCCCTGTTTTCTGTTCTGGGTACAACCCTAGGATCAGAATTGCTGGGTCATGTAGCAGTTCTATGCTAAACTTTTTGAGAAACTGCCAAACTGTTTTCCACAGTGGCTGCACCATTTCACATTCCCACTAGCAATGCACAAGTGTTTCAATTTCTACTCACCCTCACAGATACCTGTTTATCTTTTTTTAAATTATTGCCTCCTTAATGGGGGTAAAGTGGTATCCCATTGTGTTTTTAAAAATATCTTTATTTTGTTAAAACATACATAATATTTTATACATAAAAATATATAAAATATACATAAATATACATAAAATTTACCATCTAAACCATTTCTAAGTGTACAGATCAGTGGAGTTAAATACATTCACGTTGCTGTTCAGCCATCAACACCATCTATCCGCATAATTCAGTTCATCTTGTAAAACAGAAAGTCTACACCTCATTTATTTTTGTGTAGAGGGAAATAACAATTTTTTTATTACCAAAATGAGTTTTTTACATATTTTTATTGAAGTACAGTCACTTTACAATGTTGTGTCAATTTCTGGTATGCAGCACAGTACTTCAGTCACATGGGAACATAAGTTTGTTCTCATATTCTTTTTCACCATAGGTTACTACAAGATATTGGATATGGTTCCCTGTGTTATACAATATAAACTTGTTGTTTATTGGGTTTTGTGAGAATCCTCCTATATTTCGAAATGAGAGACACTCTGCCAGATTTCAGTAGGTGTTCTGTGCTATTCGATGGGTTTGTAGATGTAATTCTTGGTGTGTTTGTGGGAGAAGGTGAGCTGTGAGTCTCTCCATTCTGCCATCTTGGCTCTGCCCCACCAGAAAGAGTTTTGCACATTGTTGTGGTGAAAGTGTACACTTCTTAAACACCAACTCCCGAGTCCCCACTCCCCTAGTCCCTGACACTCACCATTCTACTTTCTGTCTCTATAATTTTGACAACTCTAAGTACTTCGTACACGTGGAAATACACATTATTTGTCTTTTTGTGACTGGCTTATTTCACTTGGTAGAATATCTTCAAGGTTCATACACGTGTAGTACGGGTCAGAATTTATCCCCCTTTTTAAGGCTGAATAATACTCCATTGCATGTATATAACACATTTTGCTTATCTATTCATAAGCTCTTGGGTTGCCTCCACATTTTAGCTATTGTTAATAATGCTGCTATGAACATGGGCATAAAAAATCTCTTTCAGACACTGCTTTCATTTCTTTTGGGTGCATACCCAGAAGTGGAATTGCTGGGTCGTATGGTAATTCTATTTTTAATTCAGTTTTCCGCAGTGGTTGTACCAATTTCCATTCCCACTGACAGTGCACAAGGGTTCTAATTTCTCCATATCCTCGCTAATGCTTGTTGTCTGTCTTTTTTTTTATTACAGCCACCCTAATGGGTGTGAAGTGTTATCTCATTGTGGTTTTGACTTGCATTTCCCTAATGAATAATCAGGATGAGCATCTTTTCATGTTCTTAATATTTTCTCTTTTTTTAAATTGAAATATAGTCAGTTTACAATGTTGAGTTAATTTCTGGTGTACAGCATAGTGATTCAGTTATACATAAATATATATTCCTTTTCATATTCTTTTCCATTACAGGCTATTACAAGGTATTGAATATAGTTCTCTGTGCTATACAGTACCCTGTTGTTTATCTATTTTATATATAGTAGTTTGTATCTGCAAATCTGGAACTCCCAATTTATCCCTCCACACCCCAACCCCGGTAACCACAAGGTTTTACTTTCTATGTCTTCCTTGTTACTGAGCACCTACTATGTGCCAGGCCCTGGACCAGCTGAAGAAAGACAGCATCTTGCCCCTGCTCCAGCTCACAGTTGAGCGGAGAAGACAGAAATCCAACAATTGCATAAATAATAAATTTATGATCATTTGTGACATGAGCAATAAGAAATTGATGCTAAGAGAGACAATAATGTGTGTCTGATTTGGGGTCAAAGAAAGCTTCCCTAAGGGGGTGACAGTGACTTGAGCTATGAAGGATGAATGAGAGGTGAGCTGGCCAAAGTGAAGAAGGAATAGTGACTCAGGCCAAAGGAACAGCACATGTGAAGGCAGGAGGCTGGGCAAAGCATCCCTGGGCACTGTACTTTTGGTGGGGGTCCTACCCTGCCTCACAGTAAACACAGTCAAAGGCGCTCACATTCAGTGTATTTCTTCCTAAAAAAACAAAAGTAGAAAGAATCCTTACATTTTTGCTTTTGAAATTATTTAGGTGCCATGAAAATTACTGCACCGTTTACGTATCTTGCATCCTCAGGAATTCTTGCAAACAAACTCCTAACGCACAAATGACTTTACAACGTAAGGACGTTTTGCGGGAATGTGAGAGACAACAATGAGTGAAGTTGACATCCTGTTAGTTTAATCATCAAACTGTGCAGTTTAAAATTTTTTCTTCCAGGCCTTGGAACATTCTCCGAGACTTCTGGAAAATCTACAGGCGCGACAATGTACTGGCGCCCCCCAGTGACCTGGCTGGGAAACACACCCTGCGAGGGTGCAGATCATCTTACGTGGGGATGCAGAAAAATTAACCCACAGCCGCCCAACTCCCCTGACTCTTCTCTCAGAGTTGTCCCATCTTCACGAAACCCAAACTCTTAACTGGGAGGAAGTGTCTTTCTCCTCTGACACAGTATTCCTTTAATGCGCCTCTGCTCCTGCACCTGAAGTTCCCTTTCCAATCTTTTATTCATTTAAAAATTTTATTTCTAAATTAGTTTGAAGTATCATCAGTATACAATACACAACACAAATTTAGAATCTACAGATAGATAACTTTAAAAAATATTTTTATTGAACTATAGTCAGTTTACAATACTGTGTCAATTTGAGTTTGTTATTCTAAGTGAAGTAAGCCAGAAAGAGAAAGAAAAATATCGTGTTATCACTTACATGTGTAATCTAAAGAAACAAAACCAAAAACAAATGAACTTATTTACAAAACAGAAACAGACTCTCAGACATAGAAAACAAATTTACGATTACCAGGAAGGGAAGGGGGTGGGAAGGGATAAATTGGGAGTTAGAGATAAGTTTTGACATACATATACATCCATGAAATGATCACTTTTTAAATAATAATTACTTAAAAGAAAAATTTGAAGTATATAAAATATAAATAATATAAAATTAAAGTAATTGCAAATTTACAGAAGAGTTGCAAGAATGTTATACAGAACTCCTCTGCATCCTTTTCCCAGTTTCACCAATTGTTAACCTTTCTTCCCCCACATTTTAAAATTGCTCCATCTCTTTTTAGGTTTATATATATATATATATATATATATTTTTTTTTTTTTTCTCCCTGAACCACATGAGGGTAAGTTTCAGACACAATGCCCCTTCACCCCTACCTACTTTTACTGTGTATTTCCTAAGAACAAGGTTCTCTTTAAAACAGTGGTAAATTGATCAAGTCCAAAAAATTAAACACTGACACAATTTTATTGTCTAATAGATATTCAGATTCCAATGTCTCTCATTGTCCCCTAAATGTCTATAATTTACAGCAATATTTTTTTCTCTGATCCAAGATCTAGTCCAGGGCCAGGGGCATCGAGTTGTTATGTTTCTTTTGTCTCCTTTCATCTGAACCAATTTCTCAGCTTTTCTTGGTCTTTCATGACATTGAACATTTAAAAAATATGTTTAATTTATTATTATAAAACCTTCTAGTGGATATAAACATTAAGAGAGTTTTACAATGAGCCTTAATATGCCTATCATTACCCAAATTCAACAGATCTCAATATTTTGATTACACTTGGGTCCATCTGGATAATTCAGGATAATTTCCTTATTTTAACATCAGCTGGTTATCAAACTTAATTCCATCTGCAACCTTAATTCCTCTTTGTCATGTAACTTAACATATTCACAGGCTCTGGGGATTATAATGTGGACATCTTGGGTGGGGGACATTATTCTTCTTATCCAAGACACAGAGACTCAATAGATTCTGATACCAGGGTTGTTTTTGTTTTTGTTTTCGTTTTAATTTCCAAAGTCACGCCCTATTCTAAAAGAATGTCTAAAGGGAGTTCTCTGAACACAAAGAAAAATGCACGCTGTATATACGTGCATGCTGCACACGTGTATTCACAGAGATAAATCTAGACAAAGAGTACCTCGTCTGAGTACTCTCATCAAAGGGTACCAATCCCACCCAACAAGAGTGAAAAAGTATAAAAGTGCCATAAGTAGTTGAGGTAGATGCTGCAAGGTCTTTGCAATGAAAATCACGCAAATTTTTACAGCTAGGATTCCCAAGTTTCCTCAGGGCATCAATTCTTATTTTAATTATGATTCTAACAATCATAGTTCTCTTAAACGATCTATTGATATTCCTGGAGCTTCAATCTCCAAGTTTGTAAAATAAATATATTTGTATAAAAGCTCCGAAGTTAGAGATAAGATGTAACAGTCCCCAACACTGCACAGCACACATAAAACACAGTAAATAATAGCATTATTATGACGGTTATCATTACCTGCTTCCCCAGCCCAGAGAAAAGAAAATAGCAAATTTGAAAATGAGTAAACAAACAAATGATTTTTAAGGAAACTTAGAATATCAAAAATAAAGAACTTGGCAAGAATAATATGTGACTTATGAATTTGGATCTTGATTTTTGCTTCCCCAAGACTTCCAAGCTGCCAGGCAGTGAATCTGGTTATATGGAGGCTGTGTCCTTACCTTCCACCTTCCTTGAATAATTTCTCATCAGGAAAATGGGAATAAGATTTATGGGAATTATTTAGACAACATCAGACAGAAAAAGATTCCGAATTGGTAGTTACACAGAAGCCAACTGTGTTGTTAAACACAGGTGACATTATTATTATGCTGGCCTCAAAATAGGTGCTCAGGAAACGCCATTTGATGGATGAATCTTAAGCAGATCATCCAAATTGAAAAATTCATCATTCAACATTTAAAAAAATTTGACCACAAAAAGCAAGAGAGGTTTATAGGAGCCCCTTATCTTATTAGTATATATACCAAAGTATATCTATTATCTCTCTCTCTGTCTATCTATCTATCTGATGCTTAGCAATTATATAGCAGTTTAACTTTGCAAAGTATTTTTGTATCCCTTATCACAACATTATTTTACAATTTATTGTGAAATATAGTGCAAATAAAAACAGATTAATATATACGTACACTCAGTGGATAGTTACATAATGAACGTTCACTTATCTGTAACCCAGGCACAGCAGAACATGCTTGTCAGACCCAGAAGTCCCACATGCGCCTCTCTCCTCCCATGGGTTAATTCTCCAGAGTTATCTATTACTTTCAAATTCTGATAATCATTCACTGATTTTCTTTACTGTTTTTGACCCTGTATACGTCCGTAAACAACGTAGCTTATTTTTGCCGTTAAAAACTCTATTGGTGTATAATATACATAAAATGCTCTTAATTAATTAATAACTTTAAAGCAAATTGCAGACAATATTAGAAATTTCCTGATAACATCCAAAGTCCAAATTGCTAAAACAGGACAAATCTCTACATTGGTCCTCATTTTAATTATATATTTTGATGAGTTTGGCGTGGAACTTCCATCACAATCAAGATACAGAACGTTTCCATCACCTCGGAAAAGTTCCCAGTGGATTGCTTCTGGGTCTTTTCAGATTTTCACCCCATTGGGCTAAAACCAAGTCTGCAGAGGACGCTCGATATCCACTGTCTTTGTGCCCAGGTTCCTTCTCCCAACTTATTAATCGATCATCTAGAGATCTGGGGCCCCACACGAGCTCCAGGAAGGAAGAGAAATGTTAGAAGGTGGAGGAAGCAGGGGGAGCTGTTTCCTTCCAAGGGCTGGGTGGAGTCGCCTAGAGTAACTCTGCAGGGTGCCATCACGGAGCTGAGTGCTCTGAGGCCATGGCTGAAGCCAGGGACTACAAAGCCAGGGGGTGCACAACACTGAGGGCCAAACTTTCCCCGAAGCCAGGGGACACTGGTGAGTCAGGAGCTGGGACCAGGGGCCCTTTTCCTTACTAACAAGGGCTGGGTGCTGGGTTGCGCCAACACCCTAACCGAAGATCAGAGGAAGAGAAAGCTCAGGGTTCGAACTCGAGGCCCTACTTCATCCCCTCAGTCTTCACCCTTGTGACCCCCTCATCCTTGAAGGATGGGCTTCTTTTTCCAGCCTTTTCTGAGTCTTCAGCATCAGGTGTTTCCAGTAGGGAACCTGGAATACCATGGGGGATATGGCAGGTTCCCCCAGCTGGTCTGAGAGCACACTTAGCCATCTGAGCAGAAGAGAGTGTATGTCCCTGGGGAGAAGGAGGCTGACCTGGTTTTCCCCCAGGGCAATGGGGACAGAAGTCCCAGAACAAGACCTGGAAGTATCTCTGCCTTGTCGTGTCCCTGATCCTGCTTCTCATGGTCATTATCCTCAGTGTGGTTCTGCCCAAAGGCAAGGCAGCTGGGCCAGCGGGGACTGGGTGGCCACTGGGAAGCAGACACACAGCTTCCAACCTGCAGAAGTGGGTCTGCAGAGCTGGCACCGCAGTGGCTGCTCTGTGTCCCTGGGGGGACGACAGTAGTGACAGAAAGGAGTTGACCTCCCCACCAGCCTCAGAGGCATTGGGGAATCTGTATGGGCCAAAGGAGGAGCACAAGTTGGTCTGAGTCATGGGTGAGTGTCTTCCCAAAGCTCGTCTCTGAGCTGGGGCTAGAACCCTAGGTTCCCTGCGAAACAGGACAGAGAATTGACTCTGCAGTCAGACACACATGAATTGCAAGTCTCGCCTTACTGTTCAGTAGCTGATTGCCTTAGACAAGGGCCTTTACCTTTCTGGGCCCAGGGTTTTCCTCATCTGAAGAAATGGGTGGGGGCATTTCAGAACCCCGGAGTGCCTTGCCCCAGGGCTGGGAGAAAACCTTGGCCCCTTGGGTCTGAAGAACAGAGAGAAATCTCAGGGAGGTTCTGGGGGGTCCACAGCCTCTTGCTTGCGCCTCTCCCCAGTTGTGAAGATGACACAGCAGTTGCAGGAGGGAGTCACACAACTGAATGAAAAAGGTGAGCACAGGTCATATGGGTTGGCCCCCTCCCCCCAGCCACATCCCCTCCCTCTGCCAAGACCTTCACAGCCCTTACTCGTTGGGTCTCCCAGTGATACAGGGACTGGCAGACACCAGACATGACCGGGACTTCATTCAGGGCGAAATGTTCCGTCAAATGCAGGCTGTGCTGGCTGGCAATGGTAAAGTGTGGGGCAGGAGTGGTGGGGAGGGGGAGGGGCTGTGCAGGAGTGGGTCTCAAGGGGCGCCCTGGGATAAAGGTTTCTCAGATCTTTTTAGAAGGTTGGAGTGACATGGTTAGAACATGTCTGTAGTGGAGGGCTCCCAGAAAAGCAAGACTTTTGAGACAGCCAGATGAGGTCTGGGTTCATGGTCACCTGCAACCTTGTGAGCCTCTCTGAGCCTCAGTTTAATCAACTGTAAAATGGAAGAAATTAACAGTATCTTCTTCCAGACTGGCTGTTGGGATCCAAAGCCTCCACTTTCAATCACCATAGCAGTGTGCTGCAAAATGTTTGTCTTTATCTGCATTTTGAAGTACCTGGAGAGTTTGCTAAGATGCAGATTCTTGAGTTCCAAATAACTCTATTGGATTCTATTGGAGGGGATACCCTTAGTGTTGTATATTTTTAAAACGGAACTTTTGCATGAGTGAAGGAGATGCACTACGTATATAGTTGATTCTCATTATTCACTGTAGCGACCTTTTACAAAGTTGCCACAAATACTGAATTAGCGAATATTGAATCACTGCTCCTGGGGGAAATCCAGGGTTAGGTTCCTTTGAGCCTTTGGTCATAACACTTTGTCAACTGATCAATACATAACCTTGTTTCTGTGTGTTTCTGTTTGAATATGTTTAATGTATATCATTTCATTAACATTAAACTCATGGCCAATAGCACTATAACTGATTGAAACTTAGCGAACACACGTGCATTTTCTCAGCAAGGCACATGGCAGCCCTTTTTGTGCTTAGGAACATTAGATAGAGCTTCAGCACTGTGCTGAGGGCCTTTTAAAGCAGCGAAGTCACCAAGAAAAAGCAGAAAAATGAGAAAAACACGTTTGTTTACAACATGAGAGTAGGAAAAAGAAGGCAGAGTTTTGCCTTATTTTATCTTAGACTCAAACTTTTTGCCATCCCACACATGTCTTCAAATGACTGTGAAAACTTCACAAGAATTGATTTTGGGATTACCAATACATTTCAGCCAGTAGGTGAATTCACAGATATGGAGTCTGCAGACAATGAGGATTAACTCTGTGTGTGTGGATTCACCAAATGGATATAGATGAATTTAGTGAGAATTTTCCCTCCCTCTGCTGAGCCCTCATTGCCAAATTCCCACCTAACCCTCAAGAACCACTGTAATTAGTAATTTTTTGTTGTTATTTAAGGGGAGAGTTTGTCAGCCTCTGTATTATTGACATTTGAGACTGGATCATTCTGTGTAGTAGGGGGATTGTCCTGCGCCTTGTAGGGTGCTTGGCAGCATCCTTGGCCTTGACCCACCCATTGTGACAACCCTCCACTAGTTGTGACAAACAAAAAATGTCTCCAGATGCTGCCAATTGTCCCTGGTGGAGACCCACTTACTCTCGACAAGTAGAGAACATCAAGTGTACGTCTCTCTATTTAATATAAAATATATAAAGTGTTCACATTTAGTGTATATTGTTCACACTGTTTTTTGAGTCACTTTGCCCCCCTCCGCAATAGCATGTCAATAGCATTTTACTCTTTCCTCTCTAATATGGTCCAGTAATGGGAAGCACCAATTTACTAGGTAGTGAGTCTCCAGTTGTTGGGTGTATTCAAGTGGTGGCGATCAGGAATATGACTTGGGGGTGGTGGGTGACATGTCCCTTCACTGGATGGAAAGCCGGGGATGCTGACTTTGCTGATGATTTTTGCTCACAGAGTCCTCCTGCCACTCCTGCGCCCTGGACTGGACGGCCTTTCAGGGCTCCTGCTACTGTTACGGAAATGACAGGCCAGCAAGAAACAAGCACCACTCGGAGGGTTGGAGTACTCAGATTTATTACGCTGGTGGGCTCAGAGGGGCTTCTGCTCCGAAGCTCTGAGCACCTCCAAGACGTGCACATAAGGTTTTATAGGGTTAATTACAAGTATGGGCTATTAGCCAATAAGGTTCAAACAACAAAAAGCAAGGAATCAGTACACTGGAGCTTATCAATTCGGAACAGATCACGTTACTGACACTTGTTGAGCTTGGATTTACGAGTTAGCTTGTTAGCCCAGTAAACTGACACTAAACTTCAGATTGACGAGTTAGCCCAGCAGAACTCAGATCAGTAATCTGACACTTGTTACACTTAGATTTGTGACTTAGCTTGTTAGCCCAGCTGGGCTTTTCCTTCACACTACTTCTCCTTGGGCAACCTCACCTGGACCCAGGCTAATGCTTCCTGTGCCCAGAAGCGAGCTCACCTGGTTATCATCAACAGCCAAGCAGAACAGGTGGGAAAGAGAGGCAGGACCTTAGCAGGGTGGAAGAGGAATTCTACAATAATTTTGGGGTTCATACCCATGTCCTCTGGAATCCAGCACAATACTCCTAGTGTGGTCTTTAAGACCTGCCTCAACCCAACCTCACTGCTCTGACATGCAGGGAATGGACTCTGTGTACTGTGGTCTTGCCTCCAAGCTCTGATTCACATGAATTCCTCTGCTTGGAGTTCCCTTCCCTTTGCTGTCTCTATGGGGAACTCTTAGGCACCTATTAAGACCCCAGTACAAATACCCCTTCCTCCATATCCTCTCATGGCATTCAACACAGCCCATCAGGCTGCATTGTGGTTGCCAGGCCATCAGTCTGGGGCTGGATCTAAATCTATGGGTCTCCTGGGCCAGGAACAAGGTATGGCCCAAAGTAGGGCATCAGGAATCTCCTTTGATTTGGGTTTTTAGCCAGAAATGTTCCTGTAGCCTACTGATCAAACCCCCTGCCCTGACATACACTGACATCCTTAAAGGGGACTCTCAAGCAATATTTGTCCAGTGCTTCTTTCTAGGTGCACACGCCTCGCGCAATTGACTCTTTTGATCTTGGGAATATGCTGGGAGGCAGAGACTCTATTCTTTCCTTTGTATGGGTGGGGAAAACAAAGGGTGGGTGACTTGTCTGAGGCCATACAACATGCACACAGTGGATCTGGAATTCATAGTCAGGATATAAATTGAGCACTCTGTGTGGCTGCATCTGTCTGCCTGCCCACCTGAGGGTTCCTCTGTACCTTGGCCCTCCTCCAGCTCCTTGAACCTTCATCCTTTCAGCTCTGATGGAATTCCACTTTGCAAGTGTGCCTTATCTCATCCAGGACTTCCTGACATCAACTGGGCAGGTGACATCCTGGATAGGCCTCTTCCAAGAGGGCCAAGGAGGTGCCCACAGGTGGACTGATGGCTCAGCCCCCACCTACACATGAGTCTCCCTGTCTGGGATGCAGATGCTCCTTGCCACCCAAAACAATCTCCCCCTAAGACTGGTAGGGCATTCAAGGAGTGAGTTTACCACTACACACGTTCTCTTTCATTCATTCATAATTATTTACTTACAGCAGCTCCCAAACCACATGACTTCCTTTCTATTATACCAGCTATTGTTATTCTGTTACCCTAGAAGAATTTTCCCAGTTTAAATGCTTGAGAAACAATGAGTTAAATGCCAACTGGTTTCTTTGTTGCTGGGCTTCTCAGAATCTTGAATATGCTCACATGCAACTTGGGCCTTTTTAGGAGTATAACAACGTAGCACTTTCCAACTCTAGATGCTTTCTGTGACCGTTGCAACAAAGGGCCACAAACTGGGTGGTTTAAAACAACAGAAATATTCTTTCACAGTTCTAGTGGCCAGAAGCCCCAGATCAGGGCCACATTCCCTCCAAAGACTCTAGGGAGGATCCTTTCTTGCCTCTTCCAGCTTCTGGGGGCTCCAGGCGTCCTTTGCTTGTGGTCACATCACTCCAATCTCTGCCTCCATCTTCACATGGCTTTCTCCCTTGTGTGTCTGTGTCTCCTTTCTGTCCTTACAATGGCACTTGAGATTGGATTTAGGGCTCAGTTAATCCAAAATGATCTGATCTCAAGGTCCTTCACTTAATTACAACTGCAAAGATCCTTTTCCCAAATGAGGTCACATTCACAGGTACCAAGGGTTAGGATGTGGGCATATATCTTTCTTGGGGGCAACAATGAGCCCACTCTACCTTCCTGGCATTTTCCTGCATCCTCACATTCTTTGCCTTTGTTTGTGATGTTTCCCTCTGCTGTCTCACCTTTTCTTGTCTGGCAAATGGCTCTGTATGAGTCCAGGCCCAGAGCAGAAGTCATCTCCTTGGTAAACTCATCTGTTGTCTGAATACCTGCTGTATACTATACATGCATCAGTCATCACACCCTCAGAAATACTCCCATTTTGCAAAAGAGGAAAACTGAGGCTCAGAGACATTAAGACAGTTGCCCTGGTCACAAAGATAGCAAGTAGCAGAGCAGGAATTTGGACAGAGTCTATCTGGCTTCAGGGTAAATGGACCTCAGAAAAAGGGTGAGGCTAGTGGGATGGGACAGTTAGAGACGGTGGCCAAGAAGCTTGGAGACCTTCAGCTTCTCTGAAGACCATTGTCTGTTACCACTTCTATTTGAACTTAGTTTCTCCACTTGAAGGGGGAAAAAAAAAAAAAAAAAAAAAAAAAAAAAAAAAAAAGGGAAGGGGTTGACCAGATGGCTACTGTAAGGTGGCTCAATAAATGACTTTTACTTGAAGGGCTACAAGAGCCTCAGGGTCAGACCCTCACTCACAGAGGACAGGGCTGGGGCCTCCAGGCTCTGGCCTGTCTGCAGAGGGGGTCGGTGGGCATCTCTTTACAGCAACTGGGACTCCAAGGATCTGCACGATAATGGCACTGCCCCAGCCTGTGTGATGATGGTCTACCACGGGCACTGGAGTGACTTCTCTTGTGAATCAGAGTCCCCTGTTTTCATCTGTGAGAAGTGGCAGAGCTGCTGACCCAGGCCTCCACACTCCCCAGGACTGATGTAGACCCCTTGCTATGTGTCCTCAGTCCCCCTTTCCTGCCCTTCTCTGGTTCTGGGTTCCCAGAGGCAACAATAAAGAACGTTTTGCCAAAGCTCAGGGTCCTTTTCTTGGTACAAGGCTTGCTCACCCTTTATCTCCATTCCCAATTTCCGCTGAGTGGAAGAAACGGTCCAGGAGCGGTCTCAGGCCTATCCCTGTAGGAGAATTATAATTATGACCCTTAATAAAGCCAGATTTGGCCATGCTCTTGCTCAGGCCATCGAAATGTGATGGGAATTTCTTTGTGCCACTGCTAAGAGGGAATCTTAAATAGTCTCTTGGGGTTTTCCCAATTTTGTTTTGCTCTTGCCCCAAGACCAGCATTTCCTAGAGAGAGGTCACTCCTTCAGTCTTGGTCCTGCAATGAAGCAGACCCTTTCGGGCAGAGTTTCTGCTGATTCATGATGAACATTGACATGACCAAGAGATGAAGCTTTGGGGCTGTCAGCCTCCGAGATTTTGAGGTCACTACTTGTTACTGCAGCTTGAGACCCGAAAGTGTTCAATAAATGTTTCATGAATGAATGAGTTCTAAAGGCATGGGCAGGGGTGGGGGTAAGCGAGCTGAGTCAGTCAACTGTATCCAGACTCCAACAGAACTCTACTGAGTGATAAAATAACACTATCTAGCATATACTGAACATTTACTAAGTGCCAGTAAGTTCACACACACTGGTGTTAGGCAGATGCTGTTACTATCAGCCTCCCTGTTTTCAGAGACTCAGGGAGATCAGCTCATTTCATCAAGGTCACACAACCAGGAAGTCGCTGGGCCAGGATATAAACCCAAGTCTGATGTCAGTGCCCCAGCGCGCAAAGCCATCCAGGTTATTTACATGTCTCCCCTTGCCTATTAATCTATGTTTAAGAACCTGAAAAGAAGTGGACAATTCACACTGGTAGCTAGGTTCTTTGTTTAAAGAACTAAATAGCAAGCTCTTCAGTCTTTTAGACTCTTTACTGATATTAAAGAGCCCAGTAGGACACATGCCTCGTACAACCTGCCAGACTCCGTTGGCAGAACAATCCTTGGAAGCACATTCCACGTTTCATTGCTGAACAAGCCACAGAATTTTCAGTGACAACTGGGGTTTCATTAAAAGTTGACCCACAATTCCCACCTCCATGACATTTGTGCAAATTAAAGAATCCCTAAGGATCAGGCATAGAGCTTCAGGCAGACGAGGTCTGATGCACACCTCAGGGCTAAGGTGGAGACAGAGCCACAGGTTCACCAGGCTCTGGAGAAATGGTCCCCAGATAGCTTTCCTGTTTAGTCTCAGGCTCAAACTTGGGTGTTTGATTAGCACACACATGCAAAAATAGGTGGCCTTTTCTTGGCCCATGCACCAGCTTCCCAGAGCCAAATGCTACAGCATGCAACATGGCACCCTGGACAGCAGAGCCATAGCATGAAAAACAGCTGGTGCCAAATGTGGCTGCTGTGAGCGCTCCAGGCTGCCGGGTACAGACAGAGGTGAGGGTCTCCAGAGACTGAAGGGCGGCTGATGCTTCCACTTCTGTCGTAATGCTCACTGTGCCGTGTTACGTACATTACTGTCCAACACCTCCCCGTCTCTCCCATTAGACCGGCAGCCCTGGCAGGGTAGGACCACTCTGGACTTGCTCACCATTGTGTTCCTACAGCCTGGCACCTCCTAATATGTGCTCAATAAATACCTGGTGAGAAAACAAACAAAAGAGTCTCTCATTATAATCCTCTGGGAAGTCTGTGAGCTGCTAAATCCTTCTGAAATGTGAGTGGCTATTCTCTAGTTTATCTGAAATACACGTTTCAGGTTTGATGATCATCACCGGAACCCACCCGCCCTAAGTCGTGTTATGGATCATATCCCTGGTGTAGATGAATATCATCTTGTGGCTGTTGGGAATGTGGAGCCAAGTCCTTTGTCACTGGGCCTCTGTCTGTCATTTTAGGCCACCTTGAATCACTCTCTCACTCCTCACTGCCCAAGTACCCAGTCATATTGGTCTTCTTCTGTTCCTTGAATGGGCAATCATCTTCCCACCCCAGGTCCTTTCCACATGCTGATCCCCTGCCCGATGCACCCTTTCCTCTCCCTCAACCTCTGGAGCAAACATCTCAGCTGAAAAGTCCCCTCAGTCTGCCCTCTTCTCTATGCCTTAGACTGTTGGGCCCTTAATAACCCTTTGCCTTCCCTTCCTCACACTTACCACATTCTCGTCTAAATTCAGTTATTCATCTCAAAAAATAAAACAAATAAGTAAAACCTAATTACCCCCACTCCCAAATTATATTCAGTTATTCATCATCTGCCTTCTCCCCTCCTCCCACTGTAATGTCCATGAGAGCAGGTATGCATGTCCGGGTCAGTGTGATCGTCCCAGCGAGGGGCTTAGCAATGGGCTCAGATGTTCCAGACACATCTGTTGAACATATAGTTGCTGGGGCTGGACTTCCTCTGAGCTGGAGATAAGAATTGTCTCATGCACAGCCTTTAGGTGCCAAGACTGGTCATCTTATCAAACTAGCCAGCCAGTGTGGCCAGCTGGGACATTTTCCAGTTATCAGAGACCAGATCCAGCATAAGTTTTCACGTCTTTATTTACCATCAGACAGCTACTTATCTCAGAAAAAAGGAGAGCAGAACGTTGACCAAGGATTTGACAAACCCTTCAACTTGACTTAACTGTCCAATTCTTAATGGAAATTTTACCCTATAAATATTTATGGTATCGTTAGTTTTTGCTAGAGATGAAAGATTACTGGGGCTCACATTCTGTTTCTAAGAGGTCCTGGACAACGTGGTGAGACTGGTAAGTGCATAAGTCATTCAGCTACTGCAAGATAAATGCAATGGAGATGCGACAAACTCCTGGGACAGTTACAGCCTCTTTCTCTTCTCTGAAACCAGTCAAGATAAAAAGATCTCCAAAGGAAACCCAACAATTTTATTGCCATAGATGCTAAAGGGTATTTGCCAGTTTCAGGTATTTGGCACTAGGCTTGCCTACCCTTGGGAGAGGTCAGCCTGCACCCATGAAGGAGGCACAGTGTCCTCAGTGTGCCCTGAATGCTGTCATGCTGTGGCTGGGGCAGATCTTGCTGGTAGTAGGAAACACTCCAACAACTTTGAAGGTCAAAGTAATAAAAAGTTCCATCTGAACAGCAGTTGAACATGATCAGTTAAAATTGTTTCCAAAGATACTGATGAAGTGCTCCTTTGCCCTCAACCAACTCATAGGGCATGAGATTTAGAGCCAGGAATTGAGAGTGAAGAGACTAATGAAGGGAGATGACCTGTGTGATTATACTGCCCATCCCTGAGCTGGGGAGACCCCTGCTTTGTTTGTGGAGGGCAGAGCATCCTGGGGTGGGCTTACTTCTTTAGGGCATCCTGGGATGGGTTCATTTGGGAGAGAAAGGAAAGCACATTTCATTCTGAGGTGTCTAGTGAACTTTTGCTGGCTCTCAGAAATTGATAGACCCCCACCTTGCTTGGCTTCAGAAGGACAGGGGTGCCTGGGAGTTTGCATTTTCGTTGGCAGCAGACCTTACCTAAAGATGAATGGCCTCAGGAGTGTAAACACTCTAGCTCTCTTGACCCTGATTGAGACAACCCTCAAGTGTGACCTATAGCGCCCCCAGAAACCCCTGGTTCAAGCCAAGGTTAACTTCTGTGGGGCTTTGCTTAATATCGTCCCTTGCTCATTCTATAAGTTGCTCACATGACCCCTCACCCAAGGTCCCAGTTCTGGGGACCCCAGCCTAAATACACCACCCAGCCCCAAGCACCCCAAGTCTAGGCCACATTTGTGTATTTGTTTGGGGATTTTCGTGGAGATCCCTCCTGTGGTGTAGGAGACCAGCAATGCTATAAAGAATGTGCTCAAAGTGACATCTCGTTGTTACTGGGGCTTTGTCCTTGTGGTCGATCACTAAACTACCTATTTCCTTAAAGGAAGAAATGCATTCCAAGACCTGAAGTCCTCGGAAGTCTGCTTTGCTGCCTGTTTTTCTGTCGATTCTTGATCATGGTGCCTTATTTCCTTATGTGCTTTGCCTTTTTTTTCTCTCTGAGTTACATATTCTGATTGAGATTTGACTCACAGAACCTCTTTGAGATCTGATCTGAAAATGAGTTTCTTCAGAAAGAGTTTGTTTTTCCTTCAGCCAGGCTCTCAGAGTCTGGCATTACCTAAATACTTGGCTTAAGGTTTTTCAACTACCAGGAAAGTGTTCGTTTCAGTCTGGAAACCCACGTTTGGTTTTGTTTTCTGTTCTCTGTACCCTACAGACCTTGGAAACCAGAACTTAGTTTCATTTACATCAGCACATGCCCTGTAGGTAAAAGCCAGTTGGCAGTTCCCTGCTTATCTCTCTAGGATCCTTCCTCCACCCGGAATCTAGCTGGAGAACACTTCCTTCCAAACTCACTAATTTTTCTAAGAATGTGGTTTTTGTATTTTTCTATTCTTTTTAGCTGTTCTTGGTGAGAAGAATAACCTGGGTATCAGGGTCACCCACCATAGCTAGGAAAAGAAGTCATAGTTGAGTTTTTCACATAAATTCTGCTGCTCTCTGAGGTCAGCTGCACTCAGGTGCTGGACTACACGATAAGGTCAGAGAATCACAGAGGCCATTTAAGAGAGTGGTGCTAGGTCAGTAGGAAAGGCTGTAACACCAGGAATGTCGCTCACCACCTGGTTCTACAAGGTTTAAGTCCTTAGCCCTTGCAACTGCCGATAGTACACTCTAAAAGGAATTTTAATGAATCCAGATTCTTGCATCTTCCCGTACACAGAAAAAAAACACTAAAATCATTCACTGAGATTTCTGTTCCTTGTGACCAGCAGGAATCTTTTACCAAGATGTATGGCTGACTGCGCATATTCCCCTGCCAGATTCACACATATACTGGCTTCTCCCCCTGCATCTTCAGAGCAGTGCCTCAGAGCTACTGGAAGGCTATCTCCTGGGCTCGAGTTCAGTAAGAACTTGAATGAATCTAAACTCACAGCTCTCATGTTGTGCGTTTTTCTTTCAGTCGACGGTTTTGGAGCCCGTGAAGATACCCAGAGGAGACTTCTTTCCTTGGCCTGAGCCTTGATACCAGCAGAGGCCCCTTGTGTCTGTCCACCTCTGTGTTGAGTCCAGGCAACTGGTGGGTCCCTTTGGTGTCTTGGATCTCCTGTTTGGGTTGATGATGCAGAGATTTATTTGGTGGTTGTAAACTCCTCCCTGCAAGGAATAGTTTTCCTTGAACTTACATTCAAGAAGAGATATCTGGATTCCTCAGTTGAAAGACACTGGGAAGGCTGCTCAGTTGAAAGACATTGAGAAGGTTTGGACTGGGTGGACTGAGTGATGAGGTAAGGGTCTGACCTGGCATCTTTCCTTCAACTGGCTACTTTAACAGTTTGTCCGAATAAAAGTGAAGATACCACATGAGAGCTTTCAGATCTGAAGGTAAGGGACACAGCTCCCCCGGCTTGTTTCAGCTTTCTCAAGCAACTGAGAAATTTACGGGCGTGGTGGAGGTGAGGCCTCATTCCATGCAGTGGTCTCATATTTAAAATATTGCTTGTCCAGGTAAAGACAGATAAGGGTAGGCCAACCAGTGCTTCAAGGATCCTCATAGTGTTAGACTGCTGAGGTAGAAGCCGAGACACATAAAAGAGCTGAAACCACTCTAGGGTGACACTTGGAGGAGTTAAGCTCATGAATAGCACACCAGCCCACCACAGAGTTTTCAATAGTAATCTTATTTCTACAAACCAATTTTAAAATGGGCAGTAAAGCCTCCTGAACAGAAGAGGAAGGAGCATCAGAGAGCCAGCTTCCGACCGACTCCCCAGCTGGGCTTGGGCAGGGATGGGGCTTATGCTTACTCAGAGACGACTAGAGATCTCATCCTGAAATGGCCAACATGGGGTTCTTTTAACATTCCAAAATTGGGCTTTTGCTTTTGAAGTTAAAGACAACCAGCTTGATAAAACATCTTTCCATAATTTTGACTCTAACAACAAATGTCCTTCTACAAGGAGCTAGCATTTCTCTCCCTGTGTCTTTGTGATGTAAATGTCTTACCAAGACTCTCAGGAAATGCTTTTCTAGACCATTTCCAATTCTGGAGAGGGGAAGAAAGGAAAAAGAGGTCTTTTTAAACTGAAGTGTGTAAACTTAACTTATTCCAACGGTTATTTATAAAAAAAAATTTTTTTTTTTGGTAATACCTGATTCATGACTAAGTTTTAAAATGAAAACTATGAGGTCTCTGTGTCTATGTGGATATATGTATGTCTAGATAAGATATATTGTGAAGGAAAAGCCGGGTTGGGCTAACAAGAAAACTCACAAGTCTAAGTATCGGAATACTGATCTGAGTTCTGCTGGACTAACTCGTAAATCTAAGTTAATTAGGGTTGGTTTGCTGTTCATGTTTTTTGCTAGCCAGCTGGATTTTCAAAGAGTTGTATCTGGCTTTGGAATGTTGGTTTGCTGCCTCCCTGCCTCCACTTTTGTGATAATGATGCTGCTAAAGCTGTTCCATGCCTATTGGCCGAATACCCCAAGCTTGTAATTAACCCTGTAAAACCTCACGCGCACGTCTTGGAGGTGCTCAGAGCTTCGGAGCAGAAGCCCCTCTGGGCCCGCTGGCGTGATACATCTGAGTACTCCAACCCTCCGAGTGGTGCTTTTTTCTTGGATGGCCTGTCGTTTCCATAACATTTCTACCTCAGGATGGTATTGCCAAAATTATTTTGTCAATGAGCTCTATTTAATTGGCTTAAAGGAAATTAAGCAGTTATATAAATTCTCAGAAGTATAATAGGAACTAACCCAAATAGCTTTCAGGTTCATGTGCTCTGGAAAATATTTATATTAAATTGATATTCTGCATTAAAGTTACTTTAAGTTTGTTGGTTTAACTGAGACAGTCATGCTTTTAGAGACATCAAGTGTAATTCTTATATTTATCTAGGTTTGCAAAAACTCAAGATCATATTGTCTCTCTTACAAAATTTGTCAGCAAAAAAAAAAAAAAGCTTGCAATAATGGCTGACTTGGTCTAATGTCTCATGAAATTTAAACATAATTGTTGGGAGCCAGTGAATTATGGCTAAATGGAGTAAGAGCTTTTAGGTGAACTGTTTAAGAATAAATATGTTTAATAGTATGTCTACTTAAAATAGTTTCTACAGATTTTTGGTAACTTGAAACTAGAGATTTGACAAGTTAAATGATGGAAATTTATTGAATATCTAGATCATTCCCAAATAAAATAAGATACTGAAACATTAATTACTGAACATTGACTTCCTTTTAAAGAGAAACTAAAGATATTTATGGCTATTAATGTTTGGTTCCACACTGAGAAATTTTCTATAAAAAGCCCATGTTTTAAAAATATTATAAATAGCATTTATAGGCTTGCTAATCTACAGAATGCTAATGCAAAAGTTCATAATAGCTTACTTCTCATTTTTCACTTTAGGTTTTAAAGGTTAAGAATTCTAACATAATTAAAACTACCGTAGTTAATAAAAATCTTTGTGTGAAAAAAAAAGAAAGTATAAGGAATGGAAATCCATTTTGTTAAGGGAAAATAATTTTTGTAATTTTGTCCTAAGGAGAGTTTAAAAGAGAGAGAGAGAGAAATACGCAAAGCATAGGACAAAATCTGAAGGTAAAAAGGAAGCTATAAAAGGTTTATGAAAAAGGAACACTGAGAAAAGAGTTTTGTGCATAACCAGGACTGAGCAAAATTAGGAAAAATTTAATTGAGTAAATGAATTTTTTATTGATGTATAGATGGTTTATAATATTATATTAGTTTCAGGTGTACAACATAGTGATTCAGTATTTTTATAGACAGGGAAGTAGGGAGAAGAAAGGTAGGGGTAGCAGAGTAAGAGTTACAAACTACTACATATAAAATAAATTAGCTTCAAGGATATTGCACAGCACAAAGGATATCGACAATATTTTATACAATCTATAAAAATATTGAATCACTATGTTGTACACCTGAAACTCATACAATGTGCTGCACAATATATTTTTGTAGCTTACTTACTTGTACTTGTATTTTATACATAGCAGTTTGTAACTCTTAGTCCCTTACACCTATAAGGCCCCTCCCATCTTCCCACCCTACACTAGTAACCACTAGATTGTCCTCTATATCTGTGAATCTGTTTCTGTTTTTATCATTTCTTCATTTTATTTTTTAGATTCCATATATATGTGGTAACATACAGTATTTGTCTTTCTCTGCCTAACTTATTTGACTAAGCATAATACCCTCAGCTCCATCAATGTTGCTGCAAAGGCAAATTTCATGCTTTTAATGGCTGAGTAATATTCCATTATCTATATATATCACATACTTTATCCATTCATCTGTTGATGAGCACTTAGGTTACTTCTATATCTTGGCTACTTTAAATGATGCTGCTATGAACATGGGGATGCAAGTATCTCTTCGAATTAGTGCTTTTGCTTTCTTTGGATATATGCCCAGGAGTGGAATATCTGGATCATATGGTAATTCTATTTTGTTTTTTTGAGAAACCTCCATACTGTTTTCCATAGTGGCTGCACCAATTTATAGTCCCACCAACAGTGTACTAGGGTACCTTTTCTTTACCTCCTCACTAATATTTGTTATTGATAGACTTTTGGAAGATACCCTTTTCACAGGTGCGAGGTGATATATCACTGTGGTTTTGATCTGCAATTCTCTGATGATTAGCAATGTTAAGCATTTTTTCATGTTCCTGTTAGCCATCTATACGTCTTCTTTGGAGAAATATCTATTCAGGTCATCAGCCACTTTTGAATTGGGTTCTTTGGGGTTTTTTTGATATTGAGTTATATGAGCTGTTTATAAATTTTAGATATTAACCCCATATTAATCGTATCATTTGCAAATAGCTTCTCCCACAAAGTAGATTTTCTTTTCATTTTGTTAATGATTTCCTTTGTTGTGCAAAATCTTTCCAGTTCTTTGTATCATATTGAATTTCTTTCACCAGTGTTTTATAGTTTTCAGGGAACAGGTCTTTTATCTCCTTGGTTAAGTTTATATGTAGATATTTTATTCTTTTTGATGTGACTTTCAATGGGATTCATGTGATGCTCACCACCTGCTTGAAGATAGATAACACATTCTTAGGCACAGGTAATGGGATGGAATTCATCTCACTGGATATAAGTAAGAGACTATGATGAGTTGGGGAGAGACTATGCAATAGGGGAAAAAGAAACTGGAGAAAAAGAAATATCTAGTATGCATCAAATTCCTTTGGAGTGTAGGTATTTTCTCAGACCCAAATGATTACAAGAGCTCTATGGAAACAGACGTTTTTAAGCCCAAACCATCTGTCACATTTCCACACCACCAAAATGGCCATCAGGAGCTTGAGGGACAGAATGTTCTGCGGAAGCTTCTCTTTATGGCATTCTTCAGCTCCTTATTCCTGAGGCTGAAAATGATCGGGCTAAGAAAGGGGGTGAAAACTGTATAGGTGGTGGCCATCAGAGTGTTACTGTCCATAGAATGTGGACCTTTGGGCTTAAGGTAGATCATGGAGGCAAAACCATAGTGAACAATCACTATGGTGAGGTGGGACACACATGTGGAGAAGGTCTTGTGCCGGCCCTCGGCAGAGGGGATTTTCAAGATGGCAGCCACGATGAAGACATAGGAGATGACGATGAGGAATAAGCACCCCATCAGGGCTGTGACACAAACCAGGATCACACTCAAGGTGACAGATGACATCCCCCTCCCAGCAGGCCAACTTCAAGAGAGAAAGCACATGGCAGAAAAAATGGTGGATCTCATTAGACCCACAGAAGGTGAGATGAAAAACTATCAATGTCAGCATCATCCCCATGACTGAGCCACCAGCCCAGGCCCAGGACACGAGACGGGCACAGTCACGTGTGCTCATGAGCACGTTGTAGTGCAGGGGGTGGCAGATGGCCACGTAGCGGTCATAGCCCATGATCATGAGCAGGAAAGAGTGGGTGAAGCCAAACGTGAAGGAGAAGAACATCTGGTTGGCACAGGCCATGAAGGAGATGGAGTGGTGGGTGGAGAGCATGTCGACCAGCATTCGAGGGGTGATGGCAACAGTGAACAGAATCTCGGAGATGGAGAGGGCGCACAGGAAGAGGTACATGGGCGTGTGGAGGCTGCGTTCCCTCCAGATGGTGGCCATGATGAGCAGGTTGCCCAGGAGTGTGAACAGGTACATGAGCAGGTACAGCAGGAAGAAGGCAGGCAGGAGATGCTGAGGGAAGGTGGAGAAGCCGATGAGGATGAATTCAGACACTGTGCTATAGTTCTGACCAGACAAGGATGCTGCATCTGGTGAGATCAGAAATAGGATGAAGTCACTGCAGTTAAATCAGAGGCTCTAACATAGATTAAATGGCAATTAAAGACCTCCATACTATATAACTATTTGCTTAACTTGTTTGAGTCTCACAATCTTCATCAGTGAGATGGAATAAATGATAATACTTCTTACCATTTAGTAATATGATAAAGATAAAATGATATCAATATATTAAGCGCTTAAGGCATAGTTTGGCTATTGGGTTTTTCTAATTGAATGAAAATTCCTTTAAATCCTATAGTGCTTTACAATGGCTATTGAGTTTTAATTAACCATGATGAAAAGAAATAAAAGGTCCCAGGTTTGTAATCATTAAGACGGACATAGACCATCAGAGTCATATTCTCTTGAAGAGTCTGCTTGTTCTAGAAAACCTGTATTTTGATCTTGAGGCCCTAACCCTTTTTTTTCCTCTGAAAAGTTTTGTCCTTTAATTGAGTAATCCATTCACTTTTGTTTTAATACTGTTTTATTGGTACTCATTTGTGCCATCTTGTCTCATATTTTGTATTTGCTAGTTCTAAAGTAACTGAACAGAAAGTATGAAAATACAAAGATGGACAGTTATATGCCAGGCAAATGTGCACCAAAGGAAAGCTGAGGCAGCAATCTTGAAAGCAGGGAAAAAATGGAGTTAAAAGAAAAAATAATCATAATATCTCTGTTACCAGATGCCAGTAAAAGGAAACAGGGTCCCTGCAGAAATGGTCTGGGCATGGAAGCAAGGCTGGGAAATCTCTGCAACAGTGAAATGGAACTTCCACTGAGCAATGTGTTCACAGTTAAAGGATGTTGGGACCTGAGTGAGAAGATGTCTATTGGCCATAGGGGACCATGTGGAGAGGATGGAGGAACAAGCTAAATGACACTCTGAAGAAGAAATCAGAAAATCCAGAAGGTGAAATATTCCACAGAACAACTGGTCTGGTCTCATCAATAAGCCAGGACCAAGAAAAGGATGAAGAGAAATTCAAGGGACATAACAACCATATGCAATACGGGGTGCTAGATTAGATGCTGATTTAGATATGCTAATTGTGAAGTATTTTTAAGGAAATAGAGGAGATTTTGATTATAGTATAAATGAATGATAAAGTATAAACAATATTAAGGTGTGATTATTAATTTAGTTATAAATTTTATATTTGATCTTGTTGTTTCAGCTGTGGAGGTAAATATCAGTAGTTTAAAAGCATGTTGACATTTAAAAGTTGTACACATATGCACACATGAAGAAACAAAGAGGAATATTTCATGAAGGTTAAAAGAAAGTTGTAATGACTTGCATATATATAATTAACCTATATAAAAATAATCACTTGAATGTTAGGAATAAATATTCAACACAACTTCAGTGAAATAGTTGTAAAATAGAAGTAGCTAAATCAATACTAGTAGCTAAATCAATATTGAAGTTGAGAATTTTAACAGAGTTCAAAAATCCAATTTGGGAATTATTAATTATAATGCATTAATAATATTCAGACATTAGCTCCTGGCTATATTTAGACTCTTTACCAAACAAGATGAAACATATTTTTCAAGCACATAGAAGACTTAAACAAAAATTTACTTTGTTTTAGGACATGAGAAAATCCTCCATCCACTTTGAAGTATAAATAATAAATAGATTATAATGCACTAACATTATAAATCAATAGAGAAGGAATAGTTTTCCAAAGCCATAAGTTAGAAGGATAAATACATTATTAAATACTATTTTATTTCAGTAGTAAATCATAAAATAAATGAAGAAATATTTATAATTTAATAATTTAAACATCAAAGGTCAAAACTTAAAACTAAAACAGTACTGTGTGGGAAATATGCAGCTTTCACTATATTTATCAAGAAACTTTATCTAGAAAATCATCATTAATACAACCAAAATCAGCTGATGGAAAAGATTAATAAGATAGAAAGAGGAAAAATGTCAAGGAGAAAACACAAAATTAAAATTGGGAAATAAAAGTACAGAAATAATAGATTATTTTAATGGATAAAAATAATAAGAAAAATATATTAAGACATTGAAACCCCCCCACCCCCCAAAAGGAATAAAATCTCAGAAACAGATAAAATGTCAAGACTGGTGCAAGAAAAAATAGAGACCCTGGATTTCAAAGAAGTTCTAAAGAAATTGAAATAGTTAAAGACTTTTCCTTCCTGTAATCATTAGCCCCACTGAGTTTATAAGTGAGTGCTCACAAATCTTTAAGGAACAATTGACAAATATTTTATACATGTTCTTGAAATAAAAGAGAAAAAAAAGAAAAAATTGAAATCTGCCAGGCTCATTTCATCAAGTGAATGCAATCCTGATTCTAAAACCGTATAAGAATGTTATAAGAAACAATTATTGGCCCACTCTACCTATCCAAGTTGATTTTAAAATCCATAAGACATCACCTAATCAATGAAATGGTGTATTAAAGTTAGTAAATTATGATCAAGTGTTGTTGGTTTATCCCATGAGTGACAAGGTGGTGTAGCACCATGTGATCCATCACATAAATAAACTAAAAAAGAAAAATTATATAATTATTTTTTTATCAAGGAAGGAATATATTTTCTAAAATTAAACTCCTATCTATGATTTAAAAATTTTCAAATAATTGACCTATAACATCATATTAGTTTTAGGTATACAGCATAATGATTTGACATGTATGTCTATTTATGATTTTTTAAAAGACTTTTGCAACAGGAAATTGAAAAAGACTTTCTTAGCAAGGTAAAGAATGTATACTATAAAACTAACGAGGTTTATTCATTGATTTCTGCTTAGAGCCAGTACCGGGGATTGAACCTAGGGCCTCTTGGGTCCTGAGTATGCACCCTACCACTTAAGCTATACCCTGCCTCCTGCAAATAGTATACTAAGTGGTGAACTTTACATGCATTATTTTAAGATCAGGAACAAGCCAGGGTTACTCACTGTCTCTGCTGTTCTTTAACATGGAACTGAAAGTCATGAGTGGTGCTAAAAGGAAAGAAAAAAAGCTATACAATGTCCCAGGCATACATATACATACATATATTCCTTTTCATATTCTTTTTCATTATAGGTTACTACAAGATATTGAATATAGTTCTCTGCGCTATACAGAAGAAACTTGTTTATTTATTTTACATATAGTAAATATTTGCAAATCTCAAACTGCCAATTTATCCCTTCCCATCCCCTTTCCAGAAATTGACACATTGTAAACCAACTATGCTTTAATTAAAAAAAAAAACAATCTTTTATGTTATTTAAAAAAAAAGAAAGAAGGTATAGAAGGATTGGAAGGGAAGAGACATGATCATCTATCCAAAAAGATAAAGGAATCAAGACATAATATACTAGAACAGTAAGAGGGTACAGTGCTGCAGAAGGCAGGATCAACTTCCAAAAACCATACTATTTCTCACAGCATTACACCATTGATTATCCTCAAAATATAGAATTTAAATAAAAGTAAGACAATAGTGACACAAACTATTAAGAAACAGCTCTCAAGTATTTTGATCTCAGGATCCCTTTACACTAAAAAATTATTGAGGTTCCTAAAGGTCTTTTGTTTGAGTGGATTGTAATGGTTAATTTTTACCATATTAGGTACTAAAACAAAGAATTTTTAAAAATTATTGAAGTATAGTTGATTTACATTGTTGTATTAGTTTCAACTATACAATTTTAGTATATGTGCTAAAGCGAGCACTTAGCTTCAAGTATACAGCAAAGTCATTCAGTTATGCATAAATAAATATTTTTTTCTTCTTTGGTTTCTTTTCCATTATAGGTTATTACAAGATATTGAATATAGTTCCCTGTACTATACAGTAGGTCTTTGTAGTTTTTAAGGAACCTCCATACTGTTCTCCAAAAACTAAGAATCTTTTACAATATTTAGTTATTAGTACACTTAAAAGAGCAATAATAAACCTATTACATGTTGATATTAGTAACGTATATATATACTACATTTTCAAAAAAACATTTAGTGAGAAGAGTGGCCTCGTTTTGCATTTTTTCAAATATGCCTAATGTTTGGCTTGATAGGAGGTAACTAAGCTCGTATCAGCTTCTTCATTTAGTCTGTGGTGATACGTTGTTTTAGTTGAAGTATATGATGAAAACACATCCACACATGTAACTGGAAAAGAAAGGACCTGATGGACCCCCAGAAAGGATCTCAGAGATCCCCAGGGTTCTTCATATCAAACTCTGAAAACTTCTGTTATAAAATATCTAGGAATTAACCAGAAACACGTGATACCTCCAAAGGCAATTTAACCACTAGTAAAAAAAAAAAAAAAAAAAAAAGGAAGATGATCTAAGTACTTGGAAACAGACTACACCCTCAGATGAGTTGAGCTGATATTGTAATGGTGCCAGTTCTTCCCCTAAATTACACCATCAGTGCAACTGCATTTACAGTTCCAGTGAATTGACTGTGAATTTAATGGAAACTAACCTAAAATTCCTTCTGAAAATAAAGTCAATACAAATCTATGTCATACTAAATAAAAATGGTGTAAACAGGAGAGATACGCCCTCCTGTGTATAGAGTTATAGACATTTCTTAAAGTGTGAGCCTGGATTAGAGATAGACATCAATTAATTTGATTCTATATCTCAGATAATACCCCTTCATATTCAAAACTTAATATATGATAAGGGTGGGCAGCACAAATCGAAGGGAAAAGATAGATTGTTTACTACTTTCTGGTGGGAAAACTTCATTTTATGAAGCTACGTAAATCTGAATTTCTGCCCAAGAACAAGTGCAAGGTGGAACCTAGACGGATGCAAGACATAAATATGCAGTATCAGCTATAAAGTTAATAGAGGAAAGTGCAAGAGGATTATTTTGTTGATTTTAAAAGGCACAAAAGTTAAGGTTATTATTTTTTAGAAAAAGACATGAAAACATCAAATTAAGGATTTTCATTCCACAAAGGAAATTCTGGATAAAGTTATCATGAAGATGAAACGTTGGGAAAATTAATTTGCATTGTGTAAAACTAACAAGGGAATTCTATCTAGAAAAATGAACAAGAAGTAGGGAACAGTACAAATGAGCAAAGGATATGAGCAGAACAATCACAGAAGGAGTTACGCAGGTGAATGAGAAGATGTTCAGTTAAAAAGAGAGAGAGAGAAACAGTAATGGAATTTCACTGAATACAATACAACTGATGAACCAATATATGTATATTGTAACTAACCAAAGTCCAAGTTCACATTAAGCCTCACTCTTTGTCTTGTTCATCAGTTGTAACAAATGTGCCACACTAATGCAACATATAAATGATAGAGGAAGTCGTGTGCAGGGAGAGGAGGTAAGTGGGAACCCGCCATACCACTTGATCAGTTTTTCTGTAAACCTAAAACTCCTCTAATGAAATAAAGCCCATTCATTAAAAAAAAATTAAAGAAAAATATACAAATTTGCAAGAACATATACAAATCAAAGGAAACATGAAATATTTTTAAAAGATTGACAAAATGAAAAGAAAATAGGGTGAAAGAAAGAGAATAAATTTATGAAATAAGAGAAGAACCTTGTGCAAACCCAGGATAACCAAAAGCCATAAACTAGAAATATCACTGCTCAAACCTCTGCACCGAAAGTCCAGCATAAAATTTAAAAAAGTATTTTTATGCATAACTTGAGCCACATTGCTGCCCAGAGCTCCTGAACTCCTTGTCTCTGGGACAGGGCCCCCTCATCATTGCACCCATTGGTAGTCTCACTAGTGCATTGTCTCTAAGTGTCTCCCCCAGTAGGGGTCAGCCTGGAATTTGGAGGACACAGAATCACCAGGACAGTGAGGAACTTCACTAGAGTGAGGATGCTCCTGGAGTGGAGAAGACCTCATTTATGACCTGAAAAACAAGTGCTCTGACCACCTATGTGCCCCAGCCAGAAACCCAGACCCTGGCATCAACTACCTTCCACACTCAGCCCTCCCTTCACTCAGCATTCTCCTTCTTAGCTAAGCAGTTCTTGGTCTGTCCTGTTCCTCGACATCCATATGGCTCCATCTCCTCTTTCCTGGACCACAGCCCCAGGCTCCTCCCATGTCCTCTCTTTTGCTCCCACTCCACTCTGGCTTCCAGAGAGAATCTTCTGAAATATCACAAAGTATACAGTCATGACACCCAGGGTTGAAATCCAAAGAACTTTTCAGCAATGAGCCTCCTCACCCCACCTGAAACTGGGATTGCACGGAGAGCTGCCTTCAGCGGGTCCATGAGGATTCACATAAAGGGCTCAGAGTTTACCTAATAAAAGTAGTTGTCACTGATATTGAGGTTATGCTCCTTGTTCTGATCTAGTTTAGTGTCATTCTTCGGTACAAGATGACACAAATTGGCCTCATTCTAAACTCATGGCCTCTGACCCCAGCGGGGCACTTACTACCTCTGGCAAACACAACACAGTTTCCCGTCAGAAGGCTGATCCAACCTCCACTCTCCCCTCCAGCCCTTGCCTCACCCCTGTGGCCCACCTTCCCACCTCCCGCTTGGTGGAATGGCCACGATTATCAAGGTTAGCCTCTCCCATCTCCTCTGACGGGCAGACCGATTTCTGTCTCCTCTGGTCTCACAGCGGATGGCCCCCACCCCAGTGCTGAGCAAGCATTGCACACATCACGGGAGTGCGTCCATTTCACACCTCTGTCTCTCCCAAAGCCTCCGCCCCAGGATAGGAGGGGCCGTCTTTCCCCGAGACCAGGACACAGCAGCAGAGACAAGGTAACCTAGAACAGGGTTTCTCAACTTCAGCACTAGTGATTTTGGGGGCCAGGTCATTCTTTGGCTCTCTTTTTCATTGTACAGTGTTTAGCAGCCTCTCTGGCCTCACCCACCAGATGCCTGTGTAGCATCCCCTCCCCACCATAAGTTGTGAATAACCTAAAACATTCCAGACATGTCCAAATGTCCACTGTGGGGAAGAATCACCCTTGGTCGACAACCGCTGGCCTGGAAGCTGCAAGGGGCACCTAGGGTAAGTGAGAACACGGGACCCAACACGGGCAAACAGAGAAGCCCCCTGGCAGCCTCCCAAGATGAAGATCCTCTCTTGACACCCTTCTCCCCAGCCCTGACCTCATCCCCAGGGTGGGCAGCATTATGCACAACTGTAGACTCTGCCTTCTTACCTTCTTTTTCCTGGTCCTCCTCTGCCTGGGGTGCCTCTTCCAAGAAACAGCCAGCAGCAGAGGGCAGAAGCAGCTCTCCTGCTTGTTGCTGTCAGCAGCGGCCGCAGGCAGGTCTGGGGTCAGACCTAGTGTCTCCTAGACCTGATACTGTGAGCTTTATCGCTGCTGCAGGATTCCCAGCAGGCTGTCCCCGAGAGCCTCTCCATGAAACCAACCTGAAAGGGCGATCCTCAGGGTCTGGAGAGGCTGGAGGGACCTCAGGGGCCTTCAGGGATCTGCAGACTCTACTTCCTCCTCCAACTATCCACACACAGCAAAGACTCCCTGCTGCCTCTCTCTGCCCAGAGAGACACCAGCCCCTGCTGAGGGCTGAGGAGCTCCCAGTCTTGGGGAAGACGGGGCTGGATACAGATGCCTTCAATTCCTTGGGGTCAAGGTAGGGTCAGAGGGAAGGCAGGAGCTGGAGGAGCCCAGAGTGGGAATCCAGTGCTGTGCCCTTGGGTGAGGGCAGTTGAAAGGCTTCCCCTAATAAGGATAATTTGGACCTGGGTCTTGGAGAATGGTGTCTGTTGGCTAATACAAGTGCTCAAAGACTTCTAGCCACACTGGAAAGCTCCACTTTTCTCCTCTATCAAGTACTGCCCTATCCCTGTTGTCCTGGTGGTCCAAGCCAGAAGTCTGATGTTAGCATAGGCTTCCCTGTAATGTGATACAAATATTTGATCTTTTGGTCTTTGTCACTTATTCCTGACACTGAGTTCCTGAAACTGTTAGTATCTCATGAGTGATAAAACCATATTTTAAAAATTCTAATGAAATGACTAGTGGACAGAGGCTCTTACGTAGCTTCAGGATGGGGGTTGGTCTCCAGAAAGACCAAGGCATGATAATGGGTTGAAAATTTCAGCCCCACCACTAAGACATCCAAAGAGAGGAGAGGGGTGGGAGATTGAGTTAATCACCAACGGCTAGTGATGCAATCCCCCAAACAACAGGGTTTGGAGAGCTTCTAGGCTGGTGACCACATGGAGATGCTGGGGGAATGGAGCATCTGGAGAGGCCATGGAAGCTCCACATTCCTTTGCCCACACCTTGCCCTATGCATCCCTTCCATTTAACTGCTCCTTGGTTGTATCTTTTGCAATAAACTGGTACTAGCAAGTGAAGCACTTTCTTGAGTTTTGTGAGTCATTCTAGTAAAGTGCATTCTGGAAGGGGGATGGGTTGTGGAAACAACTTTGTAGCCAATTGGGACAGAAGTGTAGGTACCATGGGCACCCAATACCTGAGGCTGGTCTCAAGGTGGGGCAATCTTGTGGGACTGAACCTTTCAGCTGTGGAGTCTGAGGCTAACTCCAGGTTAGTCTCAGAACTGAATTGAATTATAAGACCCCCACTTGATGTCCAGAGTTGGAGAACTGATCCTTGATGTGGAACGAAGCCACACACTTTGTGTTGTAAGTGTTATGGGTAAAAGAGTTCACTCCTCTCTCCCTCTGTCTAGTCAGCAATAGTGTCCATTCCACCTCTGTAATCAGCCTCAAATCTGACCACTTAGTCCAGGATGCCTGCACCTATCCTCCCCCCACCTCTCCCCACCACTCACGGGGTCTCCCCACACCCACCTCTGCCCTCAACAGCCTGCTCCTCTCACAGCAGCCAGCAAAAGCTCCGTACAAACAAGAATCTGACCATGCTGCCTGTGTATGAAACCATCTCCTTGGTACAATGTCTTTGGAGAACTGGCAATAGCTACTGAAGGTGAACACAAATCTCCCCTATGATTTAGCAATTACATATCCAGGTACAGACCCAATGGAACAACATATAAATATTACCCACTAAAGTTCATGGACTAGTTGTTCACAGGAATGCCACTTACAGGAACCCCAGAGTGGAAGCAACCTAAATGTCTATGAATATGTTCACATGATGAAATATCTTACAATTCTTTTCTAAAAGTATATTTAAAATATGTGGGATACCCCTATTGCCTCTGGAACAACTCTTCAAGTGGCCTTCATGCTCTTGCCCTTCCCATCTATATGCCTTCACATTCCAGAAATCCCCCAGCCACCTTCAATGCTCCAGAGCTCACTAGACATATGAATGTCCCTGAGTGCACCATGCCTCTGCTATCCTGAACCTTTGCACTTTCTGTTTTCTTTACCTAGAAACTTCTCTCACATTTGTGTGCCTCACGTGGATAAAACCTACTTACCCTTCGGGTCTCACTTTAGACATCACCCTCCTCCAGAAGCCTTCTTTAAGCCCCAGGCTAGTCTTTGATCTGCACTTAGCTCCTTCAGGCCCCTAGGATTGATTTCCTCATCACGCCTCTGACCACAGTGTGTTGTCCTCTTTGGTTACGTGACAGCTTCCTGCACTGGACCAGAAGAAGCTGAAGGTAGAGATCAACTCTGTCCTTGGTCATTGCTAGATCCTAGCACCTAGAATGTTTCCACATAAAATAAGTACTGATTAAGCATTTGTTGACTATATGAATGAATACATGAGGGTAAATGATGTGAGGACATAGAGAGGTGGGAGTGTCAAAGGTATCATTTCATGTGGAAAACTTTGATGGACAAGGAAGAGATTTCCAAGTAATGTGATGGCATTCACAGAAGAGAGAACATTTTGAGCAAAAGCATGCAGGTGTGCTGAGCATGGAGGAAGATGGATAGACTATGAATGGCTTGATGGCCTCCTTAGAATAATTGCTCTGTGTCCCACAGAGAGGTCAGATAAAAGGCATGTGTAGCCAGCAGGTTGAGGTAGAGTCCAGCATGGACTGATGTGGTCCTGCCATCCCTTTCACCTAAGCTCCAGGGAGGCCTACACTGCGTTGGAACAAGACACGTGGAGAAATATAACATGGCCCACATATGTACATTGACAGTAGGTTAACCAAGGAGGTAAAAACCATGTACACTGAGAAATATTAGGACATTGTTGAAAGAAATTGAAGAAGACACACAATAAATGGAAAGATATTCTGTGCTCATTGATTGGAAGAGTTAACAATACTACCCAAAGCAATCTACAGATTCAATGCATCAAAATCCCAAGGACATTTTCCACAGAATTAGGGCAAAAAGTAATCATATGAAATCACAAAATACTCTGAATACCCAAAACAATCCTGAGAAAAAAGAAGGCATCACACTCTCTGGTTTCAAACTATGTTACAAAGCCATGGTAATTCAAGCAGCATGATATTGGAAGAAAAACAGATACATAGATCAACGGAATAGAATTGAGATCCTAGAAACAAATCCACACATTTATGGACAATTAACTTAGGACAAAGGAGCCAAGATCCTTCAGTGGAGAAAGGATAGTCTCTTCAATGAATGATGTTGGGAAAACTGGACAGATATGCCAAAAAAAAAAAAAAAAAAAGAAAAAGAAAAAAGAAACTAGATCACTGTCTCATACTATACACAAAAATTAACTCATAATGTATTAAAGACTTGAATATACAACATGAAACCATAGAACACTTAAAAAAACATAGGCAGTGTGCTCTTTGACGTCAGTATTAGCAATATCTTTCTAGATATGTCTCCTTAGGCAGGAGGGGAAAAAAACCAAAAATAAACAAATGGAAATACATTAAACTAAAAAGTTTCTACACACAAAAGAAACCATCAACAAAATGAAAACACAATCCACCAAACAGAAGAAGATATGTGTAAATGATATATCTGATAAGAAATTAGTATCCAAATATATATAAAGAACTCATACAACTCAACAACAAAAAAACAAACAACCTGATTAAAAAATGTGCAGAGAAGCTGAATAGACATTTTCCAAGCTACCAGGCACATGAAAAGATGTTCAACACTACTAATTATTAGGGAAATGCAAATCAAAACCGCAGTGAGGTATTACCTCACACCTGTTATGTTAACCTATTATCAAAAAGGGGGAAAATAACAAGTGTTGGTAAGGATGTGGAGCAAAGGGAACCCTCATGCATTTTTGTTGTAATGTAAGCTAGTGAAGCAATTATGGAAGAGAATGTGGATAGTTCTTAAAAAATTAAAACTAGAACTAGCATATGATCCAGCTATGATCCAAGATGTCCTTGAGTAGGTAAATGCATAGTTAAACTGTGGTACATCCTGACAATGGAATATTATTTAGAGCCGAAGAAGTAAGCTATTAAGCCATAAAAAGATACCGAGGAACATTAAATGCACATTACTAAGCGAAAGAAGACCCTCTAAAAATGCTACATACTGTACAATTCCAACTATATGACATTCTGAAAAAGGCAAAACTATGAAGAGAGTAAAAAAATAAATGAGTGGTTGACAGATATTAGGGGAGAGGGGTGGATGAGTAGGCAGAGCATAGAGGCAGTGAAAGCACTCCAAATGATACCTTAACAATGGATTAATCTCATAATACATTATCTAAAGCCCATAGGAGGAACAACGGGAGTGAACCACAACGTAACCTATGCACTTAGGTGATGATAACGTGTCAATGTAGGTTCATCGATTGTGACAAACGTACCACTCCAGTGGAGAATGTTGATAATGGGAAACTGTTCATGTGTGGGGGGCAGAGGGTATATGGGAAATCTATGTACCTTCCTCTCATTTTCACTGTGAACCTAAAACTGCTCTAAAAATAGTCTTAAAAATAATAAGCTGAAACCCAATCTGAGATATTTGCACAATATTTTTTTTTGGGTAAAATACAGTTTAAGAGCTTGGCAAACTTAAGTGTAAATGGCTAAATGGTAAACATTTTTGACTTTGCAGGCCGCACTATCTCTGTCACAAAGGCTCAACTCTGCTGTTGTAGCACAAAAACAGTCACAGACAATATATCAATGAGTGGGTATGACTGTGTTCCAACAAATATATATATAAACAGGCAGTGGACCCACATGCTGTAGTTTTTCACCCCTAAAACTGTAGTATAAAGGCATTAGAAGAAATTAAGTAGGATGTTTCTGATTAGAACAATATTAAGGTACAAGAAACAGAAAGCAAAGGAAAAAGGTAAAAAAAATTAGTATTTAGAATCTCTTTTTAAACGCCTGCAAATCAGTAAGAACAAGATAATCTAACAGAAAAACGAGGAAAGACTTTGAACAGGCATGTGACAAAAAGGAAACCCACACGGCTAATAAACGATGGAGATTTTGAATCCCACTAGTAATTAGGGAAATGCAATTTAAAGTGACAATGGGAGCTCGCTTGGCAACCATATTGGCAAAATTAAGTTTCACATTGTCAAGCGTTAGAAAGGACGTGGGGAAACAGATCCCCTGATACACAAGTGCCAAGGGTGTAAATCAGCACAGCCACCTGAGAGTTGAATTTGGCAATTCTTCTTAAATTTAAGAATCGTATTTTTTATGACCTGATCATCTCACTACTCAATTTGTATTTGAATCAGGGAGTTCCTGATTGTAGCAAAAGACATATAAAGATGTGTATTGTATAATTCCTAACAATGGTGAAAAATTGGAAGCAAATCGAGATGTCTAATAGTTAAACATACACCACATATATTTATAATATTGACTATTAAATTAATTTTATAAAAATGAGGTGTTTCTATAGGTGCAGTTCTCACCTGGGGGCGATTTTGGGGGTGATTTTGTCCCTAAGGGGATATTTGGCCATGTCTGGAGACATTTATGTCATGGCTAGTGTGGGGAGGCTCTTGGAATCTAGTGGGTAGAGGGCAAAGAAGCTGTTAAACATCCAGCAGTGTTCAGACAGCCCCCACTGCAAAGGGTGAGCCAACCCAAATGTCAACACTGACAAGGTTGAGAAAACTTATTCTATATAAACTAACATGAATATCACTCCAAAATGATGAGTAAAAAAGCCAAGCTGCAGAAAGGTACCTACAGAATAATCAAATTGTGTTAAATCACGTGGTATGAAAAGCAGCCTGGTGGTTCATCAAAAAATTGAATATAGAATTACTATATGACTAAGGACTTTCCTGGGAATGTACCCCAAAGAAATTAAAAGAATTCAAAAAAAATCCTTGTACACAGATATCCATGGCAACACTACTTACGTGGCCAGAAGGTGGAAATAACCCAAATGCCCGTCAGTGGGTGAACAAGTAAACAAAACATGGTCCAGCCATAAAATGACATATTAACTCAGTTATTAAAAGGAATGAAGCACTGATAACATGCTATCTGACAGGTGAATCTCAAAAATACTATGCTGAGTGAAAAAAGCCAGACCTCATAGGTCTACAAATTGTATGATTCCATTTTTATGGGATGTCCAGATCAGGCAAACCCACAGGGGCAGAAAGCAGATAAGTGATTGCCAGGGGCTGAGGGAGGAAGACCGCTAATGGGATGGGATCTCCCATTTTTGGGGGGTGATGAAAATGTTCTGGAACTAGGAAGAGACGGTGGTTGAATAACATTGTGAATGTGCTAAATGCCACTGAATTGTTCACTTTAAAGTGGTTAATTTTAAGTTATGTGAATTTCACCTCAAAAATAAAACAAAACAAGCAAGCAAAAAGCACAACAAAGCTCTACAGCAGTATCTTATTTGATGTGTTTGTGTCTGTTCACACCCTCCTGCATACAAAGTTCTGCAAGGATGCCCATCAAATTCACCATCATGATCCCATAGCTGGCCATTGCAAGACTTTTAGCCTTATTTGTAGCATCTCAATGATTTAATAGGAAGAAACATATTTATGTATTGATGTAAAAAAATTTTAAACACATGTAATTAGACAAATGATCCGATCAGGGAAGAAAGGAGATGGAGAGGCATGTGGGGCAGCCTCCTCAGCCCCAGCAGGCAATGGCAGGACTGCTTTCCTGCCAAAGTCAGGAACCAGGGCCTCAAATGCCAAATTTGTGAAGCATTAAACTCTGCTCAAGCCCCTGAGAAGCCCAGGTAATTGACTCACACCTGGCAGGCAGGGAGGGATGGAAGGAAAGTGAGAAAGTCTCCCTGAGGTTGTCCAACACCTTGCAGGGTCCCCAGGGGTCCCAGCATCCTTGTAGCAGAGGGAAGATGCAGAGGCAGTGGGACCACAGCAAGAGAAGGCAGCAGGCAGGGAGCAGAGGCAACATAAATAATGATGGTGAGGTTCAGGTAGCCCTTCCCTCTCTACCCTGCTGGCACACTCAGGGTGGCAGGCTCTTGCCTTGCAGCCCTCACCTGCAAGGAAACATCAAACCAGGACCTCCAACTGGAGTGAGGCAGAAGGAGGTGCAGAGCCTGGAGCCCCAGGTGAGTCATCGTCCCTCCCTCCCACTTGACCAGGAGAGACCTGGGGAACCAGCAACTGCCACAGACTCAGAGAAGCCACCCTGTCTATATAAATCCTTGGGCAATTCGAGTCTACGGGATGGGAGCAGAAGGCAGGGCTCCACTTCCTATCTTCAAGGTGATGGGATGATTGCTTCTCAGGACAGGTGAAGAAACTGAGGTGCAGAGAGGGGAGCTACTGCTCTCAGTTACCAGAACACCTGCTTGCGTTTTAACTTCTCTCCCCTCTCCGTCCTGGCCAGAAAAACAGTGGTAAAAGGATTGAGGGGAGGCAGAGAAAAGAGACAAGAGGATTTAGGACTGAGAGGCTCCAGTCACCCACCAAGGGTGTAATGTATCCGGGGGCACCAGGGCGGACAGGTGTGGTGACGGTAAGGAGTTAGGAATGAAAATGGGGAGAGAAAAGGGAGGCGATGGTGGCAGAGATGGGAGGGAGGATGCAGAAGGGCATCCTAAAGAACTCCACTGAGAAGAGAGAGCCAGGATGGGGGCAGATGGGTAAGGCAAGATGGAGGCAACACAGACCTCGCTTGTGGTACTCAACCAGGGGCAGTTCTGCTCCCTAGGGGACATGAGACAGTATGTGAGGATACTTTTGATTGTCACAATTGGGAGAAGCTACCTGCACGTAGTGGGCGACAAGGATGCTGCTCAACATCTTATACTGCACAGGACAGCCCACAACCACAAAAATTATAAGCCCCCAAAGTCCCTAAGGCTGAGGTTGGAAAACCCTGCTGCAGGGGTATACGAGAACAAGATTTGTTCACAGGTGGCCTTGGCCCCTGTGTTCCTTGGTGGAGAGCTGGCCCCGCTGTGGATTCCACTAAGTGTCAGACAGCCAGATCGCACTCTCTCTGGGGCTGTTCAAACGCTTGCAGAGGAAACCACTACGTATTCTGGTGGATCAGTGCCAGGTTTCAGTCCATTTCATCCTGAACCCACACCCTCCATGGTCCTAAGGCTCTTTGTTTACTTTAAAAAATAGACAGACTTTACTTTTCAGAGCTTTAGGTTTACTGAAAATTGAGCAGATAGCGCAGAGGATTTCCACATATCCTCTCCCTCCCCGACCACAGCTTCCCCTGTTATCAACCTTCTGCATTCCAGAGGTAACTGTGCTACAGTTGCTGGACTTACATTGACATGTTCTTATTAACCACAGCCCACAGTTTACATGAGGGTTCACTTTTAGTGCTGTACATCCTATGAATTTTGACAAACGCACAATGTCATGTAGCCACCATTATAGTATCACACAGAATTGTTTCCACCCCTTAAAAAAACCCGAGTTCCACCTATTCATCTTTCCCTCTCTCTCTTCCCGAGGTCCTGACAACCACCAATCTTTTTACTGACTTTACAGTTTTGCCTTTTTCCAGAATGAACAGACACCAGTCTTAGCTGCCTCTGCATCCCCCTCATCCCAGAAGATGGATACGCAGCCCTGGACCACCTCCCCCAGACATGGTGAGCTCTTATCTCCTCACAGTGCCTCTCCCTTTCTTTATTCATGGCTGTGGAGTTTTGTGCTCTTAATTAATACAGGGAGGGAGTGTGTGGATGGTCTGGTGTGGTGAAGCTAACAGCTCTTTGGTCCTGGGAGTGGCTCTGACATTCATTAACAGCCACCAGTAAGTGGTGAGTGTGACAGAGAGGTTAGGAAATGGTAGGCTTTTGGGTCATTCAGGTGCAGGTTCAGATCCTGGCTCCCCCACTCAGAAGCCACGGTCCTTTGGGCAAGTAATGTGTCTTGTGTGGGATGCAGCTGCCACTTCTGTAAAACAGGGATCAGAGTAGTGCCTCACAATATTGGGGTAAATACTTAACAGGAAACATATGAGCACAGGTGCCATGTCCAATAGAGGGTAGCTGTTCTCATCCAGAACTCAAAATCCAGTGCCAGAGATAGTTGCATCTCCAACATGACACATTATTACATTGGTCATGAAAAAGTTAAGATGCTAGGTCCTTCAAACTCACTCAGAAGTTTGGAAGAACACAGGAATGAGTAACTAAATCTATTTGGGGAAGAGATGTCCAGAAAGGCTGCACTGTGCAGGTGACATTTAAATTGAGTCTTAAAGATGAACAGGTGTTTGCCAGTTGGAGAAGGGAAGAACTGAGATCCTGTCAGACAGAACATGCTGACTGTACTCTCCAGATCATGTCTCACCCATTCAATCTTTTCTTGGAGGTTCTTGTTTCTACATCATTGACTTTGACTCACCCTCTGCAATATCTCAGAGTATCTGGACTGAGTGGGGCTTTTGGAGCTATCACCCTGGAAACCTAGGGCAGGTACTGACCCAGAAGTGAGGGAAAGAAACAAGGGACTCCAAAGGAGGGAGGCCAAGAACTCTGGAAACTGATGATATTTGGGGAATGCAGCTTCCACTCACCAAACGTCTGGTTGTGTCTTGTTCTCAAACTGTCGGGGCTTGATCTAGGACAAGAGCCCACTTAATAGGGTATTCATTACATTTTCCTATTTTTTTCTTTACTGTGGTAAAATACACAGAACATAAAATTGACTATTTTCTCCTTCTTACAACAATTCAGTGACATTAAATACATTCAATGTTCTGCAACCCCCACCTCCACCTAGTTCCAGAACCTTCTCAGCACATCTAAAGGAAACCCAACACCTATTAGCAGTCACTCCCTGTCTCCCCTTTCCCCGGCACCTGGAAACCACTGCTATGCTTTAAACTCCTGCATGAATGTTCATAGCAGCGCGATTCAGAAGAGTGAAAAATGAAAACAACCTCAATGTCTATCAGTGGGTGAATAGATAAAGAAAATGTGGTCTAACCATAAAGGAACATTGATTGGCTGTGAAAAGGAATGACGTTCTCATACACACTACGACATGGAAGAGCCTCGAAAACATCATGCTGAGTGAAAGAAGCCAGACCCCAAAGGCCACAGATTAGTGGTTTACTGCCTTTTAAGCTTACCTAATAAAAATCACTTAAAAACAGTTATTTATAAAGAAAGATTGAAATCTCATTAAACAAAAGTTACTGACTGAGCACAGACCATGTGCATTTGCTCACTTAGTGTATTGATTTCATTATCACAGGCCGTGCCTACTGTTTTCCAGATCACAGTCCCAGAATAGCTCATTTAGTTCCCACAACAGTTCTCTGAGGCAGGTAGAGAGAAATGGAGGTGCAGAGTGGTGAAGAAAGTGGCTCAGGTTTACACAGTGGGCAGAGCAGGAATTTGCACCCAGTGGACTGACTCCCACATCCCTTTGTCTGATGGCTATGTTGCATTGCCTCAGGAGGGGCAGGTGGGCCTCATGGGAGCTGGAAAATAACCAGAACATCATCTCTACATCATCCTTCCTTGAATTTCTTGCATGGATGACTCCAGAGGAAGAATCTGCTTGATTCATATTAAGTTAGAGGTGCACACTACAAAGTGTTGTAGACCCCGGGTAGGGACGTCTTGTGGTATCTGAAGCTCTGGGAGGATCAGGATTTATCAGAAGGGAGGAGAGGAGAAGAGTAGCAATAGCTGGAAACTCAGTGAAGGAACATTTTCATGTTTGGAAGCAAAATCCCTAGAAGGATAGAAGGGTAGAGTCTTTGGGGACAGCCAGCCATGGGTTCAGGTTTCGGATCTGCCATTTTGACAACTTCACCTTGAACAAGCTGCTTGGCCTCTCTGCACCCCAATATTCTTAATAAGTATTCTAAAAATTCTCAAAACAAGGTGAAAAAAACAGCACCTCCCCCACTATATTGATGAGAGGATTAAATCATAGGAGGCACAGAGTAAGAACTCAACTGATGTTACCTGTCATTTACCAGGAGCAGCCCCTTGGGCAGGGCCAGCAGTGGTGGAAGCTGATGGCCGCCCTCCACCCAGGAGCTGAGCTCTCCATGTCACACCTCACTTCAGGCACAGCCTCCATGCAGGGAGCCAACCTCTCAGCAGTGACTGAATTCATCCTCATCGGCTTCTCCACCTTCCCCCACCTCCAGCTGATGTTCTTCCTGCTCTTCCTGCTCATGTACCTGTTCACGCTGCTGGGGAACGTGCTCATCATGGCCACCATCTGGAGCGAGCGCAGCCTCCACACCCCCATGTACCTCTTCCTCTGCGCCCTCTCCATCTCTGAGGTCTTCTACACTTTTGCTGTCATCCCACGCATGCTGGCCGACCTGCTCTCCACTGATCGCTACATCTCCTTCACCGCCTGTGCCAGCCAGATGTTCTTCTCCTTCATGTTTGGCTTCACCCACTCCTTCCTGCTCACCGTCATGGGCTATGACCGCTATGTGGCCATCTGCCACCCCCTGCGCTACAACGTGCTCATGAGTCCCCGTGGCTGTGCCTGTCTGGTGGCCTGGTCCTGGGTTGGAGGCTCAGTCATGGGGCTGGTGGTGACATCAGCCATTTTCCAGCTCACCTTCTGTGGCTCTAATGTGATCCATTATTTTGGCTGCCACGTGCTACCTCTCCTGAAGTTGGCCTGTGGGGACAATGTCTCCACAGTGGCCATGGGCGTGGACCTAGTGTGTATCACGGCCTTGCTGGGCTGCTGTCTCCTCATCCTCCTCTCTTACGCCTTCATTGTGGCCACCATCTTGAGGATCCCCTCTGCTGAGGGCCGGCACAAGGCCTTCTCCACCTGTGCGTCCCACCTCACCGTGGTGGTCGTGCACTATAGCTTCGCCTCCATCATCTACCTCAAGCCCAAGATTCCCCAGTCTCTGGAAGGAGACACGCTCATGGGCATCACCTACACGGTCCTCACTCCCTTCCTCAGCCCCATCATCTTCAGTCTCAGGAACAAGGAGCTGAAGAATGCCATGAAGAAGACCTTTCTCAGCATGCTTTACCCAGAAAAAATGTGATTACTGGGAGGAATTCCTTGGACATAGCTAAACTGGGTTACCAGGTGCTACCATTAAAGATGGCCCCCTGTAAACATGTAATACCATATTTGTCTGATGCTTTAAATTTTATAAGGACCCTTGTCTGCAACATCCAAAGGTGCCCACAATGGTTAAGCAGCATCATGCCTGTACTCAGGGTGGAAAGCTGTATGAGGTGATCGATCACTCAGAGAAAATACGATTCGATGATTCCTATCTGTTGCAGGACACTTTGTCAGGTAGCGGTAAAGCCAGAATCTGTTCTTCTTCTGCCGGAAGCAGGGGTGGTGTGATTACTCCCATCCCAGAAACCCACACTGCAAAGAGAAATGGAACACAGCAGACCTTCCCCCTGTGCTAGGCAGCACCGGGTAGCTACAACACAGGTTTGGCAAGGCTGTAGGAGACTAACCCAGGTTACAGGGGAGGAGAGCAAAGCACCGTAAATCCTAGCATTGCTCATCTCTGTAATAATCAGCCTCAGAAAAAGTTGAGAAAACCTCCACATTTTCAGTGTGAATCTTGAGCAGCTGCAGAGAGTCACTGGGAAGTCGCTATTGTTAGGTCAAGGAAAGAAGTCCCACCGTGGAAATGGCCTGCTGTGTCAGAGTGACTCGGCTCATGGGCCAGCAGTGAACTCTTTGGTCTCACTAATGAGTGCAGAACCCAGAATGAAGGTGTATCCCATGGTCACACTGATTCAATGCTCCCCCTTGGTACGAGGGGGGATTTAAGGTTCATCATATTTCATAGTGCTTATAATCTTTTGAAAATACGTGTACTTGAGACAATGACAAATATGGTGTGATATCCCTTAAAAGTGGGATCAGAGAAAGATAAACTCATAAAAACAGATTGCAATGGTAGTTACCAGAGACTGAGGGGTGGGGGAACTGGGGAGATTTTTTTTAAGGGCACAAACTTTTAACCGTAAGCTCAACCAGTAGATGAGTAGACCTGGAGGTCTGATGCACAGCCTATAGACAATAAGACTGTATTATAAACTTCAGAGTTGCTAAGAGACTAGATCTTAATTGTTCCCACCACAAGAAAGATGTGAAGGTTATGTGACATGATAGAGGTGTTGCTAATACTAACTGGTAGCTAACACTGTAGTGGTCATCAAACTGCAAATTATAAATGTATCACACCAGCATTTTATATATATTAAAGTTACACATTGGTATATGTCAGTTATAACTCAATTAAAAAGTTTTCTTGACAAATGTATATTGTTTCAGAATGTGGATTCATCCATTTATTTTAAAATAGCAATTTATAAAACTTAATGGGCACTAGTTGATGGTGGTACTGTTGTGTACAAAACGAACATAATTAAAACACACAAGCAATAAATTAATCACCCTAACTCTTTCACAGTGAGCCACAGTAATGAGAAAGTAATGTTTTACCTAATGTTGTGTGTAGGAGAGGGGGCAAGGGATTTGCAATCAGCTAGACACAGCCTTTAAGCATGCTTTGTGTTCTTACTTAAGCGATGATCCCTCTTCTTTTTTCTCTCCCTCTCCTGTCTCTCTCTTTCTCACTATCTTTCCTTTCTCTCACTCACTCTCTATTTCACTCCATCACCCTCTCCAGCCCCATTTCTAACTCCCTTACATTTCTTCTCTTTCCTCTTCCTCCTATGCAAATAGACCTATTATAGACAGCCTCCTTCTACTTTCCTTTCCCAGATGTTTCCCCATTTCTTACTTTATCCAATTTACTTTACAGATCAATTTTAAGGATTTCTGTCTCACTAGCTCATTATCTTTCAGTCTTTCTCTCTCCATTTGCATTCTAACATCCTTCACTCAACTCCACTCAGCATAGAAAACCCCGCTTTGGTTCTATCCCTTCCAGAGGCAATTAGGAACTGTAAATAATAAACCATTATCTTGAAACAAATAATTTTCTTATTTTACATTTATTATAACTAAGATGATAATAATTAAAAAAATCGGACACTGTGTTTCATATATAAAGCTACTCAGTGTTAGGGTGGTATTTATTATTTTTAATGTTATTCTTTTTATTCTTATATGGGGAAGAGGGAAATAAAATATACTCTTGCTTGTTTATTTGGAAAGAAACATGGGCATCAGTGCCTAGACACATCCATCTGGGGCTTCCCACCTGCCTATAGACAGATAGCAATTCTAAGGCACAAATAATAAGATGAAGTTCACCACACCAGGTATAAACAAGAGCTCATGATGGTTCAGGTCTATGCAAAAAAGAGATAAACATGTTGAGGATAAAGAAATAGCTAGTATGCATCAAACTCCTATGGGGTGTGGATAGATTCACACACCTGAATCTTTACAACAGTTTTGAGACAGATTTATTATCCTAGGCTTTCTTTCAAATTTCTTCATCACCATACTGGCCATCAGGAGCTTAGAGGAGAGAATTTTCTGTGGAAATTTCTCTTTATGGCATTCTTCAGCTCCTTATTCCTGAGGCTGAAAATGATTGGGCTGAGAAAGGGGGTGAAGACTGTATAGGTGGTGGCCATCAGAGTGTTACTGTCCATGGAACGGGGGCCCTTGGGCTTGAGGTAGATGATGGAGGCAAAACCGTAGTGCACAATCACTATGGTGAGGTGGGATACACATGTGGAGAAGGTCTTGTGCCGGCCCTCAGCTGAGGGGATCCTCAAGATAGCAGCCACGATGAAGACATAGGAGAGGACAATGAGGAATAAACACCCCAGTAGGGCTGTGACACAAACCAGGATGACACCCATGGTGACAGATGATGTCTCCTTCCCACAGGCCAACTTCAAGAGGGCAAGCACATGACAACCAAAATGGTGGATCTCATTAGACCCACAGAAGGTGAGATGAAAAACTATCAGTGTCAACATCATCCCCATGACTGAGCCACCAGCCCAGGACCAGGACACGAGACGGGCACAGTCACGTGTGCTCATGAGCACGTTGTAGTGCAGAGGGTGGCAGATGGCCACGTAGCGGTCATAGCCCATGATCATGAGCAGGAAGGAGTGGGTGTAGCCAAACGTGAAGGAGAAGAACATCTGGCTGGCACAGGCCACGAAGGAGATGGAGCGGTGGGTGGAGAGCATGTCGACCAGCATTTGAGGGGTGACGGCAACAGTGAACAGAATCTCGGAGATGGAGAGGGCGCACAGGAAGAGGTACATGGGGGTGTGGAGGCTGTGCTCGCTCCAGATGGTGGCCATGATGAGCAGGTTGCCCAGGAGTGTGAACAGGTACATGAGCAGGTACAGCAGGAAGAAGGCAGGCAGGAGATGCTGAGGGAAGGTGGAGAAGCCGATGAGGATGAATTCAGACACTGTGCTATAGTTCTGACCAGACAAGGATGCTGCATCTGGTGAGATCAGGAACAGAATGAAGGCAGAGTGGTTAAAACAGAGGTTCTAACATAGATTAAACAGCAGTTGAAGAAGTCTATACTATATAACTATTTGCTTAACTTGTCTGAGTCAAAATCTTCATCAGTAAGATGGATTAAATCATAGCAGTTCCTACCATTCAGCATTGTGATAAAGATAAAGTGGATCAGTATATTAAGTGCTTAAAACATAATTTGACCACTGGTTTCTTATTAACAGTGTCAAAAATAAAGAAATGCTCCCATTTTTGAAACCACTAAAGATAGACATGCAAGATAAAGGTCACATGCTATTGAACAGTGTGCCTGTTCTAGAAAATGTATTTGGATCTTGGGGTTAAAAAATTCCTTCAGTGTCCTGTGTTTTAAGTGATTGTTGAACCCATTACATGTATTTTATTGGTAATCATTTATGTCATCTTATTTCATATTTGATTTATTTATAGTAAAGGAACTGAACAGAAAGTTTCAAAGTAAAAGGATGGACAAATATATGCTAGGCAAATATGTACAAAAGGAAGGCTGAAGCAGCAATCTTCAAAACAGAAAAAAATGAGATTGAAAAAAACAACAATTACAATAACTGTATTGCCGTATTCCACTAAAAGGACCAGTGTTCCTGGAGAGATGGTCTGGGCAAGGAGCACGCCTTGTACATCTTGTGCCAGAGTGAAATAAAACTTTCACTGTGAAAGGTTAATGTTAAAAGCATGCAGCAACCGGATTGAAAACGTGTCCATTGGCTTAAGCTGATCATCAAAGCAAATGATCGTTGTACGGATGATGGAGGAGAAAAGTAAATGACACCACAAGGAAGCAACCAGACAAATCCAAAGGTGGAACATTCCACAGAACAATTGGTTTAGTCTCAACAATGAGACAACGTCATGAAAAGAATGACCAGAATTCCAAGCGACATAACAACCGGATGCAATATAGGGTACCAGATTGAATCTTGATTTAGATAAACCAGCTATAAAGTATTGTTAAAGGAATAGAGACAACATTGTTTATGATATGAATGAATGATGAGGCATGAATAATATTAAGGGGTTCTTATTTATTCAGTTATTAGTTTTATGTGTGATCTTGTTATTTTGGCTGGGAAGGAAAATATTCTTAGTTTAAGTGCATCCCTGAAATGTACAAATCACACATGTACGTGTGCCAAGGGACAAAGAGGATTATTTCATACAGGTTAGAAGAACATCATAGTTTCCATCATAAATACGATTAATCAATGTAACAATATACTCTGGCATATTAAGTGACAAGTAATCGGTACAATTCTAGTGAAAGAGATGTAAAATAAAAATAGTTAATGAATAATAGACAGAATTAAAAATTTAGCTAGAAATTTAAATACATGCTATGGAAAACAGTATGGAAATTCCTCAAAAAATTAAAAATAGAACTATCAGATGATCCAGCAATTCCACTTCTGGGTATATATTAAAAAGGAAACCAAATCACTGTGTGGAAGAGGTATCTGTATCCTTTGTTAATTGCAGCATTATGGACAATAGTCAAGAGATGAAAACAGCCTAAATGCCTATTGACAGATGAATGAAAAAAAGAAAATGTGACATATATATTGAACATATATAATGGAATGCTCCTTGGCCATAAGTAAGAAGGAGATCATGCATTTGCAATGACTCAGATTGGCCTTGATGGCATCCTGCTAAGTGAAGTAAGTGAGACAAAGACTATATGATCTCACTTAAATGAAAAAAGTGACACGTGAAAAAACAAAAAGTGGATATGAAACAAACCAACCAACCCAAAATCAAAAAAAGACATCATATTTGTTGGGGTGTGGATTGGAGGTTGGTAGGGGAACTGGATGAAGGTGTTCAAAAGGTACAGGCTTCCGGCTATAAGAGAAGTAAGTCCTGGGCATGTGATGGACAACATGATGACTATAGTTAACGCTGCTGCATTGTAGATTTGAAAGCTGCTAAGAGAATAGATTCTAAGATTTCTCATCACAAGTAAAGACAACTTTTTTCTTTTTCTTTTTGATATCTATATGAGATAATGCATTAACTGAACTTACATTGGTAATCATTGTGCAATATATGTAAGTCAAGACATTATGCTGTACACCTTAAACTTACACAATGTTGTATGTCGGCTACATCTCAATAAAACCAAAAGGGAAAAAACGAACTTTAGTGGAGCTCAGAATTCAACTTATGTAATAGTAATTACTACAATGCAATTAATAATATTCAAACATTAACTGACAAATATTTTTAGACTCCTCAAACAACAGAAATATTTTTTAAGCACTCAGAAGACTCTCATAAAAACTGACCTGACATTAGATATAAAATAATCTTCCATCAATTCCAAAGTATAAATATTATATATATTATAATGCACTAAAATTACAATTCAGTGGATAAGGAATAGCTTTTCAAACCCCACATATTTAAAAGCAAAATAATTTAGTAAATAAACTTTTCTTTCAATGGTTAATCATGAAATAAATTAAGAAATATTTCTAATTAAATAATTCAAGCATCTCATGTTAGAAGATCAGGCTAAAATAACATTGAAGGGAAATACACAAGTTTAAATATATTTATCAAGCAATTTTATCCAGAAAAAAATCATGCTTAAAAAAAGTTAAGATTAGGTTATCGAAAAAGATTAATAAGATAGAGAGAAATAAGGAGAAGATACCAATAACCAAATATGAAATTAAAATTGGGGAATAAATGCAACAATAATGGGTATTTGAAATTAATTTAAAAATAGTAAGAAAATACATTGACAAATATGAAACTGTAGATGAAATGAATGAATTCTTAGAAGAATATAAAATTCCAAAACTGGCACAAGAAAAAATAGGGGTCCCAAATACACAAATACGTTATTTTTTAATTGAAAGTTTTAGTTAAAGACCTTCCTTCTCTATAATCATCAGCCCCAGTGAGTTTGCAAGTGAGCTCTCCTAAACGTCTAAGGAATAGCTGCTGAGTATCTTACACATGTTGTTCAACAAACAGAAAAATACATGAAGTTGCCCAGCTCATTTCATTAAATTGATGTAATCTTGATTCTAACACCAGGTAAGAATATTTGTAAGAAAAAAATAATTATGGGTTCGTTTGATCTACACATGCAGGTTTTAAAAATCTGTAATAAGACATAACCTAGTAAAATTCTATGGTAATTAAAAACAGTGCATTGTGATCACGTAGTTTTGGTTTATCCCATGAATGACAAGGATGGTTTAGCATCAGAAAACCTGTCATGTGAATCCTTACAGGAACACACTAAAAAAGAAAAATCATATACGCATTTCCTCCAAGGTAGGAATAATTTTCTAAAATTCAACTCCTACTCATGATTTTCAAAAAAGCCTCTTTGTAACATGCCGGGAAGGCAACTTTCTTAGCTAGTTAAAGAGCATATACCACAAAACTGGCAAGTATTATACTAATTGGGAAACTAGATGCATTATTTTAGGATCAGGAACAAGCCAAGGATACTCACTGCCTCTGCTGTTCTTTAACACGGAACTGAAAGTCATGAGCAGTGCTAAGGAAAGAAAAAGAAAGAACATGTGTAAAGATTGGAAGGGAAGAGAAAATGATCATCCACCCAGAAAAGATAAAAGAATTAGACGAATAAACTACAACCATAAGAGAGCGTAAGGCTGCCGAATGTAAGATCAACTTCTGAAAGTCACAGTATTTCTCATAGTATTGCACCAGTAATAATCATTCAGAGTATATAACTGGAGTTAAAATTAGGACCCCCAATAGCGACACAAACTATAAAGAGAGAGCTCTCATGCATTTTGGCCTCGGGATCCCATTACACGCAAACATTATTGAGGTCCCTAAAAGGTTTTTGTCTGGGTGGATTGTAACTATCAATTTTTTACTATATTAGAAATTAAAACTGAGAATCTTTGAAAATATTCAGTCATTAGTACATTTAAAAGAACAATAATAAACCTAGTATACGTTAATATAAGCAACATTTTTAGTAAAGTAACTACATTTTCAAAAAAACCTTTATTGAGAAGAGTGGCTTCATTTTTCATTTTTGCAAATACGTCTAATGTAAAGACAACACGATGCTCATGTCTGCTTCTTCACTCAGTCTGTGGCTACATGTTGTAGTTGACGTGGATGATGAAAAATATCCTCATATGTAATTGGAAGAGTAAGGACCTCGTGGACACCCCAGAAAAGGTCCCAGGGACCCCCAAGTGTCCTCATATCACACTTTGAAAACCCCTGTTATAAAATACCTGAGAACTAACTAGAAGCATAAATACCTTCAGAGACCCTGGTCTGAGAACAACTGACATAGAAGCAGCAAAGGGCACCTACGCTGGGTGAACCCAGAGACCCAGAAGGGAAAACTAAAAAGACCCCGACAGCATTGAAGGTTGAGATCTTCTCTTACTACCCTTCTCCCCAGCCCTGACCCCATTCCCAGGCTGGGCAGCACTACCCACAGCTGCAGGATTCTTCCTTCCTACCCTCTCCCTCCTGGTCCCCCTCACCCTGGCCTGGCTCTTCCATGAAGTGGCCAGCAGAGGAGAGCAGAAGAAACGCTCCTGCTTGATGCTGTCAGCAGTACCCACAGGTGGGTGTGGGGTGAAACCTCCTAAAACAGATACAGTCTGCTTTATCCCTGCTGTATCCTTCCCTGCTGGCTGCTCCCAAGGGCATCTTCAAGATGCTAACCTAAAAGATCCGTCCTCAGGGTCTAGAGAAGCTGGGAAGGACCTCAAGGGGCTTTCAGGGACCTGCTGCCTCTAAACCCTCCCCCAGCTATCCACACAGAAAAAGACTGTTGCTGTCGCTCTTCGCCCAGAGAGACTCAAGCCCATGCTGAGGGCTGCAGAGCTCCCAGTTACTGGAGAGACTGAGTTGGACACAGATGCCCTCATCACCTTGGGGTCAAGGCAGGGTCAGAGGGAAGGTGAGAGCTGGAGGGGTCCCAAGTGGGAACTGAGGGCTCTTCCCTGGGTTGAGAGCAGCTGGAGGACTTCCCAGACAAGGATAATTTGGAGCTGGGTCTTAGAGACTGGTTTCTTTTGGGCAATATAAGTGTTCAGTGTCTTCTGGCCAATTGGATAGCCTCACCTCTATTCCCAATCAAATTCTACCCTAACTCCCATGGTCCTGGTGATCCAGCCAGACAGTCTGACATGCACACATGCCTCCCTGTGGTATATAATAAAACATAAGTATTTGGTCTTTTGGTATTGCCCTTGGTTCCTGACTCCCTGATAAGAGGGCCTTTTGTAGGCTAATGAGATGACTGGTGGCTGTGAGTTTATCCTTATAAAATATCTCTGCCTCCAGCTCAATTATTTGGCCTCAACTTTGAGTTAGCAATTTACACTCCACAGAGGACCCACGTCCTGGATCCTCACTCATATATTCCAAAAACCAGCATAGGAGTCAGACAGACATAAAGGTCCATGGGACTCCATTTATTCACATGTTATGTGACCTCCACCTACATTTCCCATCTGCATAATGAAGGTACCCATAGGTAGGTAACCTCTGATCTCTCTCTGTGCCATCTTGAAACAGCACTCTGCCCTTCAACACACTCCCCAAATTAGTGCAGCTTTAACACAGTAATGAGAAATTGATGTTTCATTGAAAGTTATATGTGGGAAAAGGGGAAAAGATTTCCATAAGATGTGAGATAACAACACCCTTTAATATGTCTATGTTCTTACCTAAGCACTGGTCCCTCTTCCTTCTCCCAGTCCCTCATCTCTCTTGGTGTCTCTCTTTCTCTCCTTCAAATCACTCTTTCTGTTTCTCTTTTATTTCCCCTCCCTTATCTTCCTTTCTACTTCTTCTTTCTCATATCTCATATGCAAACAACCTTATAATTAGCAAATGATTTCCTTGGAGACAGATAGCTTATTACTTTTTACATTTGTTATAACTAAAAGGATAATTATAAAACACTGGACACAATGCTTGATATGTAGAAAATTCTCAATTCTTGGTGGGTTTTATTATAATTTTATGTCATTTTAATCTTATATTGGTGAGGGGAGGGGAAAATGAAGTCTTCTCTTGCTTCTCCATTCAGAAAGAACCATGGGCATCAAGGCCAAAACTCATTCACATGATGCTCCTACCTGCCCATAGATAAAGTAAATTCTAGAGCATAGATAATAAGATGGAGTTCATCACACTGGGTCATACGTGAGAGATCATGATGGCAAAGGGGTGGCAAACAAACTGAGGAAAAACAAATAGCTAGTATGCATCAAACTCCTATGAAGTGTAGGTATTTTAACACAACTGAAGCCTTACCATAGTTCTATGGAGACAAATGTTATTATCTCCAGCCCTTCTATCATATTTCTCCACCATCAAACTGGCCATTAGTAGCTTAGGGGACAGAATGTTCTGTAGAAGCTTCTCTTTATGGAATTCTTCAGCTCCTTATTCCTGAGGCTGAAAATGATTGGGCTAAGAAAGGGGGTGAAGACTGTATAGGTGGTGGCCATCAGAGTGTTACTGTCCATGGAACGGGGGCCCTTGGGCTTGAGGTAGATGATGGAGGCAAAACCATAGTGCACAATCACTATGGTGAGGTGGGATACACATGTGGAGAAGGTCTTGTGCCGGCCCTCAGCTGAGGGGATCCTCAAGATGGCGGCCACGATGAAGACATAGGAGAGGACGATGAGGAATAAACACCCCAGTAGGGCTGTGACACAAACCAGGATCACACTCATGGTGACAGATGATGTCTCCTTCCCACAGGCCAACTTCAAGAGGGCAAGCACATGACAGGCAAAATGGTGGATCTCATTAGACCCACAGAAGGTGAGATGAAAAACTGTCAATGTCAACATCATTCCCACGACTGAGCCACCAGCCCAGGACCAGGACACAAGACGAGCACAACCACCAGGGCTCATGAGCATGTTGTAGCGCAGAGGGTGGCAGATGGCCACGTAGCGGTCATAGCCCATGATCATGAGCAGGAAGGAGTGGGTGAAACCAAACGTGAAGGAGAAGAACATCTGGCTGGCACAGGCAGTGAAGGAGATGGAGTGGTGGATGGAGAGCATGTCGACCAGCATTCGAGGGGTGACGGCAACAGTGAACAGAATCTCGGAGATGGAGAGGGCGCACAGGAAGAGGTACATGGGGGTGTGGAGGCTGTGCTCGCTCCAGATGGTGGCCATGATGAGCAGGTTGCCCAGGAGTGTGAACAGGTACATGAGCAGGTACAGCAGGAAGAAGGCAGGCAGGAGATGCTGAGGGAAGGTGGAGAAGCCGATGAGGATGAATTCAGACACTGTGCTATAGTTCTGACCAGACAAGGATGCTGCATCTGGTGAGATCAGAAATAGGATGAAGTCACTGCAGTTAAATCAGAGGCTCTAACATAGATTAAATGGCAATTAAAGACCTCCATACTATATAACTATTTGCTTAACTTGTCTGAGTCTCACAATCTTCATCAGTGAGATGGAATAAATGATAATACTTCTTACCAGAATAAGCATATGAAATCTGCTCACTTCATTTCATTAGCTTAATGCAATCTTGATTTTAAACCAGGTAAATTGTTAATAAGAAAAGAAAATTACGGGCCCACCATTTCATCTGTCCGTGCAGATTTTTTTTTAACATTTTTTTTATTGAGTTATAGTCATTTTACAATGTTGTGTCAAATTCCAGTGTAGAGCACAATTTTTCAGTTATACATGACATACATATATTCATTGTCACATTTTTTTTCGCTGTGAGCTAACACAAGATCTTGTATATATTTCTCACTATCCATGCAGATTTTTAAAGTCATAAGAAGACATAACCTAGTAAAACCCAATGGTTTTTCAAAAATGGTATATTATAAGCAAGTGGCTTTTGTTTCTCTCATAAATGACATGGATGGTTCAGCATCAGAAAACCTATCGTGACTCATCAAGTGAATACACTAAAACAGAGAAACCATATAATTATTTCAATTAAGGCAAGAATATAATTTTTAAAATTCACGTCCTATTTATGATTTTAGAAATTGGTGCGCAATATTATTTTAGTTTTATACCTGCAACATAATGATATGATAGATGTACAACTATTACGCTTTCTAAAAAAAACTCTTTGCAACATGTTACGGAAGGGGACTTTCTTAACTAAGTGAAGAATATATACTATTGATTATGGCACAAAAACAGACACATAGATCAATGGAACAGAACAGAGAGTGCAGAAATAAACCCATGCACCTATATTCAAATAATCTACTACAAAAGAAGCAAGAATATACAATGGAGAAAAGACAATCTCTTCAACAAGTGGTGCTGGGAAAACTGGACAGCTGCATGTAAAAAATGAGATTAGTACATTTCCTCACAATATATTCAAAAATAAACTCCAGATGGATTAAAGAGTTAAATGTAAGACCTAAAACCATGAAACTCCTAGAAGAAAGCACAGGCAGAACAGTCCGACATAAATTGTAGCAATATTTTTTTGGATCTGCCTCCTAAAGCAAAAGAAATAAACACAGAAATAAATGGAATCTAATTAATCTTAAAATCATTTACATAGAGAAGGAAACCATCAACAAAACAAAAAAAGAACCTATGGAATGGGAGAAAATGTTTGCAAAGATTATGACCAACAAGGAGTTAATATCCAAAATATATAAACAGCTCATAGAACTCGATTTCAGAAAACAATCTATCAAAAATGTGCAGAAGACAAGAATAGACATTTTTCCAAAGAAGACATACAAATGGCTAACAGGAACATGAAAAGATGCTCAACACTGTTAATTATTAGAGAAATGCAAATCAGTAACAACAGTGAGACACCACCTCATACCTGTCAGAATGGCTATCATCAAAAAGTCTATAAATGAAAAATGGTGGAGATGATGTGGAGAAAAGGGAACACTTGTACAGTGCTGGTGGGAATGTAAATTGATGCAGCCACTATGAAAAACAGTATGGAAGTTCCTCAAAAAAATTCAAAATAGAGCTACCATATCATCCAGCAGTTCCACTCCTGGGTACTTATTTGGTAGAAATGAAAACACTAATTTGAAAAGATACATGCACCTCAGTGATCATAGCAGTACTATTTACAATAATCAAGATTTGAAAGCAACCCAAGTGCCCATCAGCAGAAGGATGATTGGCTTAAGAAGATGTGGTATATATAGTATTCAGCCATAAAAAAGAATAAAAATTCTTCAATTTGCAGCAACGTGGACGGACCTAGAGAATATTATGCTAGTGAAATAGACAAAGATAAATACTGTATGATATCACGCATATGTGGAATCTGTAAAACAGTGCAAACGAGTGTATATGCAAAACAGAAACAGACTCACAATATAGAAAACAACTAGCAGTTACCAAAGGGAAGGAAGATAGGGAACAGGAAAATTCAGGGTATGGGATTAAGAGATACAAACTACTATGTATAAAATAGATGAGCAGCAAAGATGTATTGTATAGCACAGGGAGTTACAGCTACTATCTTGTAATAACCTTGAATGGAGTATAATTTGTAAAAATACTGAATCACTATGCTGTACACCAGAAACTAATATAATATTGTAAATCAACCATACTTCAGTTTTAAAAAACCTTAAAAAAGAATATGTGCTACAAAACTAGCAGGTAGCTTACTAATGGGGAACTTTTGATGCATTATTTTAGGATCAAGACTCCAAGGTTACTTACTGTCTAGGCTGTTCTTTAAAACTGAACTGAAAGCCATGAGCAGTGCTCTAAGGAAAGGAAAAGAGAAGGTATATAAGGTTGGAAGGGAAGAAACATGGTCACGTACCTAGAGAGGGTGAAAGAATCAAGATGTAATATGTTAGAACAAAAAGAAGCACAAAGCTGCGGAAGGCAAACCGACTTCCCCAAAACATAGTATTTCTCATGGTATTACACCAGCAATTATCTCTCAAAACATAGAACTGAAGTTAAGCAGGCGAAGACTCTTAAGAGTGACACAGACTATGAAGTAAAAGCCCTCAACCATTTGCTCTTAGGATCCTCTTACAATAAAACACTGAGTTCCCAAAGGGCTTTTGTTTGACGGGGGTCAGAACTATCAATCTTTCCCATTTTAGAAATCGAACCTGAGAATCTTTTAAAGGATTTGTATTAGTGTATCTAAAAGAACAACAATGAATCTATTACATTTTAATATAGTGACATTTTAAGGAAAGTAATCACATTTTCAAATAATAAGTAGTGATAATAGTGGTCCTGTTCTACATTTTCGCAAGTACGTTCCTCGTCTGGCCTGGTGGTAGACAACTTAATGCTGTGTCTGATTCTTTGTCAGTCCGTGGCAGTATGTCGTTTTACTTAACGCATGTGACAAAAATATATCCTCACGTGTACTGCCAAGGTAGGGACCTGGTGGACCCTCAGAAATGGTCTCAGGGAATCCCAGGGGTCCTCATATTATATTTTGAAAACCTTTGTTATAAAATATCTAGGATTCAACAACAAACATGTAATACCTCCAAAGACAAAAATGTTAGCCAATGATAAAAATGTAGAGGATGATCTGAATACATGTGGAAACTGTTTACTTTCCTGGATGGGATGATCTAATATGATAATGGTGTCACTTCTTCCCCCAAATTATACCATCAGTACAATTGCATTTAGGACTCCAGTGAGTGGACTGTAAATTTAGTAACTGTCCTAAATTTCCTCTGAAAAAAAGTCAGTGCACAATGATACTCATCTTATCATTATTATTGTGAGCAGGACAGATTTGTCTTCCCAGGGATTATGGCACATTCTAGAGTCATAGTCATTTTTAAAAATGTGAACCAGGAACAGACATACACATCCATTAAACTGACTGGATATCTCCGAAAATATCCCATTATTATTCATAATGTAATATATGATAAAGGTGGCAGCACAAATAAAGGAAAAGACGCATTGTTTCCCAGTTTGTGGTAGGAAAACTGTTCATTTTATGAAGCAAAGTAAATCCGAATTTCTGCCAAAGACCACATGCAAAGGTGGAATCCAGATGGATTCAAGACATAAATGTGAAACAAAGTATAAAGTTAACAGGAGAAAGTGAAAGAGAATTACTTTGTGGATCTTAGTAGTGGAGAAGGACTTCCTAAACCAAACTTCTAAAGCATAAACGTTAAGCTGATTTTTAAAAGACATGAAAACGTCAACGTTAAGAATTTCTGTTCCTGCTAACTACTATACTTAGGCTAGATAAACAAGTTGATCCTATATAGCTCAGGGAACTATATTCAATATCCTGTAGTAACCTATAATGAAAAAGAATATGAAAAGGAATATATGTATGTATCTGTATGACTGAAACATGATGCTGTACACCAGAAACTGACACAACATTGTAAACTGACTATACTTCAATTAAAAATGGAAGAAAAGGAGAATTTCTGTTCCCCAAAGATATCCTTAATAAAGTTAACAGGCAGATGGAAAACTGGGACAAGATCATTTGCAGTGTGTAAAACCAACAAGAGAACACTCTCGAGAATGAACAAGGAGAAATAGGACCCTCAATACAGTTGTGAATGAAGGATATGAGCAGAAAAGTCACAGAAGGATTTACTCAGGCAAATGAAAGGATGCTCAAAAAAAAAAAAAAAGTTGGGGAGATGAATAAAGCAATGAAATTTTACTGCATATGTATTCAATTCCCCAGGTTAGAATTGCCTTCTTGATGTGCCAATGGGGAGAAAGGAATCCTCTTGCATTGCTGGTGAGAATGCAAAATGGTGAAGATCCAAACTACACCAGCAAATTCATACCATATCATTAAAAATTGGTTAAAATCCATAGAAATTACAGCACAAACAGTGAGCCAGAAGGTAAGCTATGGACTTCAGTAATAATAATAATATATGTATTTTTTATATAGTAGTGTGTATCTATATAATAACAACAACAATAATAATAATGTCCATAATGGTTCATCAGTTGGAACAAATGTACCATGCTAACACATGTTTGTACAATATTTAACAGCATCCCTGGCATCAGCCACCAGATGTCTGTAGCATCCCCTCCCTCCCACAATCATGACATGGAAAACTGCCTCCAGACACATCCAAACATCCACTGTGGGGCAGAATGACCCCAGGCTAAGAATCCCTGACGCACAAGCTGCAAAGGGCACCTAGGCTTGGTGAGAACCTGGAAGTCAGAAGGGGTAAACAGAGAAGACCCCCAGCAGCCTCCCAAGCCTGAGATCCTCTCTTCTGGCCCTTCTCCCCAGCCCTGACCCCATCCCCAGGCTTGGCGGTGCTGCCCACAACCGTATGGTACTTCCTTCCTACCCTCTCTGTCCTGGTTCCCCTCTCCCTGGCCTGCCTCTTCCATGAAGTGCCCAGCAGGAAAGGGCAGAAGAAGCTCTCCTGCTGGATGCTGTCAGCGGTACCCACAGGCAAGTGTGCGATTGGACCTAGGGGCTCCTAGAACTCACCCTGTGTGCTTTATCCCTGCTGCGGGCTTCCAGCAGGCTGCTCCCTAGGGCCTCTCCAAGACAGCAACCTAGAATATCTGTCCTCAGGGTCTGGAGAGGCTGGGAGGGACCTCAAGGGTCCTTTGGGAACTTGCAGCCTCTACTCCTTCCTCCAACTATCCACACACAACAAAGGTCTCTGGTGTCACCTCTTCCCAGAAAGAACCCAGCCCTTGCTGAAGTCTGAGGAGCTCCCAGTCTAGGGGGTGGGGTTGGAGGACAGGGCTTGAAATAGATGCCCTTAGTCCCTTGGGGTGTAGGGATAAGGTCAGAGGGAATGCAGGAGCTGGGGGAGCCTAGAGTGAGATTCCAGGGCTGGATGGCTTTTCAGAATAAGAGTCATTTGGGACTGGGTCTTGGGGACTGGTTTCTAATGTGCAATATGTCTTCTGGCCAAACTAGACAGCCCCACCTCTCTTCCCAAATTCTGCTCTATTCGTATGGTCCTGGTAATCCAAGGAGACAGTCTGACATTTGCATATGCCTCCCTGTGATAAGATGTAACATAAAACAAACATAAAAAAATTTGGTCTTTCGGTGGTGTCCTTGGTTCCTGACCCTCTGAAAAGAGTGTCTTTTTATGCTAATGAGATGACTGGTGACTATGGGTTTATCTTTATAAAACCACTTCTGCCTCCAACTCAGATATTTGACCTCACCTTTGGGTTAATAGTTGACATGCCACAAAGGGCTCCCTTCCTGGATCCTCAGTGACATATATTCTCAAACACCAGTGTGGGAGTCAGATAGACATAAACCTCCCTGTGACTCCCTCCATTCACATTTGTGTGACCTCTGCCAACACTTCTCATCTTCATATGAAGGGACCATCTCTGACCTCTCTCTGTTCCATATTGAGATAGCACTCTGCCTTTCAACTCACTCCCCAAACAGCTGCAACTTTAACACAGTAATAAAAATGGATGTTTTATTGAAAATTATGTGTGGGAAAAATGAAAAGGGATTTCAATAAGATGTCAGCAGCAGCGGGGGAGGGTTTAGCTCAAGTGGTAGAGTGTGTGCTTAGCATGCATGAGGTCCTGGGTTCCTTCCCCAGTATTTCCTCTAGAATAAATAAATAAATAAGTAAACCTAATTATCGCCCCCCCAAGCAAAACAAAAGAAAAAGATGTCAGCAGCACACTTTTACATGCCTGTGTTCTTACCTAAGCACTGACCCCCTCTTCCCTTTCTCTCTCCTCCCTTTTTTTCTTCCCTCTTCCCCTTCTTACCTCCATCATCTTCCCTTCTTCCCCATCCTCATATGCATATTGCCTTAGTACCAACCTCCTTCTCCTTCCTCCCATCTTGCCCAGATTCTGCCCCATATATTTTTTAAATGATCAATTAAATAATCAATTAAATGATCAGGTCTCTCTATAGGACTTTATTCCTACTAACCTAGCACTCTGTCTCTCTCTCTCTGTCTCTCTCTCTCCCTCTTGCTCCCTCTACACTTTGCATTCTAACATTCTTCACCCAGTTCAGCTCAACAGAAAAACATGTCTTACGGTCTATAGCTCCAAAACCTAGCACAAAACTATAAAGAACACACCATTTTCTCTAAGACAAGTACTTTATTTTCTTTTGCACATTTGTTGTAATTAAAATATAATAATAATAAAACATTAGGCACAGTACTTTATAAATAAAGACTCAATTCTAGTGGCACTTGTTACTATCCTTGTTATTTTGTTTATTTTTATTTTGAGGGGTGGGGGAACAAAGCCTTCTTGTGCTAGTCCATTCAAGAAGAATCATGTGCATCAGGGGCCTGACACTTCCCTGTGATGCTCTCCACCTGCCTATAGATAGATAATGCATTCTAAGGCACAGATAATGTGATGGAATTCATCTCATTGGGTATAAATTAGAGACTTTGATGACTTGGGCCTATGCAAGAGGGGAAAGCAAGTTGGAGAAAAGCAAATATCTAGTACACATCTAACTCTTATGGAGTGGAGGTATTTTCAAATACTTGAATCACCACAAGAGCTCTATGGACACAGACATTATTAAACCCAAATCATCTGTCACATTTCCATGCCACCATCAGGAGCTTGAGGGACAGAATGTTCTGTGGAAGGTTCTCTTCATGGCATTCTTCAGCTCCTTATTCCTGAGGCTGAAGATGATCGGGCTAAGAAAGGGGGTGAAGACTGTATAGGTGGTGGCCATCAGAGTGTTACTGTCCATGGAACGGGAGCCCTTGGGCTTGAGGTAGATGATGGAGGCAAAACCGTAGTGCACAATCACTATGGTGAGGTGGGACACACATGTGGAGAAGGTCTTGTGCCGGCCCTCAGCTGAGGGGATCCTCAAGATGGCGGCCACGATGAAGACATAGGAGAGGACGATGAGGAATAAGCACCCCATCAGGGCTGTGACACAAACCAGGATGACACCCATGGTGACATACAATGTCTCCTTCTCACAGGCCAACTTCAAGAGAGAAAGCACATGGCAGACAAAGTGGTGGATCTCATTAGACCCACAGAAGGTGAGATGAAAAACTATCAGTGTCAACATCATCCCCATGACTGAGCCACCAGCCCAGGACCAGGACACGAGACGGGCACAGTCACGTGTGCTCATGAGCACGTTGTAGTGCAGAGGGTGGCAGATGGCCACGTAGCGGTCATAGCCCATGATCATGAGCAGGAAGGAGTGGGTGAAGCCAAACGTGAAGGAGAAGAACATCTGGCTGGCACAGGCCACGAAGGAGATGGAGCGGTGGGTGGAGAGCATGTCGACCAGCATTCGAGGGGTGACAGCAACAGTGAACAGAATCTCGGAGATGGAGAGGGCGCACAGGAAGAGGTACATGGGCGTGTGGAGGCTGCGCTCCCTCCAGATGGTGGCCATGATGAGCAGGTTGCCCAGGAGTGTGAACAGGTACATGAGCAGGTACAGCAGGAAGAAGGCAGGCAGGAGATGCTGAGGGAAGGTGGAGAAGCCGATGAGGATGAATTCAGACACTGTGCTATAGTTCTGACCAGACAAGGATGCTGCATCTGGTGAGATCAGAAATAGGATGAAGTCACTGCAGTTAAATCAGAGGCTCTAACATAGATTAAATGGCAATTAAAGACCTCCATACTATATGATCTGGCTATACAAATGTGCCCATAGGCCACAGCTGAGCACCAAAGTGTGATAATATGCAGGATGGAGGAACAAGCTAAATGACACCATGAAGAAGCAATTAGAAAATCCAGAAGGCGAAATGTTCTATAGAACAACTGGTCTGGTCTCAGCAAGTCAGGATGAAGAAGAGGGTGAAGAGGAATTCAAGGGACATAACAACCATGTGCAATATTGGGTATCAGATATTTAGATAAGCTAGTTGTAAGGTAGTTTTAAGGAAACAGATAAGATTTTGATTGTGGTATGAGTGAATGATGAGTTAAAATAATATGAAGAGATTATTCTTAATCTAGTTGTTAATTTTAAGTGTGATCTTATTATTTTGGCTTTGAAGGAAAATATTACTAGTTTAAATGCATATTGAAATTTAAAATGTACACACACATGCACACAACAAGAGACAAAGAAGACCATTTTATGAAGATTATTGGAACATTGTAGAACCTGTATGAATATAATTAACCTATAGAACAATATACCCTAGATTATTAGTAATAAATAAAGAACACCACTTCTGTGAAACAGATATGAGATAGGAATAGCTAAATCAATACTAGATAAACTGGCTAAAAACTTGAAATTACAAATTTTAACAGAATTCAGAAATGTAATTTGGGAATTATCAGTTATAATGCAATTAATAATATTCAGACATTAGCTCCTGGATATAATTGGGCTCCTCTCCAGAGATCAAACATTTTTTTTTTCAACCAGAAAGAGGGGTTTAACAAAATTTGACCTTGTTTTGGACTCAGAGAAATTCCCCATCCACTTCGAAGTGTATGTGTGTGTATATATATATATTTATAAATATATATATAATATATATATATTATATAGATTACAGTATACAAAAGTTGGAAATCAATAGAGAAAGAATTCCAAATTCCATAAGTTGGAAACTCAATATAGTGCTAAATAATACTTTATTTCAAGAGTAAATCTTTGACACAGCATTGTAAAATGAGTATTACTCATTAAAAAAAGTTTTAAAAAAGATTAAATCATAAAATGAATAAAGAAATACTTATAATTAAATCATTTAAGCATCAAATGTCAAGTTTTTAAGCTAAAACAGTTCTATGTTGGGGAACATACTGCTTTAAATATATATATCAAGAAATTTTACCCAGAAAAATTGTGCTTAATACAACAAAAATCAGCAATTATAAAAAATTAATAAGATAGAAACAAGGACAAGATGCCAAGAAAATATAACATTAAAACATGGAAACAATTAGAGAAATAAATGATATTTTTAAATTACTAAAAAGAGTAAGAAAAATATAAATGAAGAAATATGAAACACTAAGTGAAATGACTAAATCATCAGAAACATGTAAAATTTCATAACTGGTAAAGGAACAAATAGAAACCCTGGATATTTTAAAAAGTTTTAGAGAAATTGAAGTGGTTAAAGACCTTCTCTTTTATAATCATCAGCCCCAGTGAATTTGTGGTGAGTGCTCCTAAATTTGTAACGAACAGTTGATGAATATCTTACACATGTTCTTCAAAAACAAAAAACAGAAAAATATCTGAAACTGCCCAACTCATTTCACTGAGGTAATGCAGTCTTGGTATTAAAACTAGGTAAGAAAAGACAAATTATGGGCTTTACCTATCCATGCAGATTTTAAAATCCATTAAAAGGCATCGTCTAGTCAAATAAAATGGTTACAATAGTATTTTATGATCAAGTGGTGTTTGTTTAGCCCAAGAGTGACAAGACGGGGCAGCATCAGATAACCTGTCATGTGATTCATCACATCAACAAACTAACCAAGAAAGATCATAGAATTCTTTTGATCAAGGAAAGAAGATATTTTCCAAAATTCAACTACTTTTTATGATTTTTTAAATTTTATGTAATGTGACATATAACACTGTGTCAGTTTTAGGTATACAAGACAATGATTTCATATAGGTACACCTATTTATGATTTTTAAAAAAGCCTTTTTGCAACATGAAATCAAAGGGGACTTTCTTAGATACTCAAAGAATATATACTACAAAACCAGCACATAGTATCTGAGAGGGGAAGTGTACTCGCATTATTTTACGATTAGGAACAAACCAAGGTTACTCACTGTCTCTGCTGTTCTTTGACATGGAGCTGGAAGTCATGAGCGGTGCTACAAGGAAAGAAAAGGACTAAGTTATATAAGGATTGGAAGGGAAGAGACTGGAGCATCTACCTAGAAAGATAAAAGAATCAAGATGTGATATGTCAGAACAAGAGGGCACAGTACTGTAGAAGGCAGGGTCAGCCTCTGAAACTCATAGTATTTCTCACAGTATTTCTCACACTATTACACCAGTAATAATCACTCAAAATACAGAATTTAAGTACAAGTAAGATAACATTTCCAATAATGGCCCAAACTATAAAGAAACAGCTCTCAAGCATTTTGGCTTCAGGATCATTTTACACTCAAAAACTTTTGAGCCCCCTACAGGGCTTTTGTTTGAGCGGGTTTGTAACTATCACTTTTTTAAAATCATATTAGAAATTAAAACTGAGGTTCTTTAAAAGTATTTAGTAATTGGTATAATTAAAAGAATAATAATAAACCTATTACATATTCATATTAGAAACACATTTATATGGGAGTAACTACATTTTCAGAAAACATTGAGTGAGAAGAGTGGCCTTGTCTTACATTTTCACAAATATGCCTGATGTTTGCCTCGATAGGAGATAAACTAAGCTCATACCTGCTTCTTCATTTAGTCAGTGGTGTTATGTTGCTTTAACTGAAGTGCATGATGAAAACACATCCACACGTGTAACCGGAAAAGTAAGGACCTGATGGACCCCCAAGAACGCATCTCCAGGACCCCGAGTGCCCTCATATCACACTTTGAAAACCCCTATTATAGAATACGAGGAGGTAACCAAACAATTCACGACCTCCAAAGACAACAATTTTAACCACTAATAAAAATGTAGAAGGTGACCTGAATATATTAAAATAGTCTACGATTTCGGATGAGTTGAGCTCGCGGTGTAATGGTGTCAGCTCTTCTGTGAATTATACCAGCAGTGCAACTGCAGCTACGATTCCAGTGTATTGGCTGTGAACTTGATACAATCTCCTTCTGAAAATAAAGTCAGTACAAAAGTATGCTAATCTTACAAAAATGAAGTAGACAGGAAAGCCGTGCACTCCCAGGTAGTGAGACATATTATAGAGTCATGGTCATTCTTTTAAAGTGTGAAAATGGAATAGACATAGACACTGATTAAAATTGACTGGCCGTCTCAGAGAGTATCCCTTCATTATTCAATGCCTAATATATGATAAAGGTGGCAGGGCAAGTCAAAGGGAGAAAATGGATTGTTTACCTCTTTGTGGTGGGAAAAGTGTTCATTTTATGAAGCAAGATCAATCTGAATTTCTGCCCAAGAGCACATGCAAAGGTGAAAACCATTTGTTCCAGGACATAAATAGGAAATATAAACTATAAAGCTAATAGGAGAAAGTGTAAGAAAATTATTCTGTGGATTTTTAAAAGCACAAAGGTTAAGGTGATTTTTAGAAGGCATGAAAACATCAGCACTAATTTTGTTCCACATTATCAGGTAGATAGAAAGTTGGGGGAAAATAATTTGCATTGTGTAAAAGTGACAAAGGAACACTGTCTAGAAGAATAAACAAGAAGCAGAAACCTTAATACAGATATGAGCAAACGATATGAGCAGAGAGTTGACAGAAGAAGTTACCCAGGCAAATGAAAAGATGCTCAGTAAAAAGGGCAAGGAAAGTGTGGGGGTAGAATAGAAAACAGTAATGGAATTTTATTGTATATGTATTCAATTCCAAAAATTAGAAAATGCCATCTTGATTGGACTATGGGCTGAAAGAATTTTCTTATACTGCTGTTGAGAATGTAGAATCGTGAGAATTCAGAATATGCATGCTCTGTACACCAGCAAATTGGGTCCTAAATATTATCTCGACTTAAACCTATTTATAGGGGAGAACAGAAGAGGATGTTCCACGTAGCATTGCTGTAGTGGGGAAACTGGAAAAGCCTGCTTGTCACGATAGGGGAGAGCATAGGTAAGAGGGGATGGATGCAACACTGGAGCCACAGACAAGTGTTAGATGTACACATAGCAGTGTAAATGAAGTTTTTCAATAATACTGGCTGAAAAAAGAAAAATACGGCACCTTAAAAATATGGCACATGAAACCAGCCTGTAAAAACCTGGAACGGCAGATATATGTCATTACACATTCATCAAAACCAATAGAATGTACCACAGAAAGAGTGGAGCTTAATGAAAACTTGGACTTCAGTTAATTACAATGCATCTGTATTGACTCATCAGTTATAACACATGTACCACACAATGCAACATATAAATCATAGAGGAAATTGTGTGCAGGGAGAAGACGTAAGTGGGAACCTTCTGTATTATCTGATCAGTTTTTCTAAATCTAAAACTTCTCTAATAAATTAATGCCCATTAATTTTAAAAACTAAAAATAAATTTTAAAACATATGCATATAGAAATAATACATAATGTGCAAAAACACATACAGATCTAAGAGTACACATGAAGTATTTTAAATGACTGTAAGAACAAAAAGGAAATGAGGTGAAAGAAACGGAATATATTTATGAAACAAGAGAAGGACCTTGTGCAAACCAATGATGAGCAAAAGCTGCAAACTGGAAATGTCATTGACTCAAACCTCTGCATCTGAAGTCCTTCATAAAATTAAAACTATATTCTTATGAATAACTTGAGCCAAGCTGCTGCCCAGAGCTCCTGAACTCCTTGTCTCTGAAACAGGGCCCCCTCATACTTGCACCCATTGCATTGCCTCTAAGTACTCTCCACAGTAGGGGGGTCAGCCTGGAACTTGGAGGACACAGATCTCCAGGACAGTGAGGACATTTGCAGGACTGAGGATGCTCTTTGGAGAGAGGAAGGTTGCATTTATGACCTGAAAAACAAATCTTATGAACACCGAAACACCCCACCCAGAAACTAAGACACTGGCATCAACTGCTTTTTATGCCTCATCTCTCCCTCATCTCAGCATTTTTCTTCCCAAATTAACAGTTTCTGGCTTTTGCTTCTCAACATCCATATGGCTCCATCTCCTCTCTCCTGGACCACTGCCCCAGGCTCCTCCCATGTCACCTTCTATGCCCCCTAACCACTCTGGCTTCCAGAGAGAATTTTCTGCAACATACATAAAGTATGCAGTCATCACACCCAAGGTTCAAATCCAAATGGCTTGTAAGCGCTGAGCCTCCTCACCCCAACTGAAAATGGGGTTACACAGAGAGCTGCCTTCAGTGGATCCATGAGGATTCCTGTAAAGGGCTGAGAGTTTGCCAAATAAATATCTCTGACATTGAGGTTATGCTCCTTGTTCTGATCTGATTTAGTGCCTTCCTTCTGTTCCAGATGACACCAGCTGGCCTCAGTTTAAACTCATGGTCTCTGACCGAGATGGGGCACATAGTACCTCTGGTAAGCACACAATGCAGCTTCCCCCCAGGAGGCTGATCCAACCTCCACTCTCTTCTCCAGCCCTCTCCTCACCCTTCCAGCCTACCTTCCCACCTCCTGCTTGGTGGGATGTCCGTGATTCTTGAGGCAGCGCTCTCCCATCTCCCTAGCAAGTGGACAGAATTCTGTATCCTCTGGTCTCACGGAGGATGGCCCCACACACGTACTGAACAAACATCCCACACATCACCAGAGTGCACCCAGTTCACACTCTGTCTTCCTCAGAGCCTCCGCTCCAGGTTAGCAGTGGCCACATTTGCCCCAGACCAGGACCCAGCGGCTAAGACAAAACACACCTAGAGCATGATTTCTCAAGCTCAGCACTGGTGACATATGGGGCAAGATCATTCTTTGGCTCTCTTTTTCATGGTATAATGTTTGGCAGAATCTCTGGTCTCAACCTACCGGATGCCTGTAGCATCCCTTCCCCGAAATGAGTCAGGGAAACCTAAAATGATCAAGACATGTCCAAATGTCCACTGTGGTGCAGAATTGCCCTCGGCTGAGAACCACTGATATAGAAGCTGCAAAGAGCATTTTGGGGTGAGGGGTGGAGTATGAAAACTATGGACCCAGAGTGAGCAACCTAAGAAGACCCCAGGCAGTCTCCCAACAAAGCTGAGATCCACTCTTACTACCCCTTGCCCCAGCCCAGACCCCATCGCCAGGCTGGGCAGTGCTACCCACCCACAGCTGTACAACTCTGCCTTCCTACCCTCTCTCTCCTGGTGCTCCCCTGCCTGGGGTGCCTCTTCCATGAAACAGCCAGCAGCAGAGGGCAGAAGAATCTCTCCTGCTTGCTGCTGTCAGCAGCGGCCACAGGCAGGTGTGGGGTCAGACCTAGTGCTTCTTGGATCTGATACAGTGTCCTTTATCCCTGCTGCAGGCTCCAACAGGCTGATCCCAACAGCCTCTCTAGGAACCAACTGGAAAGTATGGTTTTCAGATCCTAGAGAGGCTGGGAGGGACCTCAGGGGGCCTTCTGGGATCTGCAGTTTCTACTTCTTCCTCTAACTATTCACATGCAACAATGACTCCCTGCTGCTTCTATCTGCCCAGAGAGACACCAGCCCCTGTTAAGGGCTTAGAAGCTCCCAGTCTTGTGGGACACAGGGCTGGATACAGATGCCCTCAACCCCTTAGGTTCAAGGTATTGTCAGAGGGAAGGCAGGAGCTGGAGGAGCCCAGAGTGGGAGTCCAGGGCTGACCCCTTGGGTAAGGGCAGTGGGAAGGCATCCCAGAATAAGGGTAATTTGCAGCTGAGTCTGGAAGAATGGTGTCTCTTGGGTAATGTAAGTGCTCAAATTCTTCTACCCAAATGGAAAGCCTCACCTCTTCTTGGTTAAGTTCTACCAGATCCCTGTTGTTGTGGGGTGCAAGCCAGAAAGTTTGACATTACCATATGCTTCCCTGTGATAAAATATAAATATTTGATAGCTCAGTCTTTGTCCCTATCTCCTGACGCAGCTCCAGAAACTGAGCTTCGTATTCCAGGAGTGATAAAAGTGTCTATTACGCTGATGAGTTGACTATTGGCTGGGAGCTTCTAGGTAGCATCAGGATGGGGGCAGGTCTACAGAAAGACCAAGGCATGATAAAGGTTTGGAACTTACAGCCACACTCCCTAGACCTCCACGTAAAGGAAAGAGGTTGGAGATTGAGCTAATCACCCATAGCCAATGATTTAATCAATCGTGGCTTTGTGATGGAATCTTTATAGAAACTCCCCCAAACAACAGGATTACAACAGGATTTGGAGAACTTCTAGGTGGGTGAACACATGAAGTTGTTTGGAGAGTGATGCATCCCAAAAGGGCATGTAAGCTCCTTACTCCTTCCTCTAACCCATGCCCTATGCATCCCTTCCATTTGTTCCTGAAATGTATCTTTTATAATAAGTTGGTAATAGTCTAATCAAGTAAGACCTCGTGGGGACTTCCTGCAGCAGACCCCTCCCCTCTGCCATGTCTTCACCTGCCTCTTGTCTGTAGAAAAACTTTTGCTTCCCTAGTTCCAAAGAGTAAATTTAATCAGAGAAGTGAGAAAATACAGAACGAGAAACAATCAAGCAAGAAAAAAAAATAGGTTTGCTATTAAACAAAGTCAAAGACCTTTAGTTCCTCCTCAAGGGCTGTAGATAATATGCTGAGCCATACCCTTTGAGCTGTTTTGCAGATACTGAAACCCCCACAGGTGAAATAAGTGAACTGTATGCTGCCCACAAGCAGGTAGACCCCAGACCAGTTGGAATCAGAAGGCTGATGATGCTGACTCCTGATTATCTCAACACCAACGAATCAGAAGACTGTCCAGAAGATGATCATGCACTCCACAACCCCCCTCCTTCACCCTGTCTTCAAAACCTTTCACTAAAAGCCTTCAGGGAGCTCAGATATTTTGAACACAAACTTCTGGGACTCCTTGCTTGGTGCCCTGCAATTAACGCTGCACTTTTCTTCACCACAACTTGCTGTCAGTAGACTAGCTTTACTGGGCATAGAGAAGCAGATTTGGTAACAATAACAATTAAAGCACTTCCCTGAAGTCTATGAGTCATTTTAGCAAAGCATAGAACTTGAAGGGGCAGGAGGAGGGGAGGTTGGGTTGTAGAAACTTCCAAATGGTAGCCAGTTAGGACAGAAATGTAGCTACCACAGGCACCCAATACCTGTGACTGGTGTCTGAAGTGGGGGCAGTCTTGTGGGCCTGAGCCCTTTACTTGTGCAATCTGACACCGCCTCCAGATAATTAGGGTCAGAGTTGAATTGTAGGACACCGAGTTGGTGCCCAGAGAGTTGGAGAACTGATCCTTGGTGTAGAAAGAAACCATACATTTGATGTCATATGTATTCAGCAACACTGTCTGTTCCACCTCTGTAATCAGCCTCAAATCTGACCACTCATCTCAGTCCTGGATGCCCTCACCTACCTCCCCCAACCTCTCCCCACGACTTCCTGGGTCTCCCCACACCCATCCCTACCCTCAGCTGCCTGCTCCTCTCACAGCAGTCAGAAAGAGATCCCTACAAACAAGAATCTGACCATGCTGCCTGTGCTTGAAACCAACTCTTTGGTTTAACCGCTTTGGAAAACGTTTTGGCAGTATCTATTCAAGATGTACATAGATTTCTCTTATGACTCAGCAATTATACTCCTAGGTACAGACCCAGCCCAACACCACATAGGTATTGTCCCCTAAAGGGCGTGTACTAGTTGTTTACAGGAATGCCATTCAGACCAAGTGGACCCTCAGTTTCCACCACCCTCTCCTCCTGTTCAGAGCTGAGACATAAACCAGAATTAGCCTTTGTGAGTGTTTGAAAGAGCTCCTGGCTCTGGCTTTCATCTCACCAGCTTCATGAAGCCTTGTTGGAAGACTGGGCTGCATCTCTCCAAGCTCTTCCTGGACACTGGACCTGTTTTCAGCCATAGCAGCAGCTCGTTCTGGAGTCTGAGCTGCTCAAACCCCACAGCAGTATTCTGGGAGACTCTTCTTAACCTTTGGAAGGAAACACAGACTACATTGTCCTGCTTCCATAAGCCTCACACATTACCCTTCCTAGCTCAGCACGGGGCCCAGGATACAAGATATGAAGATGGCTGAGCATCACCTAATTTCATTGGTGGAAGATAAATAAATAAATAAATAAATAAATAAATAAATAAATAAATAAATAAATAAAATAATTACCCCCTCAAAAAACTAAATAAAGAAATACATAAATAAATAATTTTTTAAAAAGAAGGAAATCCTTCCATATGAGAGAATGTGGATGAACCTTGAGGACATTATGTTAAGTGAAATAAGCTGGGCACAGAAGGACACTAGTTGTTTACAGGAATGCCATTCAGACCAAGTGGACCCTCAGTCCAAATACAGTCCAAATACACTATTTAGTTTCCCTTCTATGAGGAATCTAACATAGTAAAATTCATAGAAGCAGAGAGTAGAAGGGTGATCACCATGGGCTGGGAGGAAGGGGAGATGGGTTGTTGCTTGCCTTATCTGGACATTTCAGTGCTATACCAGAACATTATACATTGCTGGTAGGAATGCAAAACAGTGCAGCCACTACGAAAAACAGGCAGTTCCTCAAAAGTGAAATAGAGTTACTATATGACCCAGAAATTCCATTTTGGATATATACAAAAAGAATTGAAAACAGGGACTCAGACAAACATTTCTACATGAATATTCACAGAAGCATTATCCACAATAACCAAAAGGTGGAAATGACACAAATGTCCATCAACAGATGAATGGATAAACAAATTAAGATGTATAAATACAATGCAATATTCTTCAGCCTTTTAAAGGGATAAATATCTCTTTAGGTGTGCTCAGAGTCATTTGTGTTCATTAGTTTATCCCTGGAGCCAAACTACATAGATTTGAATCCTAGATCTACCACTTCAAGCTGGGTGAATAATGGACCAGTGACATTCTCTATTACCTTCCTCATCAGGCTTTTCTAAGAATTACAGAATATTGCGTACTCAGCACAGCTCCAGTCACATTACAAATGCTTAATATATTGCAGCTATTACTAGGAATAACATTTAAAAGCTTCTTCATGGGAAATATTGAGTATCTTGCTATTCTTCTATCAACCAAGATGGACAGATCTAAAGAAAGGCAATACTCTTAGGACAAAACTACTTCCCACAAGGGTGCTAGACTCAAAGGCTCCAGTAGGGAAGATGAGCTAATTGTATTTGCTCTAACAAGGTTCTCTGGGGATCACGCCTGGAAGTCAGAGAGTCTGGTATAAACCTGCTGATGGTGTTCCTGCTGTGTGCTCCCTGAGAAAGCATGATCCTCCTCCACAGCTGAGAGACACATTTGAGGCAACAGCCCCAAAGCCCTGGAAACAGGACACCTGGGGACTGAGAGGTCCTGGAATCCAACAGAGGTACAGTAGCCATTGGTTGAGTAAGTGAGTCTGGAAGACAAGCTGCAGCAGAGCTGGTCTCAGAGGAAACAATCCCTGAACTTCTCCTCAGAGATTGGGGATCTTCTGCTCAGTTTATCCACAAGGACTTAGGATGCTTGGCATCAGAGACTCATGGGTGGGTAGGGTTATAGTGAGCTGGTCAAGAGAGTGGATGCTGGAACCAGAGCTTGGGCTGGATCCTAGTTCCATGCAGGAGTTAGGTTTGGAGCCTCTGCTGTCTGCTTATGATGTGGTTGAGGGCTAAATGGGATGATATGTGTCAAGAGATTAGCTCATTGTGAATTACACTGAGTAAATGTCACTGTCTTGCTCAAAGTTAGCGGATCTGTACAGTTGCTGTGGAGAGGAGAGAGTTCAGTGGGGTTTAACCTAGATCAGTAATCTTTAACTGGGAGTGATTTCTACTCCTCCCCGAGGAGTCTCAAGATGTTTTTGATCATCGCAACTGGGGACAGGAAGGGTACCACTGGCATTCAGTGGGTCAAGGCCAGGAATGCTGTTCAACATCCTACAGTAATATACAAGGCAGTCACCACCACACACAGAAGTATGATCTTGCCTCAAATGTCAGTAGTACCCAGGTTTAGAACCCCTGGGCTCCACCCAGTAGGGAGGGGAACCAGGAAAGTGATCCTTGCAGAAGCGAAGGCAACATAAATCATGTAGAGCTGGAGTCTAGTGGCTTCAAGGCAGGAGTGAAAGCAGATGTAAAGGACCTAAGGCAGGATGCAAAACCAGGAAGATGGAAACTGAAGACGCCTGGGAATAAGAAGAGCAGTGGTAAGCCATGAAATGGTGAACTTGGACAAGATTGGCATTTTCATTAAGTTGCTCTGGCTGCAGTGTGTAGAATGGACTGCAGGGGGCGAGAGTCGCCACGGGGAGACCAGGGAAGGTGGACCATCCAGGTGAGATTAGATGGTGGCCTGGATTAGTGTACTCATTCTGGAGATGAATGATCCTTCTGTCCAAGAGGTGAAGACAATGCTGAAAATGCATGAATTAGGAATTGATGAGATATGAGAGGTAAGGGAGGAGTTGAGGGCAATGCCTAGTCTTTGTCTTGGTGGCTGCTGGCTGGGGTTGTGCCAGTTGTGTGCTCCAAGGAATTGTGCAGTGCTTGATTCCCATGACCAACAACAGCAACCCTGGTGGAGGACACCTCTTTTGGACTTCGTGAGACTGGAGTGCCTGGGGCGGGTTCTGGAAGTGATGTCTGGGAAGCAACAAGATAGTCAAGTAGAAGACTGGAGAGGGTGGGTGCTAGAGCCAGAATTTCAGAGCCATTGAATGAAAGATGCTTCAAGACACCTGCCATCTAATATTTCACACCTCAGGTGTACACTGAGCAAATGGTGGCATACCATGAGTGGACTGTAGGGTAAACAGCATTCCTGGGTTCTGAGCATGGGGGTCCAGAGATACAAAAACAGGCAGATTGTCTCACAGAGAAACACATGCACTCTTTCTCCTCAGCCTTCAGTAGACGAGAAAGGTGAGTGGAAACTTTGGAGAGTCTATTATTTTCCACAGATATTTACTGCTCGGAGAGATTTCTATCTGTCCAAGCCCCTCGATACCAGGTTTGGCTGCTGAATTGTGAGTGGAGGGAGAGGCAGCCCTTAGGAGCCGGCATACAATTCACCTTTCCTGCTGCTGCAATAACTGGCAATATCCCAGACAAAGATTTATGGAACTTCCTGAGTCCTGGAGTGTGGTCATTATGCAGCCCAGCCATAGCAAACCTGTGATGGACATGTAGCCTGAGTGAGAAACAAGCTTTCATTGCTGCCAGCCACCGAGATTTGGGCGTATACATTACTGCACCATGATTTAGCCTAAATTGATGGATATGAGGCAGTGGGCTGCCCAGTGGAGGCCAGGCTCAGGATAACACAAGCCTCAGCTAAGACATAGGGCCAGAATTTGTGGACGTATTAAGATTGTTGATCTCAGTATTTAATCTGTACGTGCTGCCACAGCCCCACAAGGGGACTGATGTAAAAGATACCTGCCATTGTAAAAACAGTCCTTTTTTAAAGTTTCCTTTATAGAGCTCCAAACTATTGTCTAATTAATCGTACCAGGAAACTGAGGCTTTGGGAGTTTTGGTCAGTGGCTCACAAAGCTAGTAAAGGTCAGAGATATCATTCAAACAGGGTCTGTCTGACCAGCCCTTGTTCTCAACTGCTAAGAGATTTAATCTCTCAGAAATATACATAAGGTTCAGCCTTTTACATATTAATCCATCACATCTTCACAACTACTCTATGGAGCAGGTACTATTATTATTTTTAATTAATAGATAAGTAAACTAAGGCACAGAAGGTTAAGTATCTTGGCCAAATCACACAGCTAATTAATAAGTGGCAGAGCTGGATTTAAACTCAGGCTGTCTGTCATCAGAGTTCTTGTCTTTAATCACTTTTTATTATTTATTTTTATTTAAAAAAATCAAATCCTAGAAGTATTAACCCCATGTACAGATGAGGAAACTGAGGCTCAGCATGGTTATGTGAGATGCATCTTCAAGGAAGTGACTTGTTTTGACCCCAGGAATCCACCCACTGTTGACACCCCTGTTTCTGCCCTTAGAACGGCCTGGCCATGGGCAATCACACCCAAGTCTCTGAATTCATCCTTCTCGGCCTCTCTGAGCAACCACTGCACAGGCAGATACTCTTTGGTTTATCCTTCGGCCTGTATCTAATTGGGTGCACAGGGAATCTGCTCACCATCCTGGCCATCGTCAGGGACCCTCACCTCCACAGCCCCATGTACTTCTTCCTCAGCAACTTGTCTCTTCTCGACATCTGCTTTACATCCACCACCATCCCCAAGATGCTGGTAAACCACCTGTGCGGGAACACCACCATCTCCTTCTCAGCTTGCCTGGCTCAGATGTATTTCTTCATTGCCTTTGGGGCAGCTGACAGCATCCTTCTATCAGCCATGGCTTATGACCGCTACCTGGCCATCTGCTGCCCACTGCACTACGTGACAATCATGAGCATCCTTCGGTGTGCCTCGCTGGTGCTGATACCCTGGATCTCAGCCAACCTCGTCTCCATGGTCCACACTATCCTGATGACCCGCTTGTCCTTTTGCACCAATAGGATCCCACACTTCCTCTGTGACCTCAATGCCTTGATCAAGCTCTCCTGCTCAGATACTCAAGTCAATGAGATGCTGGTGTTGGTCCTTGGGGGCTCAGTAGTTCTGATCCCTTTTGTGTACATCATGGCCTCTTACACACCTATTGCTGTGGCTGTGTGGAAGGTGCCCTCTGCCCAGGGCAGGTGGAAAGCGTTCTCCACCTGTGGCTCTCACCTTTGTGTTGTCTCTCTGTTCTATGGGACTATCATTGGAGTCTACTTCAACCCTGCATCCACACACACCACTCAGAAGGACATGGCCGCCACAGTGATGTACACCATGGTCACCCCCATGCTGAACCCCTTCATCTACAGCCTGCGGAACCGAGATCTGAAGGGTGCCCTCAGGAGACTTCTCAGTAGGAATTCCTTTGCTAAGCCTCTTTGAAGACTTTTTAGACCCAATTGATTTTGTAAGAAACTAATGCTTTCCAAAGTTAGAACTCACACTGGTTTTTCTTTTTTATTTTAAAGGGAGAAACAAAACTGTTATTATTCATGTAATTTATTTTTATTGAATATATTTACATATAACCTTGAGTAACTTTAAGGTGTACAAGCATTAATCCAATACATTTATACAGTATAATATGATTTCCATTGTAGTGATATTTAGCACCTCTATCACATGACATACTTGTTCTTTCTTTTTACTGGATGGGATAATTCAGTTTTAGTCTTTCAGCAAGTTGGAGGATTGTAGTACAATATTGTTGTCTATGTTAATTAAACTGTGCATTAGCTCTCCATGGCTTATTTACCACTCAATGCAAGTTTGTACCCTTAAACAACATCAATCAATCTTGTCACCCTGCTCCCCATCCCCTGGTAACTACCATTCTATATTTCACCAGTTTAACTTTTTTAGATTCCACATACAAGTGATATCACATGGTACTTGCCTTTCTCTTTCTGACTTATCCCACTTAGCAAAATGTGCTCAAGTTGCATCCATGTTGATGCAAATGACAGGCTATCCACCTTTATCATGACAGCATTTTATATATATATATGTATATATATATATATGTCTGCAATTATAAATATATATCACATCTTTTTAATCTATTCATCCATTGATGTGCACTTAGATTATTTCTGTATCTTGGCTATAATGAATAATGCTGCAATAAACATGGGAGTTTATATATATATTGAAATTCTGTTTTCATTTCCTCTGAGTATACACCCAAAAGTGGAACTGCTGGATTGTACTGATCTATTTATAATCTTCTGAGGAATCTCCATGTTGTTTTCCACAGTGATTGGACCAATTTACATTCCCATCAACAGTGTGTAAGGGCCCCTTTCACCGCATCCTTGCCAGTGTCTGTTACCTCTTGTCTTCTTGATGATGGCAGTTCTAACAGATGTGAGGTGTTATTACCTTGTGGTTTTGATTTACATTTCCCTGATGATTAGTGATGCTGAGCATCTTCTTATGTGCCTGTTGGCTATTTTGATGTTCTCTAAAAAAAATTAAGTCTTAGAAAAATGAGTTGAAACCCAACCTGAAATATTTGCACAATGCTTTTTGTAGATTAATATTTGAGAGTTTGGCAAACTTGTGTAAATGCCCAGCTGGTAAATATTTTCAAATTTGCAGGTCACGCTATCTCTGCCGCAATTATGCAACTCGCCATTGTAGCACAAAAACAGCCATAGACAATATGTCACACAGGCATGACTGTGTTCCAATAAAACTTTATTCATAAAAACAGGCAGTGGACCCATATGCTCTAGTTTTCACCACTAAACCTGTAATATAAATTCTTTAGAAGAAACCAAAAGGAATGTTTCTGGTAGAAACAGTATTAAGGCACAAGAAAGAGAAGGCAAAGCAAAAAGACTGGTAGGCTAAATTAGTATTTAGAACCTCTAATAACATGCCTGCAAAGCAGTAAGAACAAAAGAATCTTAAAAAAATGAGCAATGGCTTTAAATGGGCATATCAAAAAGGCAACCCATATGGCAAATGAACAATAGAGATTTTCCAATCCCACTAGTAATTAGGGAAATGCAACTTAAAGGACAGTGGGAAACCACTCGGCAACCATGTTGGCAAAATTAAGTTTCACACTGTCAAGTGCTCATGAGGGCGTGGGGAAACAGATCTCCTGACACACAAGTGCTGAGAGTGCCCAGCTACTTGGGGGTTGAATTTGACAATTCTCGTTATAGTTAAGATTCACATTTCTTACAACCTGTTCATCTCACTACTCATTTTGTGTTTGAATCAGATAGTGCCTGTTTGTAGTAGAAAACATACAAGGATATGTATTGTATTATTCCTAATAATGGAGAAAAATTGGATGCAAACTGAGATGTCTAACAGTTAAATGTACACTATATATATTTATAAATTTGAATATTAAATTGATTTTATAACAATGAGATGTTTCTATGTGGTTAGAAACCTAGATGTGATTTTGCCCCAGAAGGGACATTTGGCTATGTCTGGAGACTTTGATGTCATGGCTGGTGTGGGGAGCCTACTGGCATCTAGTAGTTGAGATCTGGGATGCTGTTAGACATCCAGCAATGTTCAGACAGCCCCCACCACAAAGGACGATCCAACCCCAAAAGTCAACACCGCCAAGGCTGAGAACCTTTAGTCTGTATAAACCAACATGAATATCACTCCAAAATGATGAATGAAAAAGCCAAGTTGCAGAAAGGTACCTACAGGACAATCAGATCTGTGTTAAAACACAAAGTATGGAAAACAGTTTGGTGGTTCATCAAAAAATTGAAGATAGAATTACTATATGACCCAGCAATTTCACTCAGGTGAATTGAAAGGATTGAAAGGAATTCAATCCAATCTTTGTATGCAAATATTCATAGCAGCACTATTCACATAGCCAAAAGATGAAAACAATCTAAATGCTCATCAATGAGTGAACGAGTAAACAAAAGTGGTCTATCCATTCAGTGGAATATTCTCAGCTATCAAAAGGAAGCATGCTATATGACAGATGAATCTCAAAAATATTATGCTGAGTGAAAAAAGCCAGACCCCATAGGCTACATTTTGTATGATTCCATTTATATGAGATGTCCAGATCAGGCGAATCTGTAGGAACAAAAAGCAGATTCATGCTTGCCACTAATCTAAAGCTGGGGTTGGAGGGAGGACTGCTAATGAGATGAGATCTCCCATTTTGTGGGGGATGATTAAAATGTTCTAGACTTAGATAAAGATGGTGGTTGAGCAACATTGTGAATGTGCTAAATGCCTCTGAATCGTTCACTTTAAAGTGCTTAATTTTATGTTACATGAATTTCATCTCAAAAATAAAACAAACCCACAAAAAAGCACAACCAACCCCCAAAACAGTACTCTTATTTTATGTGTTTGTTCACTTGCCCCATGCGTACAATGGTCTGCAACGATGTCCATCAGATTCACCATCATGCTAGCATGGCTGGTCAACACATAGCTTTTATCCTGATTGGTAGAATTTCAATTATTTAATAAGAAAAAACAAATATATGTGTGCTGATTTTAAAAAAGTTTAAAGATATTGAATTAGGCAAATGACCTGAACGGGGAAGAAAGAAGGTGGACAGGCAAGTTGCGCAGCCTTGTCAGCCCCAGTGGACAATGGCAGGACTGCTTTCCTGCTGATGTCAGGAACCAGGGCCCCAAATCCCAGATTTGCTAAGCATTAGACTCTGCTCCAGTCCCTGGGAAGCTCAGGTAATTGACTCAGCCCTGGCAGGCAGGGAGGGAGGGAAAGTGAGGACAGATTCTCCCTGAGGTTGCCCAATGCCTTGAAGTGTCCCCAGGGGTCCCCGCATCCCTGTAGCAGAGGCAGAGGCAGAAGGACTGCAGTGAGAGAAGGCAGCAGGCAGGAAAGCAGAGGCAGCATAAATAATGGAGGTCTAGCACAGGCAAAGGCCCCCACATGGCTGGCACACTCAGGGTGGCAGGCTCATTGCCTTGCAGCCTCCACCTGCAAGGAAACATCAAACCAGGACCTCCAACTGGAGTGAGGCAGAAGGAGGTGCAGAGCCTGGAGCCCCAGGTGAGTCATCATCCCTCTCTTCCACTTGACCAGGAGAGTCCTGGGGAACTAGCATTTGCCAGACTAGGAGAAGCCACCCTGTTCACACAACTCTTTGTGCAATTTGAGTCTGGGGGTGAGGGAAGCAGGGCTCCACTTCCTATCTTCAAGGTAATGGGATGATTGCTTTGCTGGCATTACCCTTTTTGGAACTCGCTTTACCTAAGAGGTAGATTCATTGGAGAGCTGAGAAAACTGAGATGCAGAGAGAAAAGAGCTGCCACTTAAAGTTACCCAGAGCACCTGCCTGAATTTTAACCTCTTTCCCCTCTCTGTTCTGGCCAGGAACCAATGGTGAAAAGGATGTGGAGAGGCAGAGGAAAGAGATAGACAAGCAGATTCAGGGTTGAGAGGCTCAGTCACCCACCCACCCCAGGGGGATGGAAAATATCAGGAAGGCACCAGACCGACAGGTGTGGTGATGGTAAGAAGTCAAGGACAAAAGAGGGAGAGAAAAGGGAGGGAGTAAGTGGCAAGATGAGAGGGAGGATGCAGAGAGGGAAACTAACCCAGCTTCACTGAGGAGAGAGAGCCAGGATGGGGGCAGACAGGTAAGGCAAGATGGAGACCACACAGAGCTCATCTGCGGTTCTCAGCCGGGGCAGTTCTGCTCCCTAGGGGACATTAGACAATGTGTGAGGACACTTTTGATTGTCACAACTGAGAAAATGCAACTGGTATCAAGGGATGCCAGGATGCTGCTCTATACCTTACAATGCACAAGACAGCCCCAACACAAGGAAAGATCCATCCCCAATTGTCCCTAATGCTGACGCTGGGAAACTCTCCACTCGGAATATATGCAGACATAACCTATCCACAGAATGGCTTGGGCCCTGAGTTCCCGGGTAGGGAGCTGGCCCCACCGTGGGTTCCTCTAAGTGCCAGATAACCAGGTCACACACTCTCTCTAGGGCCGTTCAGTTTCTTTACAGAGGAACACACTAGGTGTTCACCTGGCGGAACATTGCCAGGAGACTTCTGCCTACCTTTCTGCTGTCCTGGTTCCATGCCCACCATGGTTCTATGTTTTGTTTCGTTTTTTTTTTGTCTTACTTTTTAAAAAAATTAATAGATTTTATCTTTAAGAGTAGTTTTAGGTTTACAGAAAATTGAGCAGATAATACAGAAATTTGATACCCTCTCTCCTTGACCTCAACTTCCCCTATTGTCAACATCCTACATTAGAGAGGTAACTGTGTTACAGTTGCTGAACCAATAATGACACATTATTATTAACTAAAGCCCACAGTTTACATTAGGGTTCACTCTTGGTGCTGTATCTCCTATGAGTTTTGACAAATGCAGAATGTCATATATTCGCCATACAGCATCATACAGAGTAGTTTCACTACTTAAAAAAAAAGGCCTAGGTCCACCTATTCATCCATTCCTCTCTCCCTCTGAGCCCCTGGCAACCACCAATCTTTTACTGTCACAGAGCTTTGCTTCTTTCAGAATGAACAGACACCCCTCTTAGCTGCATTCTGCATCCCGATCACCCAAGAAGGTATATATGCAGCCCTGGACCACTTCCCCAGGACATGGTGAGCTCTTGTCTTCTTACAGTTCCTCTTTCTTTCTTGATGGCTATGGCTTTTGTGATCTTAATTAATACAAGGAGGAGTGTGTGAATGGGCTGCTATGGTGAAGCTGACATCTCCCCGGTCCTGGGATTGGCCCTGACATTCATTAACAGCCACCAGTAAGTGGTGAGTGTAACAGAGAGATTAAGTAAAGACAGGGTTTGAGAACATTCAGATGTAGGTTCAGATCCTGGTTATTGCACCCAGAAGCCATGGTCCCTTTGGCAAATAATGTGTCTTCTGTGGCAGAAGCAGCTGCCACTTCTGTAAAACGGATATCATAGCAGATGCCTCATAATATTGGGGTAAACACTTAATAAGAAACATGTGAACACAGGTGCCATGTCCAATAGAGGGTGGCTATTCTCATCAAGAACTCAAAATCCAGTGCCAGAGACAGCTGCATCTCCAACATGACCAGTATAATGAAGATCATGAAAAAGTAAGATAAAGAACTTTTAAACCCAGTCAGGCATTGTTATTTTGGAGCACATGGGAACAAGTGACTAAATCTGTTTTGGGAAAAGATGTCCAAGAAGGCTGAGTCTTAAAGATAAACAGGCATTTGCTGGTTGGAGGAAAGGAGGCACTGATATTCAGGCAGAGGAATGGCTAAGGAATTGCAACTTTTACTCTCTAGATCATTGGCTCACAGTTGGGGGATACAGTGAACAGCTTGACTCCCTATAAACACAACAACAAAAAAGATGTGGCCCCCAAAGTTGCTAAACTTTGCACTAGACTTTGGAGAGCTAGTGGAAGCTGAGAGCACAGCCCGCAGGATACTGGTCTTACCCATTCAGCCTCTTCTTGGAGGCTCTTGTTTCCAAGTCATTGACTTTGACTCATATTCTCCAGGATCTCAGCGTACCGGGGCTGAGTGGGGCTTTTGGAGCTATCATTCACTATCATTCTTGGGACCTACGGGCAGATGCTGACTAGAAGTGAGGGGAAAACACAAGTGACGCCAAGGGAGGGAGGCCAAGTAACTCTGGGAAATGGTGATATTTGGGGAATGCAGCCGCTGGTTCTCCGAGTGTCTGGTTCTCCCACTGTGTCTTTTTCTCCGCCTGTCAGGAATTGATCTAGGACATGAGCTCACTTAAGAGGGCACTTACTACTTTTCCTGTTTTTTTATTGTGATAAAATACACATAACATAAAATTTACCATTTTAGCCATTTTATAGCATACAATTTGGTGGCATTAAGTACTTTCACATGTTGTGCAACCACCACTTCTATCTAGCTCCAGAACGTTCTCACCACCCCAAAAGGAGACCCGAAACCCATTACGTTTACTACCCCTTCTGCCTCACCCCCAGCCCCTGGCAACCACTGAAATGCCTTAAACTCCTACATGATATGTTCACAGCAGCTCTATTCACAAGAGTGAAAAACAACCTAAATGTCTATCAGTGGGTGAACAGATCAACAAAATGTGGTCTGTCCACACAATGAATACTGTTCAGCTATAAAAAGGAATGAAATATTGACATATGCTACAACATGGATGAACCTCGTAAATGTGATGCTGAGTGAAAGAAGCCAGATCCCAAAGGCCACACGGTGTTGAGTCCACTTAGACGACTTGTCCAGAGCAGACAAGTCCATACAGATAGAAAGCAGATTAGTGGTTTACTGCCTTTTAAACTTGACATAGCCTATTTAAAAATGCTTAAGTTATTCATAAAGAGTCATTGGACACCCATTGAATTGAACTTATTTACTGAGTACAGACCATGCACATTTGCTCGCGTGTTGATTTAATTATCACAGGTAGCACCTACTGTTTTCCAGGTAACAGTCCAAGAAGAACTCACTTAATTATCACAATAACTATTTAGGCTAGGTAGGGGGAAATGGAGGTACACAGAGGCAAAGAAACTTGCTCAAGTTTACACCACAGGTAGAGCAGGGGTTCTAACTCAGATCATCTGTCTCCTCACAACTTTTGGTTGGACAGTTATGTTGCATTGCCCCAGAAGGTGCAGATGCACCTCAGGATAGCTGGGAAACAACCAGGACATTACTGCTACGCGGTCTCCTGCCTCTGATTCATTGCACAACTCCAGAGGAAGAATCGGTTGATGCAGGTTAAGTTAACGATGCACACAGGTCCAGGGATTTACAGACCTGGGATAAGGACATATTGTGGTATCTGAAGCTCTGGGGACAACAGGACATATCAGATGGGAGCAGGAGGGCAGAGGAGCAATGGCTGGAAGCTCTGGTGAAGGAAATTTCATTTTGGGGAAGCAACCTAGAGGGATAGAAGGGTAGAGTCTTTGGGGACAGCCAGCCATGGGGTCAGGTTTTGGATCTGCCATTTTGACAACTTCACCTTGAACAAGCTGCTTGGCCTCTCTGCACCCCGACATTCTCAGTGAGTATTCTCAAAATACTCACGACAAGGTGACAGAAACAGCACCTCCCCCACTACATTAGGAGAGGACTAACTCACAAGAAGCACAGAGTAAGAACTACAGCAATGCCACCTGTCATTTACCAGGAGCAGCAGCCCCTTGGGCAGGGCCAGCAGTGGTGGAAGCTGATGGCCGCCCTCCACCCAGGAGCTGAGCTCTCCATGTCACACCTCACTTCAGGCACAGCCTCCATGCAGGCAGCCAACCTCTCAGCAGTGACTGAATTCATCCTCATCGGCTTCTCCAACTTCCCCCACCTCCAGCTGATGTTCTTCCTGCTCTTCCTGCTCATGTACCTGTTCATGCTGCTGGGGAACGTGCTCATCATGGCCACCATCTGGAGTGAGCGCAGCCTCCACACCCCCATGTACCTCTTCCTCTGCACCCTCTCCATCTCTGAGATCCTCTACACTTTTACCATCATCCCACGCATGCTGGCCGACCTGTTCTCCACCCACCGCTCCATCTCCTTCATGGCCTGTGCCAGCCAGATGTTCTTCTCCTTCATGTTCGGCTTCACCCACTCCTTCCTGCTCACTGTCATGGGCTACGACCGCTATGTGGCCATCTGCCACCCCCTGCGCTACAACGTGCTCATGAGCCCCCATGGCTGTGCCTGTCTGGTGGCCTGGTCCTGGGTTGGAGGCTCGGTCATGGGGCTGGTGGTGACATCAGCCATTTTCCAGCTCACCTTCTGTGGACCCAATGAGGTCCGCCATTTCTTCTGCCATGTGCCACCTCTCTTGAAATTGGCCTGTGGAGTCAATGTCTCCACAGTGGCCATGAGCGTGGGCCTGGTGTGTATCATGGCCCTGCTGGGCTGCTGTCTCCTCATCCTCCTCTCTTACGCCTTCATTGTGGCCACCATCTTGAGGATCCCCTCCGCTGAGGGCCGGCACAAGGCCTTCTCCACCTGTGCGTCCCACCTCACTGTGGTGGTTGTGCACTATGGCTTCGCCTCCGTCATCTACCTCAAGCCCAAGATTCCCCAGTCTCTGGAAGGAGACACGCTGATGGGCATCACCTACACGGTCCTCACTCCCTTCCTCAGCCCCATCATCTTCAGTCTCAGGAGCAAGGAGCTGACGAATGCCATGAGGAAGACCTTCCTCAGCAAGCTCTTTCTCCGAAGCTCCTGAAGTGGCTGGTTTTGTGACAGGGGATGTGGCAGGCAGAGGCACTTCAGTCCATTGTCTGTAAAATGGGAACAATCATGATGCACTGGTGATGATTCCTGTCTGTGCATTTCCCATCCTTCCCTCTCAGCGACTGCTCTATAAATTCTAGATGTTTGTTTTCTCTCCTCTCCCCCAATCTGCTTGGCCCTCATTCCTCCTGAGTTCAGTGGGGTCATGGCCTCCCCCAATTTGATGCTGTGTCACGAAGGAAGGGACCCCTCTCCGTGTTGGGGAGCCTACGTGCATAGTTTGTCCTCAGCGTGTGAGGGAGGGACGCTTGCTCTGCCCCAGTGACGACGTAAACAGCAACAGAGATTTGGAGCCTGCTGTGCACCAAGCACCAAGTTCCATGCTTTGGACACTTCACCTCTCTCATTTTATCATATTGAGGGAAGGAAAGCATTGTTGGAGAAATGGTTTTCCATTTCGAGTCTTCACATTTTTGGAAGTCTCCTATGATTTGCTTTTGGCGACTGAACCAAATGATGGGTCGAAGGATACAAATTAAAGAAAGAAGAGAAAGGGGATCTGAACTTCTCCTTCTAAGATAAGAAATATGGAAAGTGTTGGGGCAAAGATGTGAGAGAGGGAAGAGGAAGTGGTGGCAGGTTTGAGGGATGAGGAGGAACAGGTAGAGAACAAGATTGCTGGCAGTTGACAGGGAGCTAGGGGAGATGATGGGCTTGGTGGCTGGTGAAGAAATTTAGGGGAAAAGCAGGGACATAAGCTGTAGTTTTATAAGGTTAATAAGGTTTCCGTAAAGTACCTGATATAAATTGCCTTTCCTGACTCCCTTGAAATCCTCAGTAAAAATCCATTGCACTTTCATGGGTTGTGGAGCCAGACAGATTTGGGGAGTGGGGGCTGGGCCTGCTTCAAGGAAGGTGCTCAGGCAGAGTCACTAGCCCCTTTGGGTTACACCCCATTTTTAAATGAGGTTTGGTGCTTGCCCAGAATCAAGAAGTCAGCTAGGTTCAGGGATGCAGAATGGAGTCAGCCAAGTGAGTCCTCTGTGTCAATGGGTCTCCAACCTAAGGGCACATCAGAATCACCTGGAAAACTGGTTAAGTCAGGATGCTCGGCCCCACCTCAGAGTGTCTCATTCAGCAGGTCTGGGGGCAGGACGACTCTAGAATCTGCATTTCTAGCAAGCTCCCAGGTGATGCTACAGCTGAGGATGACACTCTGTGAAACACTGCTCTAAAGAATCCTTAACTCAAAGACGAAGCCACATATTTGAGTCAGAGACAAAAGTAACATTCTCTCTCTCTCTCTCTTCCTCCCTCCCTCCCTCCTTCCTTTCTTTTTAATAGTTATGAAGATAACAGTTTCCCATTTTTTGATCATTTAACATCAGCTAGGTTTTTTTTTTTTAAAAAATAATTTTATTGAAATGCACTTCACGTACCATATAACACACCCACATAAAGATATGTGTAATCATCACCACAGCCAATTTAGAACATTTTCATCACCTACAAAAGAAACCTGTGCCCTTTAACACCTCTCTTTCCTCCCTTCCTTCCAGTCCTAAGACACCACTAATCGACTGTCTCTATAGATTTACCTTATCTGGAAATTTCATGTACATGGAATCCTGTGATATTCATCCTTTTGTGTCTGGCTTCTTTCATCTTAGCATGCTTTCAAGGTTTACCCGTGTTGTAGTATGTATCACTAATTTCATTCCTTTTTATGGTTGAATATGTTGCATTGTTTGGATATACCACATTTTGTTTATCCATTCATCTGTTGCTACTTTTTCTGGTAGTTTCCACATTTTGGCTCTCATGAATATTTTGCTATAAACATTCATGTACAAGTTTTTGGGTGAACCAATATTTTCATTTTGGCGGGTATATACCCAGGAGTAGAATGGTTGGATCATATGGTAACTCTATGTTTAATCATGTGAGGAACTGCTAGACAGTTTTCCAAAGTGGCTGAACCTTTCAAAGTTGGTGATTCCGAATGAACAGTTCCTCAACTGATGCTTTTCTCTGTTCCCAAACTCATTAAACAAAAATTGAAATTATAATATCATCCTAACTACTGATTACTGAGTGTATCCATGTGCCAGGCACCATGCTAAGCCCTTCACAAACATTATTTTACTTCAGTCTCTTAACTGTGTTAGAAGCTCTGTGCTTTTTCTTTCCTACAAGGTAGGCTCAGAGAGTGGATGTGACCTACCTAAGGACACACAGAATTACATGAGAGCCAATTTCCTCACACCCACTCCAACAGTGTTAACATACATGAAAATTTTTTGCACATCCTATTGGATGGGCAGAAACAACACCTCGCAGTTACCTTCATTTACCCTCATTCTTCTGAATTAATTTATTCAACAAATATTTGAGAGCACACTATATGCTTTGTAGACATACAGCAGTGGACAAAATGGACCAAGAGTCCCTGACCTTCTCAAAGCAACATTCCAGTGGGCGGAGACAGACAGTATCCAACAAGCAGATATGGCAGGTGGTAATAAGCATATGGGAGACAAGGGAAAGCAGATCAAGAGAGAAAAGACATGGCCAGAGGTGTTTCTACTTTCTGTAGTATGGCAACGGAAAGGCTCTGTGACATTTGAGTAGAAACGTCTCGAGGGTAAGAAAGATCGTAGGAGAATGAAGTGTGTGTGTTTGCGTGTGTATGTGTGAGGGTGGGGGGAGCAGGAGAGGGGAAGAGAGAGAGTGGAAGAGGAAAAGAGAAAAAGAGCAAGAGAAAGGCAAAGGGAAGGAGCGAAAGAGGGACAGACCAAGGGAGGGAGAAATAGAGTGAAAGGATGATAATGTCTACATGAATATCCAAGGATTTGGGCACATTCAGTTTGAGGTGCCTCCAAGATACCTACCTGGAGATACTGAGTAGGCAGTCGAAAGGGATAAAGATAGGAATTTTGGGATCACTTGTGTGCATAAGGTACATGAAGCTATGATATTTGAGGGTAGCCCCAAAGAGAGAGGACGCTGATGAAGTCCAAGGATTGAATGGCTTTAATGGCTGCCTTGTGATCCATGAATGAATGAACCAACATTTGTTTAACAGTCCTTTATTAATAAATAAATAATGTGATGTATTGTCACAGCTCTGAACATCTTATTATTTACATAGATGCAGAATGTATCTCTAAGATGTCCATCTAATTAGGTGGAAAAATAAGAGGCAAGATTTAAACCCAGGTTAGCCTGACCTCAACACAGCCTCCCACACACTGTTTCCCACTTCTCTGGGGACAATAAGGTTTCTCACAGTAAACGTTATAAGCCAACATTCTGGTTTGTTCAGTATGATTGGGATTATATTGATCCACCCAAGAAATATCTGTTAATCAATTATATCTTCCAAGTGCCATGTTGGCACTGGGTGTGATGGTGAGCAAAATGGACAGACTTCCTGACCTCAGGAAAATGACAGCTGAAGGAATAAGCTAGCATAAGACATGGGAAGCCGGACCTATTGTGGATCCCCAGTAATACTCCAGCTTCTCTTTCCATTTGGATGTTAGTAGGAGCAGAGGCCAAGTTTGCCTTTAATAAAAAAAAATGAAAGAGTTTAGCTTGTATTCTTGTCCAGACAGGATTTGTTGTCAGAGGAGGGGAGCATCTTGACTCACTGTGAGTTAGTGTGATTAATTTATTGCTTGTGTGTTTTAATTATGTTCGTTGTTGTACACCACAGTATCACCATCAACTAGTGTCCAGTAAGTTTTATAAATTGCTATTTTAAAATAAATGGATGAATTCACACTCTGAAACAATATACATTTGTCAAGAAAACTTTTTAATTGAGTTATAATTGACATATAACAATGTGTAACTTTAAGATAAATAAAATGCTGATGTGATACATTTATAATTTGCAGTTTAATTGCCACTAAAGTGTTAGCTGACTGTTAGTAGCAGCTAACACCTCTATCATGTCACATAACCATCACATCTTTCTTGTGGTGGGAACAATTAAGATCTAGTCTCTTAGCAACTCTGAAGTTTATAATACAGTCTTATTGTCTATAGGCTGTGCATCAGACCTCCAGGTCTACTCATCTACTGGTTGATCTACTGGTTGAAAATTTGTGCCCTTAAACAACATCTCCCCAGTTCCCCCACCTCTCAGTCTCTGGCAACAACCATTGCAATCTGTTTTTATGAGTTTATCTTTCTTTGATCCCACTTTTAAGGGATATCACACCATATTTGTCATTGTTTTGAGTACACATATTTTCAACAAATTATAAGCACTATGAAGTATGATGAATCTTAAATCCATCCTCGTACCAAGGGGGAGCATTGAATCAGTGTGACCATGGGATACACCTTCATTCTGGGTTCTGCACTCATTAGTGAGACCAAAGAGTTCACCACTGGCCCATGAGCCGAGTCACTCTGACACAGCAGGCCATTTCCACGGTGGGACTTCTTTCCTTGACCTAACAATAGTGACTTCCCAGTGACTCTCTGCAGCTGCTCAAGATTCACACTGAAAATGTGGAGGTTTTCTCAACTTTTTCTGAGGCTGATTATTACAGAGATGAGTGAGCAATGCTAGGGTTTATGGTGCTTTGCTCTCCTCCCCTGTAACCTGGGTAGTCTCCTGCAGCCTTGCCAAACCTGTGTTGTAGCTACCCGGTGCTGCCTAGCACAGGGGGAAGGTCTGCTGTGTTCCATTTCTCTTTGCAGTGTGGGTTTCTGGGATGGGAGTAATCACACCACCCCTGCTTCCGGCAGAAGAAGAACAGATTCTGGCTTTACCGCTACCTGACAAAGTGTCCTGCAACAGATAGGAATCATCGAATCGTATTTTCTCTGAGTGATCGATCACCTCATACAGCTTTCCACCCTGAGTACAGGCATGATGCTGCTTAACCATTGTGGGCACCTTTGGATGTTGCAGACAAGGGTCCTTATAAAATTTAAAGCATCAGACAAATATGGTATTACATGTTTACAGGGGGCCATCTTTAATGGTAGCACCTGGTAACCCAGTTTAGCTATGTCCAAGGAATTCCTCCCAGTAATCACATTTTTTCTGGGTAAAGCATGCTGAGGAAGGTCTTCTTCATGGCATTCTTCAGCTCCTTGTTCCTGAGACTGAAGATGATGGGGCTGAGGAAGGGAGTGAGGACCGTGTAGGTGATGCCCATCAGCGTGTCTCCTTCCAGAGACTGGGGAATCTTGGGCTTGAGGTAGATGACGGAGGCGAAGCTATAGTGCACGACCACCACGGTGAGGTGGGACGCACAGGTGGAGAAGGCCTTGTGCCGGCCCTCAGCAGAGGGGATCCTCAAGATGGTGGCCACAATGAAGGCGTAAGAGAGGAGGATGAGGAGACAGCAGCCCAGCAGGGCCGTAATACACACTAGGACCACGCCCATGGCCACTGTGGAGACATTGTCCCCACAGGCCAACTTCAGGAGAGGTAGCACGTGGCAGACAAAATGATGGATCACATTAGAGCCACAGAAGGTGAGCTGGAAAATGGCTGATGTCACCACCAGCCCCATAACTGAGCCTCCAACCCAGGACCAGGCCACCAGACAGGCACAGCCACGGGGACTCATGAGCACGTTGTAGCGCAGGGGGTGGCAGATGGCCACATAGCGGTCATAGCCCATGACGGTGAGCAGGAAGGAGTGGGTGAAGCCAAACATGAAGGAGAAGAACATCTGGCTGGCACAGGCGGTGAAGGAGATGGAGCGATCAGTGGAGAGCAGGTCAGCCAGCATGCGTGGGATGACAGCAAAAGTGTAGAAGACCTCAGAGATGGAGAGGGCGCAGAGGAAGAGGTACATGGGGGTGTGGAGGCTGCGCTCGCTCCAGATGGTGGTCATGATGAGCACGTTCCCCAGCAGCGTGAACAGGTACATGAGCAGGAAGAGCAGGAAGAACATCAGCTGAAGGTGGGGGAAGGTGGAGAAGCCGATGAGGATGAATTCAGTCACTGCTGAGAGGTTGGCTCCCTGCATGGAGGCTGTGCCTGAAGTGAGGTGTGACATGGAGAGCTCAGCTCCTGGGTGGAGGGCGGCCATCAGCTTCCACCATTGCTGTCTCTGCCCAAGGGGCTGCTGCTCCTGGTAAATGACAGGTGGCATTGCTGTAGTTCTTACTCTGTGCTTCTTGTGAGTTAGTCCTCTCCTAATGTAGTGGGGGAGGTGCTGTTTCTGTCACCCCGTTTTGAGTATTTTGAGAATACTCACTGAGAATGTCGGGGTGCAGAGAGGCCAAGCAGCTTGTTCAAGGTGAAGTTGTCAAAATGGCAGATCCAAAACCTGACCCCATGGCTGGCTGTCCCCAAAGACTCTACCCTTCTATCCTTCTAGGGATTTTGCTTCCAAACATGAAAATGTTCCTTCACTGAGTTTCCAGCTGTTGCTACACTGCTCCTCTCCTCCCTTCTGATAAATCCTGATCCTCTCAGAGCTTCAGATACTGCTAGACGTCCCTACCTGGGGTCTACAACACTTTGGACCAGTGTGTACCTCTAACTTAATGTGATCAAGTAGATTCTTCCTCTGGAGTCATCCATGCAAGAAATTCAAGGAAGGACGCTGTGTAGAAATAATGTTCTGATTATTTTCCAGCTCCCATGAGGCCCACCTGCCCCTCCTGAGGCAATGCAACATAGCCATCAGACAAAGGGATGTGGGAGTCAGTCCACTGGGTGCAAATTCCTGCTCTGCCCACTGTGTAAACCTGAGCCACTTCCTTCACCTCTCTGCACCTCCATTTCTCTCTACCTGCCTCAGAGAACTGTTGTGGGAACTAAATGAACTATTCTGGGACTGTGACCTGGAAAACAGTAGGCGCGGCCTGTGATAATGAAATCAATACACTAAGTGAGCAGATGCACATGGTCTGTGCTCAGTCAGTAACTTTCGTTTAATGAGATTTCAATCTTTCTTTATAAATAACTGTTTTTAAGTGATTTTTATTAGGTAACTTTAAAAGGCAGTAAACCACTAATCTGTGGCCTTTGGGGTCTGGCTTCTTTCACTCAGCATGATGTTTTCGAGGCTCTTCCATGTCGTAGTGTGTATGAGAACGTCATTCCTTTTCACAGCCAATCAATGTTCCTTTATGGATAGACCACATTTTCTTTATCTATTCACCCACTGATAGACATTGAGGTTGTTTTCATTTTTCACTCTTCTGAATCGCGCTGCTATGAACATTCATGCAGGAGTTTAAAGCATAGCAGTGGTTTCCAGGTGCCGGGGGAAGGGGAGATGGGGAGTGATTGCTAATATGTGTTGGGTTTCCTTTAGACATGCTGAGAAAGTTCTGGAACTAGGTGGAGGTGGTGGTTGCAGAACATTGAATGTATTTAATGTCACTGAATTGTTGTAAGAAGGAGAAAATAGTCAATTTTATGTTCTGTGTATTTTACCACAGTAAAGAAAAAATTAGGAAAATGTAATGAATACCCTATTAAGTGGGTTCTTGTCCTAGATCAAGCCCTGACACTTTGAGAACAAGACACAACCAGACGTTTGGTGACTGGAAGCTGCATTCCCCAAATATCATCAGTTTCCAGAGTTCCTTGGCCTCCCTCCTTTGGAGTCCCTTGTTTCTTTCCCTCACTTCTTGGTCAGTACCTGCCCTAGGTTTCCAGGGTGATAGCTCCAAAAGCCCCACTCAGTCCAGATACTCTGAGATATTGCAGAGGGTAAGTCAAAGTCAATGATGTGGAAACAAGAACCTCCAAGAAAAGGTTGAATGGGTGAGAGCAGGATCCTGTTGGCTGTGCTCTCAGCTTCCCATAGCTCTCCAACATCTAGTGCAAGGGTTCTCAATATTTGGGGCCAGGTCATTCTTTGCTGTGGGGGTGGGGGTTCGTCCCGTGCACTGAAAGGTGTTTAGCAGCATCCCTGGCCTCTACCAGCTGGACGCCAGTCGCCGCTGCTCAGTAGTGACAACCAAAAATGTCTCCAGACTTTGCTAATGGCCCATGGGGAGCAAAGCTCCCAGTTAGAAAAAATGGTCTAGAGAGTACAGACAGCATGCTCTGTCTGACAGGATCTCAGTTCTTCCCTTCTCCAACTGGCAAACACCTGTTCATCTTTAAGACTCAGTTTAAATGTCACCTGCACAGTGCAGCCTTTCTGGACATCTCTTCCCCAAATAGATTTAGTTACTCATTCCTGTGTTCTTCCAAACTTCTGAGTGAGTTTGAAGGACCTAGCATCTTAACTTTTTCATGACCAATGTAATAATGTATCATGTTGGAGATGCAACTATCTCTGGCACTGGATTTTGAGTTCTGGATGAGAACAGCTACCCTCTATTGGACATGGCACCTGTGCTCATATGTTTCCTGTTAAGTATTTACCCCAATATTGTGAGGCACTACTCTGATCCCTGTTTTACAGAAGTGGCAGCTGCATCCCACACAAGACACATTACTTGCCCAAAGGACCGTGGCTTCTGAGTGGGGGAGCCAGGATCTGAACCTGCACCTGAATGACCCAAAAGCCTACCTTTTCCTAACCTCTCTGTTACACTCACCACTTACTGGTGGCTGTTAATGAATGTCAGAGCCACTCCCAGGACCAAAGAGCTGTTAGCTTCACCACACCAGACCATCCACACACTCCCTCCCTGTATTAATTAAGAGCACAAAACTCCACAGCCATGAATAAAGAAAGGGAGAGGCACTGTGAGGAGATAAGAGCTCACCATGTCTGGGGGAGGTGGTCCAGGGCTGCGTATCCATCTTCTGGGATGAGGGGGATGCAGAGGCAGCTAAGACTGGTGTCTGTTCATTCTGGAAAAAGGCAAAACTGTAAAGTCAGTAAAAAGATTGGTGGTTGTCAGGACCTCGGGAAGAGAGAGAGGGAAAGATGAATAGGTGGAACTCGGGTTTTTTTAAGGGGTGGAAACAATTCTGTGTGATACTATAATGGTGGCTACATGACATTGTGCGTTTGTCAAAATTCATAGGATGTACAGCACTAAAAGTGAACCCTCATGTAAACTGTGGGCTGTGGTTAATAAGAACATGTCAATGTAAGTCCAGCAACTGTAGCACAGTTACCTCTGGAATGCAGAAGGTTGATAACAGGGGAAGCTGTGGTCGGGGAGGGAGAGGATATGTGGAAATCCTCTGTGCTATCTGCTCAATTTTCAGTAAACCTAAAGCTCTTAAAGTAAAGTCTGTCTATTTTTTAAAGTAAACAAAGAGCCTTTGGAACATGGAGGGTGTGGGTTCAGGATGAAATGGACTGAAACCTGGCACTAATCCACCAGGAGTGTACCTAGTGGTTTCCTCTGCAAGCGTTTGAACAGCCCCAGAGAGAGAGAGTGAGATCTGGCCGTCTGGCACTTAGAGGAATCCACAGCGGGGCCAGCTCTCCACCAAGGAACACAGGGGCCAAGGCCACCTGTGGACAGATCTTCTTCTCGTATACCCCTGCAGCAGGGTTTTCCAACCTCAGCCTTAGGGACTTTGGGAGCTGATAGTTTTTGTGGTTGGGGGCTGTCCTGTGCAGTATAAGATGTTGAGAAGCATCCTTGTTGCCCACTACATGCCAGTAGCTTCTCCCAATTGTGACAATCAAAAGTGTCCTCACACAGTGTCTCATGTACCCTGGGAAGCAGAACTGCCCCTAGTTGAGAACCACAAGCGAGGTCTGTGTTGTCTCCATTTTGCCTTACCTGTCTGCCCCCATCCTGGCTCTCTCTTCTCAGTGAAGTTCTTTAGGATGCCCTTCTGCATCCTCCCTCCCATCTCTGCCACCATCGCCTCCCTTTTCTCTCCCCATTTTCAACCCTAACTCCTTACCGTCACCACACCTGTCCGCCCTGGTGCCCCCGGATGCATTACACCCTTGGTGGGTGACTGGAGCCTCTCAGTCCTAAATCCTCTTGTCTCTTTTCTCTGCCTCCCCTCAATCCTTTTACCACTGTTTTTCTGGCCAGGACGGAGAGGGGAGAGAAGTTAAAACGCAAGCAGTGTTCTGGGTAACTAAGAGCAATAGCTCCCCTCTCTGCACCTCAGTTTCTTCACCTGTCCTGAGAAGCAATCATCCCATCACCTTGAAGATAGGAAGTGGAGCCCTGCCTTCTGCTCCCATCCCGTAGACTCGAATTGCCCAAGGAGTTATATAGACAGGGTGGCTTCTCTGAGTCTGTGGCAGTTGCTGGTTCCCCAGGTCTCTCCTGGTCAAGTGGGAGGGAGGGATGATGACTCACCTGGGGCTCCAGGCTCTGCACCTCCTTCTGCCTCACTCCAGTTGGAGGTCCTGGTTTGATGTTTCCTTGCAGGTGAGGGCTGCAAGGCAAGGAGTGTGCCAGCCACGTGGGGGCCTTTGCCTGAGCTTGATCTCCATTATTTATGCTGCCTCTGCTTTCCTGCCTGCTGCCTTCTCTCACTGCAGTCCTTCTGCCTCTGCCTCTGCTACAGGGATGCGGGGACCCCTGGGGACACTTCAAGGCATTGGGCAACCTCAGGGAGAATCTGTCCTCACTTTCCCTCCCTCCCTGCCTGCCAGGGCTGAGTCAATTACCTGAGCTTCTCAGGGACTCGAGCAGAGTCTGATGCTTAGTGAATCTGGGATTTGGGGCCCTGGTTCCTGACATCAGCAGGAAAGCAGTCCTGCCATTGTCCACTGGGGCTGACGAGGCTGCCCGACTTACCTGTCTAACTTCTTTCTTCCCCGTTCAGGTCATTTGCCTAATTCAATATCTTTAAAGTTTTTAAAAATCAGCACACATATATCTGTTTTTTCTTATTAAATAATTGAAATTCTACCAATCAGGATAAAAGCTATGTGTTGACCAGCCATGCTAGCATGATGGTGAATCTGATGGACATCGTTGCAGACCATTGTACGCATGGGGCAAGTGAACAAACACATAAAATAAGAGTACTGTTTTGGGGGTTGGTTGTGCTTTTTTGTGGGTTTGTTTTATTTTTGAGATGAAATTCATATAACATAAAATTAAGCACTTTAAGTTCAGAGGCATTTAGCACTTTCACAATTTTGCTCAATCCCCATCTTTATCTAAGTCTAGAACATTTTAATCATCCCCCACAAAATGGGAGATCCCATCTCATTAGCAGTCCTCCCTCCAACCCCAGCTTTAGATTAGTGGCAACCACGAATCTGCTTTTTGTTCCTACGGATTCGCCTGATCTGGACATCTCATATAAGTGGAATCATGCAAAATGTAGCCTATAGGGTCCAGCTTTTTCCACCCAGCATAATATTTTTGAGATTCGTCTGTCATGTAGCATGCATCAGTGCTTCATTCCTTTTGATAGCTGAGTAATATTCCACTGAATGGATAGACCACCTCATGTTTACTCGTTCACTCATTGATGGGCATTTGGTTGTTTTCATCTTTTGGCTATGTGAATTGTGCTGCAATGAATATTTATGTACAAAGATTTGATTGAATTCCTTTCAATTCACCTAAGAGTGAAATTGCTGAGTCATATAGTAATTCTACCTTTAATTTTTTGATAAACCACCAAACTGTTTTCCATACTTTGTGTTTTAACACAGATCTGATTGTCCTGTAGGTACCTTTCTGCAACTTGGCTTTTTCACTCATCATTTTGGAGTGATATTCATGTTGGTTTATACAGACTAAAGGTTCTCAGCCTTGGCGGTGTTGACATTTGGGGTTGGATCGTCCTTTGAGGTGGGGGCTGTCTGAACATTGCTGGATGTCTAACAGCATCCCAGATCTCAACCACTAGATGCCAGTAGGCTCCCCACACCAGCCATGACATCAAAGTCTCCAGACATAGCCAAATGTCCCTTCTGGGGCAAAATCACATCTAGGTTTCTAACCACATAGAAACATCTCATTGTTATAAAATCAATTTAATATTCAAATTTATAAATATATATAGTGTACATTTAACTGTTAGACATCTCAGTTTGCATCCAATTTTTCTCCATTATTAGGAATAATACACTACATATCCTTGTATGTTTTCTACTACAAACAGGCACTATCTGATTCAAACACAAAATGAGTAGTGAGATGAACAGGTTGTAAGAAATGTGAATCTTAACTATAACGAGAATTGTCAAATTCAACCCCCAAGTAGCTGGGCACTCTCAGCACTTGTGTATCAGGAGATCTGTTTCCCCACGCCCTCATGAGCACTTGACAGTGTGAAACTTAATTTTGCCAACATGGTTGCCGAGTGGTTTCCCACTGTCCTTTAAGTTGCATTTCCCTAATTACTAGTGGGATTGGAAAATCTCTATTGTTCATTTGCCATATGGGTTGCCTTTTTGATATGCCCATTTAAAGCCATTGCTCATCTTTTTAAAGATTCTTTTATTCTTACTGCTTTGCAGGCATGTTATTATAGGTTCTAAATACTAATTTAGCCTACCAGTCTTTTTGCTTTGCCTTCTCTTTCTTGTGCCTTGAAGCTACTTAGAAGCTCCCAGTTAATAGTCATCTCATCGGCATAATAAAGACACTCTTATCACTCCTGGAATAGGAGGCTCAGTTTCTGGAGCTGCGTCAGGAGCTAGGGACAAAGACTGAGCTAGCAAATATTTATATTTTATCACAGGGAAGCATATAGTAATGTCAAATTTTCTGGCTTGTATCCCACAACAACAGGGATCTGGTAGAGCTTAATCAAGAAGAGGTGAGGCTTCCCAGTTTGGGTAGAAGAATTTGAGCACTTACATTACCCAAGAGACACCGTTCTCCCAGACTCAGCTGCAAATTACCCTTATTCTAGGATGCCTTCCCACTGCCCTTGCCCAAGGGCACAGCCCTGGATTCCCACTCTGGGCTCCGCCAGCTCCTGCCTTCGCTCTGACAGTACCTTGACCCCAAGGGGTTGAGGGCATCTGTATCCAGCCCTGTGTCCCACAAGACCGGGAGCTTCTTAGCCCTTAGCAGGGGCTGGTGTCTCTCTGGGCAGATAGAAGCAGCAGGGAGTCATTGTTGCATGTGAATAGTTAGAGGAAGAAGTAGACTGCAGATCCCAGAAGGCCCTTGAGGTCCCTCCCAGACTGTCTAGAATCTGAAAACCATACTTTCCAGTTGGTTCCTAGAGAGGCTGTTGGGATCAGCCTGTTGGAGCCTGCAGCAGGGATAAAGGACACTGTATCAGATCCAAGAAGTACTAGGTCTGACCCCACACCTGCCTGTGGCCGATGCTGACAGCAGCAAGCAGGAGAGATTCTTCTGCCCTCTGCTGCTGGCTGTTTCATGGAAGAGGCACCCCAGGCAGGGGAGCACCAGGAGAGAGAGGGTAGGAAGGCAGAGTTGTACAGCTGTGGGTGGGTAGCACTGCCCAGCCTGGCGATGGGGTCTGGGCTGGGGCAAGGGGTAGTAAGAGTGGATCTCAGCTTTGTTGGGAGGCTGCCTGGGGTCTTCTTAGTTTGTTCACTCTGGGTCCATAGTTTTCACGCTCCACCCCTCACCCCAAAATGCCCTTTGCAGCTTCTATATCAGTGGTTCTCAGCCGAGGGCAATTCTGCACCACAGTGGACATTTCGGACATGTCTTGATCATTTTAGGTTTCCCTGACTCATTTCGGGGAAGGGATGCTACAGGCATCTGGTAGGTTGAGACCAGAGATTCTGCCAAACATTATACCATGAAAAAGAGAGCCAAAGAATGATCTTGCCCCATATGTCACCAGTGCTGAGCTTGAGAAATCATGGTCTAGGTGCGTCTCGTCTTAGCCGCTGGGTCCTGGTCTGGGGCAAATGTGGCCACTGCTAACCTGGAGCGGAGGCTCTGAGGAAGACAGAGTGTGAACTGGGTGCACTCTGGTGATGTGTGGGATGTTTGCTCAGTACGTGTGTGGGGCCATCCTCCGTGAGACCAGAGGATACAGAATTCTGTCCACTTGCTAGGGAGATGGGAGAGCGCTGCCTCAAGAATCACGGACATCCCACCAAGCAGGAGGTGGGAAGGCAGGCTGGAAGGGTGAGGCAAGGGCTGGAGGAGAGAGTGGAGGTTGGATCAGCCTCCTGGGGGGAAACTGCATTGTGTGCTTACCAGAGGTACTATGTGCCCCATCTCGGTCAGAGACCATGAGTTTAAACTGAGGCCAGCTGGTGTCATCTGGAACAGAAGGAAGGCACTAAATCAGATCAGAACAAGGAGCATAACCTCAATGTCAGTGATATTTATTCGGTAAATTCTCAGCCCTTTACAGGAATCCTCATGGACCCACTGAAGGCAGCTCTCTGTGTAACCCCATTTTCAGTTGGGGTGAGGAGGCTAAGTGCTTACAAGTCATTTGGATTTGAACCTTGGGTGTGATGACTGCATTCTTTATGTAGTTGCAGAAAATTCTCTCTGGAAGCCAGAGTGGTTAGGGGGCATAGAAGGTGACATGGGAGGAGCCTGGGGCAGTGGTCCAGGAGAGAGGTGATGGAGCCATATGGATGTCGAGAAGCAAAAGCCAGAAACTGTTAATTTGGGAAGAAAAATGCTGAGATGAGGGAGAGATGAGGCATAAAAAGCAGTTGATGCCAGTGTCTTAGTTTCTGGGTGGGGTGTTTCGGTGTTCATAAGATTTGTTTTTCAGGTCATAAATGCAACCTTCCTCTCTCCAAAGAGCATCCTCAGTCCTGCAAATGTCCTCACTGTCCTGGAGATTTGTGTCTCCAAGTTCCAGGCTGACCCCCCTACTGTGGAGAGTACTTAGAGGCAATGCAATGGGTGCAACTATGAGGGGGCCCTGTTTCAGAGACAAGGAGTTCAGGAGCTCTGGGCAGCAGTTTGGCTCAAGTTATTCATAAGAATATAGTTTTAATTTTATGAAGGACTTCAGATGCAGAGGTTTGAGTCAATGACATTTCCAGTTTGCAACTTTTGCTCATCATTGGTTTGCACAAGGTCCTTCTCTTGTTTCATAAATATATTCCGTTTCTTTCACCTCATTTCCTTTTTGTTCTTACAGTCATTTAAAATACTTCATGTGTACTCTTAGATCTGTATGTGTTTTTGCACATTATGTATTATTTCTATATGCATATGTTTTAAAATTTATTTTTAGTTTTTAAAATTAATGGGCATTAATTTATTAGAGAAGTTTTAGATTTAGAAAAACTGATCAGATAATACAGAAGGTTCCCACTTACGTCTTCTCCCTGCACACAATTTCCTCTATGATTTATATGTTGCATTGTGTGGTACATGTGTTATAACTGATGAGTCAATACAGATGCATTGTAATTAACTGAAGTCCAAGTTTTCATTAAGCTCCACTCTTTCTGTGGTACATTCTATTGGTTTTGATGAATGTGTAATGACATATATCTGCCGTTCCAGGTTTTTACAGGCTGGTTTCATGTGCCATATTTTTAAGGTGCCGTATTTTTCTTTTTTCAGCCAGTATTATTGAAAAACTTCATTTACACTGCTATGTGTACATCTAACACTTGTCTGTGGCTCCAGTGTTGCATCCATCCCCTCTTACCTATGCTCTCCCCGATCGTGACAAGCAGGCTTTTCCAGTTTCCCCACTACAGCAATGCTACGTGGAACATCCTCTTCTGTTCTCCCCTATAAATAGGTTTAAGTCGAGATAATATTTAGGACCCAATTTGCTGGTGTACAGAGCATGCATATTCTGAATTCTCACGATTCTACATTCTCAACAGCAGTATAAGAAAATTCTTTCAGCCCATAGTCCAATCAAGATGGCATTTTCTAATTTTTGGAATTGAATACATATACAATAAAATTCCATTACTGTTTTCTATTCTACCCCCACACTTTCCTTGCCCTTTTTACTGAGCATCTTTTCATTTGCCTGGGTAACTTCTTCTGTCAACTCTCTGCTCATATCGTTTGCTCATATCTGTATTAAGGTTTCTGCTTCTTGTTTATTCTTCTAGACAGTGTTCCTTTGTCACTTTTACACAATGCAAATTATTTTCCCCCAACTTTCTATCTACCTGATAATGTGGAACAAAATTAGTGCTGATGTTTTCATGCCTTCTAAAAATCACCTTAACCTTTGTGCTTTTAAAAATCCACAGAATAATTTTCTTACACTTTCTCCTATTAGCTTTATAGTTTATATTTCCTATTTATGTCCTGGAACAAATGGTTTTCACCTTTGCATGTGCTCTTGGGCAGAAATTCAGATTGATCTTGCTTCATAAAATGAACACTTTTCCCACCACAAAGAGGTAAACAATCCATTTTCTCCCTTTGACTTGCCCTGCCACCTTTATCATATATTAGGCATTGAATAATGAAGGGATACTCTCTGAGACGGCCAGTCAATTTTAATCAGTGTCTATGTCTATTCCATTTTCACACTTTAAAAGAATGACCATGACTCTATAATATGTCTCACTACCTGGGAGTGCACGGCTTTCCTGTCTACTTCATTTTTGTAAGATTAGCATACTTTTGTACTGACTTTATTTTCAGAAGGAGATTGTATCAAGTTCATAGCCAATACACTGGAATCGTAGCTGCAGTTGCACTGCTGGTATAATTTGCAGAAGAGCTGACACCATTACACCGCGAGCTCAACTCATCCGAAATCGTAGACTATTTTAATACATTCAGATCACCTTCTACATTTTTATTAGTGGTTAAAATTGTTGTCTTTGGAGGTCGTGAATTGTTTGGTTACCTCCTCGTATTCTATAATAGGGGTTTTCAAAGTGTGATATGAGGGCACTCGGGGTCCTGGAGATGCGTTCTTGGGGGTCCATCAGGTCCTTACTTTTCCGGTTACACGTGTGGATGTGTTTTCATCATGCACTTCAGTTAAAGCAACATAACACCACTGACTAAATGAAGAAGCAGGTGTGAGCTTAGTTTATCTCCTATCGAGGCAAACATTAGGCATATTTGTGAAAATGTAAGACAAGGCCACTCTTCTCACTCAATGTTTTCTGAAAATGTAGTTACTCCCATATAAATGTGTTTCTAATATGAATATGTAATAGGTTTATTATTATTCTTTTAATTATACCAATTACTAAATACTTTTAAAGAACCTCAGTTTTAATTTCTAATATGATAAAAAAAAAAAAAGTGATAGTTACAAACCCACTCAAACAAAAGCCCTGTAGGGGGCTCAAAAGTTTTTGAGTGTAAAAGGATCCTGAAGCCAAAATGCTTGAGAGCTATATCTTTATAGTTTGGGCCATTATTGGAAATGTTATCTTACTTGTACTTAAATTCTGTATTTTGAGTGATTATTACTGGTGTAATAGTGTGAGAAATACTGTGAGAAATACTGTGAGTTTCGGAGGCTGAGCCCGCCTTCTGCAGCACTGCGCCCTCTTGTTGTTCTGACATATCACATCTTGATTCTTTTATCTTTCTAGGCAGATGCTCCAGTTTCCTCCCTTCCAATCCTTATATAGCTTCTTCCTTTTCTTTCCTTGTAGCACGGCTCATGACTTTCAGCTCCATGTCAAAGAACAGCAGAGACAGGGAGTAACTTTGGTTTGTTCCTAATCGTAAAATAATGCGAGTACACTTCCCCTCTCAGATACTATGTGCTGGTTTTGTAGTATATATTCTTTGAGTAGCTAAGAAATTCCCTTTTGATTTTATGTTGCAAAAACGCTTTTTAAAAAATCATAAATAGGTGTACCTATATGAAATCATTGTCTTGTATACCTAAAACTGACACAGTGTTATATGTCAAACTATATAAAACTTTAAAAATATTAAAGCTAGTTGAATTTTGGAAAATATCTTCCTTCCTTGATCAAAAGAACTCTATGATCTTTCTTGGTTAGTTTGTTGATGTGATGAATCACATGACAGGTCATCTGATGCTGCACCGTCTTGTCATTTATGGGCTAAAACAACACCACTTGATCATAATTTACTATTTTTATGACAGCATTTTATTTGACTCATTTCTGAATATTATTAATTGCATTATAACTGATAATTCCCAAATTACATTTCTGAATTCTGTTAAAATTTGTAATTTCAACTTTTTGGCCTGTCTATCTAGTATTGATTTAGCTATTTCTACCTCATATCTGTTTCACGGAAGTGGTGTTATTTATTTATTACTAATAATCTAGGGTATATTGTTCTATAGGTTAATTATATTCATGCAGGTTGCTACAATGTTCCAATAATCTTCATAAAATGGTCTTCTTTGTCTCTTGTGTGCATGTGTGTGTACACTTTAAATTTCAATATGCATTTAAACCAGTAGTATTTTCCTTCAAAGCCAAAGTAACAAGATCACACTTAAAATTAACAACTAGATTAAGAATAATCTCTTCATACTATTTTTAACTCATCATTCATTCATACCACAATCAAAATCTTACCTATTTCCTTAAAACTACTTTACAACTAGTTTATCTAAATATCTGATACCCAATATTGCACATGGTTGTTATGTCCCTTGAATTCCTCTTCACCCTCTTCTTCATCCTGACTTGATGAGACCAGACCAGGTGTTCTATAGAACATTTCACCTTCTGGATTTTCTAATTATTCTTCATGGTGTCATTTAGCTTGTTCCTCCGTCCTCTGCATATTATCACTCTTTGGTGCTCAGCTGTGGCCTATGGGCACATTTATATAGCCAGATCATATAGTATAGAGGTATTTAATTGCCATTTAATCTATGTTAAAGCCTATGTTTTAGCCACTGTGACTTCATCCTATTTCTGATCTCACCAGATGCAGCATCCTTTTCTGGTCAGAACTATAGCACAGTGTCTGAATTCATCCTCATCGGCTTCTCCACCTTCCCTCAGCATCTCCTGCCTGCCTTCTTCCTGCTGTACCTGCTGATGTACCTGTTCACACTCCTGGGCAACCTGCTCATCATGGCCACCATCTGGAGGGAGCGCAGCCTCCACACCCCCATGTACCTCTTCCTGTGCGCCCTCTCCACCTCCGAGATTCTGTTCACTGTTGCTGTCACCCCTCGAATGCTGGTCGACATGCTCTCCACCCACCGCTCCATCTCCTTCGTGGCCTGTGCCAGCCAGATGTTCTTCTCCTTCACGTTTGGCTTCACCCACTCCTTCCTGCTCATGATCATGGGCTATGACCGCTACATGGCCATCTGCCACCCTCTGCACTACAACGTGCTCATGAGCACACGTGACTGTGCCAGTCTCGTGTCCTGGTCCTGGGCTGGTGGCTCAGTCATGGGGATGATGTTGACACTGATAGCTTTTCATCTCACCTTCTGTGGCTCTAACAAGATCCACCATTTTCTCTGCCATGTGCTTTCTCTCTTGAAGTTGGCCTGTGGGAAGGAGACATCATCTGTCACCATGGGTGTCATCCTGGTTTGTGTCACAGCCCTGATGGGGTGCTTATTCCTCATCGTCCTCTCCTATGTCTTCATCGTGGCTGCCATCTTGAGGATCCCCTCTGCCGAAGGCCGGCACAAGACCTTCTCCACATGTGTATCCCACCTCACCATAGTGATTGTGCACTACGGCTTTGCCTCCATGATCTACCTGAAGCCCAAGGGCCCCCGTTCCATGGACAGTAACACTCTGATGGCCACCACCTATACAGTCTTCACCCCCTTTCTCAGCCCGATCATTTTCAGCCTCAGGAACAAGGAGCTGAAGAATGCCATAAAGAGAACCTTCCACAGAACATTCTGTCCCTCAAGCTCCTGACGGTGGCATGGAAATGTGACAGATGATTTGGGTTTAATAATGTCTGTGTCCATAGAGCTCTTGTGGTGATTCAGGTCTCCGAAAATACCTCCGCTCCATAGGAGTTAGATGCGTATTAGATATTTGTTTTTCTCCAACTTGCTTTCCCCTCTTGCATAGGCCCAAGTCATCAAAGTCTCTAATTTATACCCAATGAGATGAATTCCATCACATTATCTGTGCCTTAGAATGCATTATCTATCTATAGGCAGGTGGAGAGCATCACAGGGAAGTGTCAGGCCCCTGATGCACATGATTCTTCTTGAATGGACTAGCACAAGAAGGCTTCGTTCCCCCACCCCTCAAAATAAGAATAAACAAAATAACAAAGATAGTAATAAATGCCACCAGAATTGAGTCTTTATGTATAAAGTACTGTGCCTAATGTTTTATTATTATTATATCTTAATTACAGCAAATGTACAAAAAAAAAGTTCTTGTCTTAGAGAAAATGGTTTATTCTTTATAGATTTCTGCTAGGTTTTGGAGCTATAGACTGTAAGGCAAGTTTTTCTGTTGCACTGAACTGGTTGAAGGAAGTTAGAAAGGCAAAGTGAAGAGAGAGCAAGAGGGAGAGAGAGACAGAAAGAGAGTGACTGAGAGTGCTAGACTAGGGGGAATAAAGTCCTTTAAAGAGATCTGATCATTTAATTGATTATTTAATTGATCATTTAAAAAATATATGGAGCAGAATCTGGGCAAGATGGAAGGAAGGAGAAGGAGGTTCGTACTAAGGCAATATGCATATGAGGATGGGGAAGAAGGGAAGAGGATGGAGGTAAGAAGGGGAAGGGGGAAGAAAAAAGGGAGGAGAGAGAAAGGGAAGAGGGGGTCAGTGCTTAGGTAAGAACACAGGCATGTAAAAGTGTGCTGCTGACATCTTTTTCTTTTGTTTTGTTTGTGGGGGGCGATAATTAGGTTTACTTATTTATTTATTTATTCTAGAGGAAATACTGGGGAAGGAACCCAGGACCTCATGCATGCTAAGCACACACTCTACCACTTGAGCTATACCCTCCCCCCACTGCTGCTGACATGTTATTGAAATCCCTTTCCATTTTTCCCACACATAATTTCAATAAAACATCCATTTTTATTACTGTGTTAAAGTTGCAGCTGTTTGGGGAGTGAGTTGAAAAGCAGAGAGCTATCTCAATATGGAACAGAGAGAGGTCAGAGATGGTCCCTTCATTATGAAGATGAGAAGCGTTGGCAGAGGTCACACAAATGTGAATGAAGGGAGTCACAAGGAGGTTTATGTCTATCTGACTCCCAACTGGTGTTTGAGAATATATGTCACTGAGGATCCAGGAAGGGGACCCTTTGTGGCATGTTAACTATTAACTCAAAGATGAGACCAAATATTTGAGTTGGAGGCAAAAGTGATTTTATAAAGATAAACCCATAGTCATCAGTCATCTCATTAGCATAAAAAGACACTCTTTTCAGAGGGTCAGGAACCAAAGACACCACCAAAAGACCAAATTTTTTTATGTTTGTTTTATGTTACATCTTATCACAGGGAGGCATATGCGAATGTCAGACTGTCTGCTTGGATCACCAGGACAATAGGAATAGAGCAGAATTTGGGAAGAGAGGTGGGGCTGTCTAGTTTGGCCAGAAGACATATTGCACATAAGAAACCAGTCCCCAAGACCCAGTCCCAAATGACTCTTATTCTGAAAAGCCATCCAGCCCTGGAATCTCACTCTCGGCTCCTCCAGCTCCTGCCTTCCCTCTGACCTTATCCCTACACCCCAAGGGACTAAGGGCATCTATTTCAAGCCCTGTCCTCCAACCCCACCCCCTAGACTGGGAGCTCCTCAGACTTCAGCAAGGGCTGGGTTCTTTCTGGGAAGAGGTGACACCAGAGACCTTTGTTGTGTGTGGATAGTTGGAGGAAGGAGTAGAGGCTGCAAGTTCCCAAAGGACCCTTGAGGTCCCTCCCAGCCTCTCCAGACCCTGAGGACAGATATTCTAGGTTGCTGTCTTGGAGAGGCCCTAGGGAGCAGCCTGCTGGAAGCCCGCAGCAGGGATAAAGCACACAGGATGAGTTCTAGGAGCCCCTAGGTCCAATCGCACACTTGCCTGTGGGTACCGCTGACAGCATCCAGCAGGAGAGCTTCTTCTGCCCTTTCCTGCTGGGCACTTCATGGAAGAGGCAGGCCAGGGAGAGGGGAACCAGGACAGAGAGGGTAGGAAGGAAGTACCATACGGTTGTGGGCAGCACCGCCAAGCCTGGGGATGGGGTCAGGGCTGGGGAGAAGGGCCAGAAGAGAGGATCTCAGGCTTGGGAGGCTGCTGGGGGTCTTCTCTGTTTACCCCTTCTGACTTCCAGGTTCTCACCAAGCCTAGGTGCCCTTTGCAGCTTGTGCGTCAGGGATTCTTAGCCTGGGGTCATTCTGCCCCACAGTGGATGTTTGGACGTGTCTGGAGGCAGTTTTCCATGTCATGATTGTGGGAGGGAGGGGATGCTACAGACATCTGGTGGCTGATGCCAGGGATGCTGTTAAATATTGTACAAACATGTGTTAGCATGGTACATTTGTTCCAACTGATGAACCATTATGGACATTATTATTATTGTTGTTGTTATTATATAGATACACACTACTATATAAAAAATACATATATTATTATTATTACTGAAGTCCATAGCTTACCTTCTGGCTCACTGTTTGTGCTGTAATTTCTATGGATTTTAACCAATTTTTAATGATATGGTATGAATTTGCTGGTGTAGTTTGGATCTTCACCATTTTGCATTCTCACCAGCAATGCAAGAGGATTCCTTTCTCCCCATTGGCACATCAAGAAGGCAATTCTAACCTGGGGAATTGAATACATATGCAGTAAAATTTCATTGCTTTATTCATCTCCCCAACTTTTTTTTTTTTTTGAGCATCCTTTTATTTGCCTGAGTAAATCCTTCTGTGACTTTCCTGCTCATATCCTTCATTCACATCTGTATTGAGGGTCCTATTTCTTCTTGTTTGTTCTTCTTCAAGAGTGTTCTCTTGTCGGTTTTACACACTGCAAATGATCTTGTCCCAGTTTTCCATCTACCTGTTAACTTTATTAAGGATATCTTTGGGGAGCAGAAATTCTCTTTTTGTTCCATTTTTAATTGAAGTATAGTCAGTTTACAATGTTGTGTCAGTTTCTGGTGTACAGCATCATGTTTCAGTCATACAGATACATACATATATTCCTTTTCATATTCTTTTTCATTATAGATTACTACAAGATATTGAATATTGTTCCCTGTGCTATATAGGATCAACTTGTTTATCTAGCCTACATATAGTAGTTAGCAGGAACAGAAATTCTTAACGTTGACGTTTTCATGTCTTTTAAAAGTCAACTTAACGTTTGTGCTTTTGAAGTTTGGTTTAGGAAGTCCTTCTCCACTACTAAGATCCACAAAGTAATTCTCTTTCACTTTCTCCTGTTAACTTTATACTTTGTTTCACATTTATGTCTTGAATCCATCTGGATTCTACCTTTGCATGTGGTCTTCGGCAGAAATTCGGATTTACTTTGCTTCATAAAATGAACAGTTTTCCTTCCACAAACTGGGAAACAATGCATCTTTTCCTTTATTTGTGCTGCCACCTTTATCATATATTACATTATGAATAATAACGGGATATTTTCTGAGATATCCAGTCAAGTTAATGGATGTCTATGCCTGTTCCTGGTTCACATTCTTAAAAATGACTACGACTCTAGAATGTGCCATAATCCCTGGGAAGACAAATCTGTCCTGCTCACAATAATAATGATAAGATGAGTATCATTGTGCACTGACTTTTTTTCAGAGGAAATTTAGGACAGTTACTAAATTTACAGTCCACTCACTGGAGTCCTAAATGCAATTGTACTGATGGTATAATTTGGGGGAAGAAGTGACACCATTATCATATTAGATCATCCCATCCAGGAAAGTAAACAGCTTCCATGTATTCAGATCATCCTCTACATTTTTATTGTTCGCTAACCTTTTTGTCTTTGGAGGTATTGCATGTTTGTTGTTGAATCCTAGATATTTTATAACAAAGGTTTTCAAAATATAATATGAGGACCCCTGGGGTTCCCTGATACACTTTCTGGGGGTCCACCAGGTCCCTACCTTGGCAGTACACGTGAGGATATGTTTTTGTCACATGCATCAAATAAAACGACATACTGCCACAGACTGACAAAGAATCAGACACAGCATTAGGTTGTCTACCACCAGGCCAGACGAGGAACGTACTTGCGAAAATGTAGAACAGGACCACTATTATCACTACTTATTATTTGAAAATGTGATTACTTTCCTTAAAATGTCACTATATTAAAATGTAATAGATTCATTGTTGTTCTTTTAGATACACTAATACAAATCCTTTAAAAGATTCTCAGGTTCGATTTCTAAAATGGGAAAGATTGATAGTTCTGACCCCCGTCAAACAAAAGCCCTTTGGGAACTCAGTGTTTTATTGTAAGAGGATCCTAAGAGCAAATGGTTGAGGGCTTTTACTTCATAGTCTGTGTCGCTCTTAAGAGTCTTCGCCTGCTTAACTTCAGTTCTATGTTTTGAGAGATAATTGCTGGTGTAATACCGTGAGAAACACTATGTTTTGGGGAAGTCGGTTTGCCTTCCACTGCATTGTGCTTCTTTTTGTTCTAACATATTACACCTTGATTCTTTCACCCTCTCTAGGTACGTGACCATGTTTCTTCCCTTCCAACCTTATATACCTTCTCTTTTCCTTTCCTTAGAGCACTGCTCATGGCTTTCAGTTCAGTTTTAAAGAACAGCCTAGACAGTAAGTAACCTTGGAGTCTTGATCCTAAAATAATGCATCAAAAGTTCCCCATTAGTAAGCTACCTGCTAGTTTTGTAGCACATATTCTTTTTTAAGGTTTTTTAAAACTGAAGTATGGTTGATTTACAATATTATATTAGTTTCTGGTGTACAGCATAGTGATTCAGTATTTTTACAAATTATACTCCATTCAAGGTTATTACAAGATAGTAGCTGTAACTCCCTGTGCTATACAATACATCTTTGCGGCTCATCTATTTTATACATAGTAGTTTGTATCTCTTAATCCCATACCCTGAATTTTCCTGTTCCCTATCTTCCTTCCCTTTGGTAACTGCTAGTTGTTTTCTATATCGTGAGTCTGTTTCTGTTTTGCATATACACTCATTTGCACTGTTTTACATTTTCCACATATGCGTGATATCAAACAGTATTTATCATTGTCTATTTCACTAGCATAATATTCTCTAGGTCCGTCCACGTTGCTGCAAATTGAAGAATTCTATTCTTTTTTTATGGCTGAATACTATATATACCACATCTTCTTAAACCAATCATCCTTCTGCTGATGGGCACTTGGGTTGCTTTCAAATCTTGGTTATTGTAAATAGTACTGCTATGATCACTGAGGTGCATGTATCTTTTCAAATTAGTGTTTTCGTTTGTACCAAATAAGTACCCAGGAGTGGAACTGTTGGATAATATGGTAGCTCTATTTTGAATTTTTTTGAGGAACTTCCATACTGTTTTCCATAGTGGCTGCATCAATTTACATTCCCACCAGCACTGTACAAGTGTTCCCTTTTCTCCACATCATCTCCACCATTTTTCATTTATAGACTTTTTGTTGATAGCCATTCTGACAGATATGAGGTGGTATCTCACTGTTGTTATGATTTGCATTTGTCTAATAATTAACAGTGTTGAGCATCTTTTCATGTTCCTGTTAGCCATTTGTATGTCTTCTTTGGAAAAATGTGTATTCTTGTCTTTTGCACATTTTTGATAGATTGTTTTCTGAAATCGAGTTGTATGAGCTGTTTATATATTTTGGATATTAACTCCTTGTTGGTCATAATCTTTGCAAACATCTTCTCTCATTCCATAGGTTCTCTTTTTGTTTTGTTGATGGTTTCTTTCGCTGCATAAAAGTTTTTAAGATTAATTAGATTCCATTTATTTCTGCATTTATTTCTTTTGCTTTAAGAGGCAGATCCAAAAAAATATTGCTACAATTTATGTCGGACTGTTCTGCCTGTGCTTTCTTCTAAGAGTTTCATGGTTTTAGGTCTTACATTTAACTCTTTAATCCATTTAGAGTTTATTTTTGAATATATTGTGGGGAAAGGTTCTAATCTCATTGTTTTACTTGCAGCTGTCCAGTTTTCCCAGCACCACTTGTTGAAGAGATTGTCTTTTCTCCATTGTATATTCTTGCTTCTTTTGTAGTAGATTAATTGAATATACGTGCATGGGTTTATTTCTGGGCTCTCTATTTTGTTCCATTGATCTATGTGTCTGTTTTTGTGCCACTATCTGTAGTATATATTCTTCACCTAGTTAAGAAAGTCCCCTTCCGTAACATGTTGCAAAGAGGCTTTTTTAAAAAGCATAGCAGATGTACATCTATCGTATCATTATGTTGTAGGTATAAAACTAAAACAGTATTGCACACCAATGTTTAAAATCATAAATAGGACTTGAATTTTAAAAATGATATTCTTGCCTTAATTGAAATAATTTTATAGTTTTTCTGTTTTAATGTATTCACCTGATGAGTCACATGATAGGTCTTCTGATGCTGAACCATCCTTGTCATTTATGAGAGAAACCAAAAGCACTTGCTTATAATATACCATTTTTGAAAAACCATTGGGTTTTACTAGGTTATGTCTTCTTATGACTTTAAAAATCTGCATGGATAGATGAAATGGTGGGCCTATAATTTTCTTTACTTATTAACATTTTACCTGGTTTAAAATCAAGATTGCATTAACCCAATGAAATGAAGTGAGCATATGTTTCTTTTGGTTTTTAAGAATAAGTATAAGATACTCATCAACTGTTCCTTAAAAGTTTAAGAGAGATCACCTGTAAACCCACTGGGGTCAAGGATATTGGGGAGGGACAGCTTTTCTTTAACATTTTTAATTTCTTTAAAATTTACTTGAGTCTCCAGGATTCCTATTTTTTTCTTGCACCAGGTTTGGAATTTTATAGTTTTCTAAGAACTTACTTAATCTACTGTTTCAAATTTACCAACTTGTATTTTACTTACAATTTTTATTAATTTAAAAATATCCATTAATTCTGTAGTTATTTCTCAATTTTAATTTTTTGTATTTTCTTATTGGCATTTTCTCTTTGTTTTTATCTTATTAATCTTTTCCAGCAACCTGATTTTAGTTTTATTAAGCATGACTTCCTTCTTGATAAAGTTTCTTGATAAATGTATTATAAAGCAATGTAGATCTTTCATAGTACCATTAGCATAATATTTGACATTAGATGCTTGAATTATTTAATTATAAGTGTATTAAAATTTTTTAACATTTTTTATTGAGTTATAGTCATTTTACAACGTTGTGTCAAATTCCAGTGTAGAGCACAATTTTTCAATTACACATGAACATACATATATTCATTGCCACACTTTTTTTTTGCTGTGAGCTACCACAAGATCTTGTATATATTTCCCTGTGCTATACAGTATAATCTTGTTTATCTATTCTGCATATGCCTGTTAGTATCTATAAATTTTGAAATCCCAGTCTGTCCCTTCCCACCCCCCTGCCCCCTTGGCAACCACAAGTTTGTATTCTGTGTCTATGAGTCTGTTTCTGTTTTGTATTTATGTTCATTTTTGTTTAGAGTCTTATGTTTTACTATTGTAACAAAAGATTATTTAATGCTACATTTAGCTCTTAAACACAGGGGGTTTAAAAGTTACTCCTCTATCAATTTCTACTTTTAGTACACTATAATTTACATTATATTTATATTTGGAATGGAGAATGTTTTTATGTCCTTATATAAGGTCAATTTTTGAAAAAAAAGTCCCCTGTAGGCTTAAAAAATGTTTAATCTCTCTTTGCTGAAGAGTCTGAATATGTCCAATAGCTAATGTCTAAATATTATAAATTGCATTACAATAATTCATAAATTGCCTTTCTAAACTACGTGAAAATATCTAACTACAAGTTTCATCTACCTATCTAGTATTGATTTATCTCTTTCTACTTATAGCCATTTCATTGAGGTTGTGTTGATTATTTATTACTTACTATTCCAGGGTATATTGTTACATAGATTAATGATACGCAATCATTACAATTTCTTCTGTGTTTAATAAAATATTCTTACTTGTCTCTTGGAGTATGAGTGTGTGTTTGTGTAATATTTAATTTCAGTATTCATTTAAACTAAGAATTTTTTTCTTCACAGTCAAAATAACAAGATACTTTTTTAAAATTAAAGTATAGTCATTTACAATCTGTCAATTTCTGATGTGCCACATAGTGTTAGTCACATATATATACACATATATTTGTTGTCATATTCTTTTTCATTAAAGGTTATTACAAGATATTGAATATAGTTCCCTGTGCTATACAGAAGAAATTTGTTTTTATAACAAGGTAACATTCAAAATTAATAACTAAGTTAATAATAATCTCATATTGTTCATATTTACTTATTCATTCAAACCATATCAAAGTTTTTTCTATTGCCTTAAAATTAGTTTGCACTGGTTTATCTAAGTCAGTATCCAAGCTAGTACCCTATATTGCATCTGGTTTTATATTCCCTGAAATTCTCCTTATTCTTTCAATCACTCTGGTATCCATGAGACAAGACCAGTTGTTCTGCAGCATGTTCCATCTTTGGATTTGTCTGATTACTTCCTTATGGTGTCATTTAGCTTGCTCTTCCATCCTTTGTAACATAATCCTTCATTTTGGCAATCAGCTTTAGTGAATGGGCATATCTGCAATCTGGTCCTGGCATCCACTTAGCATTAACCCATTACTCACTTTAAAGTTTCATTTAATGCTGGTACAAGATGTCCTAAGCTTACTTCCTTCCCTAGACCATTTTTCCAAAGAAGCCTGATGTTTTTGAGTGACAAATGTTAATGGAGATGTTATAAGTCTTCTTTCCTTGCATTTACTTTTGTCTGTTTTCAAGAGTTCTGCCTCAGTTTTCACTTGATTTATATTTTCCTGGCATATATTCTTCCACCCTTTTATTTTCAAACTTTCTGTTCAGTTAATTTAGAATAGTAAATATAAATATGAAACAACATGGGAAAAAAGGGTACCATTAAAACAGTATTAAAATAAATATAAATGTGTTAAATCATCAGTTAAAAGACAAAGACTCTCAGAGGAAAACATTTTTAGAGCCCCAAGATCCACATAAAGTTTTCCTAAAACAAGAATACTATTCAAGAGAATATAACCCTGATCATCTATGTTTGTCTTCAGTGCCTCCAAAAATGGTAAATATTCATTTTTTAGTCACTGTAATTAATAAAAACCCACTAGCCAAACTGTATCTTAAGCATTTAAAATACTGATCTAATTTTATTTTTATCACATTACTGAATGATAAGAACAATTATGATTGACTCCATCTTACTGATGAAGATTGTGATAACTAGATAAGTTTAACAAATGGTTGTAGAGTCTTCTAATAGTTATATAGAGGTCTCCAATTGGCATTTAATCTAGGTTAAAGCCTCTGCTTTAACAACTGTGCCTTCATTCTGTTTCTGATCTAACCAGGTGCAGATTCCATGAACGGTCAGAACTATAGCACAGTGTCTGAGTTTATCCTCATCAGCTACTCCAACTTCCCGCCAAAGCTGCTGCCTACCTTCTTCCTGCTATACCTGCTGATGTATCTGTTCACACTCCTGGGAAACCTGCTCATCATGGCCACCATCTGGAGCGAGCACAGCCTCCACACGCCCATGTACCTCTTCCTGTGCGCCCTCTCCATCTCCGAGATTCTGTTCACTGTTGCTGTCACCCCTCGAATGCTAGTCGACATGCTCTCCACCCACCACTCTATCTCCTTCATGGCCTGTGCCAGGCAGATGTTCTTCTCCTTCACGTTTGGCTACACCCACTCCTTCCTGCTCATGATCATGGGCTATGACCGCTACATGGCCATCTGCCACCCCCTGTGCTACAACGTGCTCATGAGCACACGTGACTGTGCCCGTCTCGTGTCCTGGTCCTGGGCTGGTGGCTCAGTCATGGGGATGATGTTGACATTGATAGTTTTTCATCTCACCTTCTGTGGGTCTAATGAGATCCACCATTTTGGTTGTCATGTGCTTGCCCTCTTGAAGTTGGCCTGTGGGAAGGAGACATCATCTGTCACCATGGTTGTCATCCTGGTTTGTGTCACAGCCCTACTGGGGTGTTTATTCCTCATCGTCCTCTCCTACGTCTTCATCGTGGCTGCTATCTTGAGGATCCCCTCAGCTGAGGGCCAGCACAAGACCTTCTCCACATGTGTATCCCACCTCACCATAGTGATTGTGCACTACGGCTTTGCCTCCATCATCTACCTGAAGCCCAAGGGCCCCCGTTCCATGGACAGTAACACTCTGATGGCCACCACCTATACAGTCTTCACCCCCTTTCTTAGCCCGATCATTTTCAGCCTCAGGAACAAGGAGCTGAAGAATGCCATAAAGGTAAATTTCCACAGAAAATTCTCTCCTCTAAGCTCCTGATGGCCAGGTTGGTGATGAAGAAATATGAAAGAAAGCTTACAATAATAAATCTGTCTCAAAACTGTTGTAAAGATTCAGGTGTGTGAATCTATCCACACCCCATAGGAGTTTGATGCATACTAGCTATTCCTTTATCCTCAACTTGTTTATCTCTTTTTTGCATAGACCTGAACCATCATGAGCTCTTATTTATACCTGGTGTGGTGAACTTCATCTTATTATTTGTGCCTTAGAATTGCTATCTGTCTATAGGCAGGTGGGAAGCCCCAGATGGATGTGTCTAGGCACTGATGCCCATAGTTCTTTCCGAATAGACAAGCAAGAGTATATTTTATTTCCCTCTTCCCCATATAAGAATAAAAAGAATAATATAAAATATAATAAATACCACCCTAACTCTGAGTAGCTTTATGTATGAAACACTGTCGAATGTTTTTTAATTATTATCATCTTAGTTATAATAAATATAAAATAAGAAAATTATTTGTTTCAAGATAATGGTTTACTATTTACAGTTTCCTAACTGCCTCTGGAAGGGATAGACCCAAAGCGAGGTTCTATGCTGAGTGGAGTTGAGTGAAGGATGTTAGAATGCAAATGGAGAGAGAAAGACTGAAAGATAATGAGCTAGTGAGACAGAAATCCTTAAAATTGATCTGTAAAGTAAATTGGATAAAGTAAGAAATGGGGAAACATCTGGGAAAGGAAAGTAGAAGGAGGCTGTCTATAATAGGTCTATTTGCATAGGAGGAAGAGGAAAGAGAAGAAATGTAAGGGAGTTAGAAATGGGGCTGGAGAGGGTGATGGAGTGAAATAGAGAGTGAGTGAGAGAAAGGAAAGATAGTGAGAAAGAGAGAGACAGGAGAGGGAGAGAAAAAAGAAGAGGGATCATCGCTTAAGTAAGAACACAAAGCATGCTTAAAGGCTGTGTCTAGCTGATTGCAAATCCCTTGCCCCCTCTCCTACACACAACATTAGGTAAAACATTACTTTCTCATTACTGTGGCTCACTGTGAAAGAGTTAGGGTGATTAATTTATTGCTTGTGTGTTTTAATTATGTTCGTTTTGTACACAACAGTACCACCATCAACTAGTGCCCATTAAGTTTTATAAATTGCTATTTTAAAATAAATGGATGAATCCACATTCTGAAACAATATACATTTGTCAAGAAAACTTTTTAATTGAGTTATAACTGACATATACCAATGTGTAACTTTAATATATATAAAATGCTGGTGTGATACATTTATAATTTGCAGTTTGATGACCACTACAGTGTTAGCTACCAGTTAGTATCAGCCAACACCTGTATCATGTCACATAACCTTCACATCTTTCTTGTGGTCGGAACAATTAAGATCTAGTCTCTTAGCAACTCTGAAGTTTATAATACAGTCTTATTGTCTATAGGCTGTGCATCAGACCTCCAGGTCTACTCATCTACTGGTTGAGCTTACGGTTAAAAGTTTGTGCCCTTAAAAAAAATCTCCCCAGTTCCCCCACCCCTCAGTCTCTGGTAACTACCATTGCAATCTGTTTTTATGAGTTTATCTTTCTCTGATCCCACTTTTAAGGGATATCACACCATATTTGTCATTGTCTCAAGTACACGTATTTTCAAAAGATTATAAGCACTATGAAATATGATGAACCTTAAATCCCCCCTCGTACCAAGGGGGAGCATTGAATCAGTGTGACCATGGGATACACCTTCATTCTGGGTTCTGCACTCATTAGTGAGGCCAAAGAGTTCACTGCTGGCCCATGAGCCGAGTCAGTCTGACACAGCAGGCCATTTCCATGGTGAGACTTCTTTCCTTGACCTAACTATAGCGACTTCCCAGTCTCTCTGCAGCTGCTCAAAATTCACACTGAAAATGTGGAGGTTTCTCAACTTTTTCTGAGGCTGATTATTACAGAGATGAGTGAGCAATGTTAGGATTTACGGTGCTTTGCTCTCCTCCCCTGTAACCTGGGTTAGTCTCCTGCAGCCTTGCCAAACCTGTGTTGTAGCTACCCAGTGCTGCCTAGCACAAGGGGAAGGTCTGGTGTATTCCATTTCTCTTTGCAGTGTGAGATTCTGTGATGGGAGTAATCACACCACCCCTGTTTCCGGCAGAAGAAGAACAGATTCTGGCTTTACCGCTACCTGGCAAAGTGTCCTGCAACAGATAGGAATCATCGAATCGTATTTTCTCTGAGTGATCGATCACCTCATACAGCTTTCCACTCTGAGTACAGGCATGATGCTGCTTAACCATTGTGGGCACCTTTGGATGTTGCAGACAAGGGTCCTTATAAGCCTTAAAGCATCAGACAAATATGGTATTACATGTTTACAGGGGGCCATCTTTAATGGTAGAATCTGGTAACCCAGTTTAGCTACGTCCAAGGAATTCCTCCCAGTAATCACATTTTTTCTGGGTAGAGCTTGTTGAGGAAGGTCTTCCTCATGGCATTCTTCAGCTCCTTGTTCCTGAGACTGAAGATGATGGGGCTGAGGAAGGGAGTGAGGACCGTGTAGGTGATGCCCATCAGCGTGTCTCCTTCCAGAGACTGGGGACCCTTGGGCTTGAGGTAGATGACGGAGGCGAAGCCATAATGCACAACCACCACGGTGAGGTGGGACGCACAGGTGGAGAAGGCCTTGTGCCGGCCCTCAGCGGAGGGGATCCTCAAGATGGTGGCCACAATGAAGGCATAAGAGAGGAGGATGAGGAGACAGCAGCCCAGCAGGGCCATGATACACATCAGGCCCACACCCTTGGCCACTACCTGTGCATCAGTTCCACAGGCCAACTTCAATAGTGGAGGCACATGACAAGCAAAATGGTGGATGCCATTGGGTCCACAGAAGGTGAGCTGGAAAATGGCTGATGTCACCACCAGCCCCATGACCAAGCCTCCAACCCAGGACCAGGCCACCAGACAGGCACAGCCACGGGGACTCATGAACACGTTGTAGTGCAGGGGGTGGCAGATGGCCACGTAGCGGTCGTAGCCCATGACGGTGAGCAGGAAGGAGTGGGTGAAGCCGAACATGAAGGAGAAGAACATCTGGCTGGCACAGGCCATGAAGGAGATGGAGCGGTGGGTGGAGAGCAGGTCAGCCAGCATGCGCGGGATGATGGCAAAGGTGTAGAGGATCTCGGAGATGGAGAGGGCGCACAGGAAGAGGTACATGGGGGTGTGGAGGCTGTGCTCGCTCCAGATGGTGGCCATGATGAGCACGTTCCCCAGCAGCATGAACAGGTACATGAGCAGGAAGAGCAGGAAGAACATCAGCTGGAGGTGGGGGAAGGTGGAGAAGCCGATGAGGATGAATTCAGTCACTGCTGAGAGGTTGGCTCCCTGCATGGAGGCTGTGCCTGAAGTGAGATGTGACACGGAGAGGTCAGCTCCTGGGTGGAGGACGGCCATCAGCTTCCACCACTGCTGGCCCTGCCCAAAGTGGTGCTCCTGGTAAATGACAGGTGGTTTTGGTAGAGTTCCTGTTCTGTGCTTCCTATTAATTAATCCTCTCATTAATGTAGGAGGTGTTGTTTTTATCACCCCATTCTGAGTAACTTGTGAATACTCACTGAGAATGTTGGGGTGCAGAGAAGCTAAGCAACTTGTTTAAGATGAAGCTGTCAAAATGGCAGATCCAAAACCTGAACCCATGGCTGGCTGTCCCCAAAGACTCTATCCTTCATCCCTCTAGGGATTTTGCTTCCAAATATGAAATTGTTCCTTCACTGAGTTTCCAGCCATTTCTACTCTGCTCCTCTCCTCTCTTCTGATAAATCCTGATCCCCCCAGAGCTTCAGATACTGCAAGATGTCCCTACTCAGGGTCTACAACACTTTGGACCAGTGTGCACCTCTAACTTAATATGAATCAAGCAGATTCTTCCTCTGGAGTTATCCATGCAAGAAATCCAAGGAAAGGCACTGTGTAGAAATAATGTTCTGGTTATTTTCCAGCTCCCGTGAGGCCCACCTGCCCCTCCTGAGGCAATGCAATGTAGCCATCAGACCAAGGGATATGGGAGTCAGTCCACTGGGTGCAAACCCCTGCTCTGCCCACTGTGTAAACCTGAGCAAATTTCTTCACCTCTCTGCACCTCCATTTCTCTCTACCTCCCTCAAAGAACTGTTGTGGGAACTAAATGAGCTATTCTTGGACTGTGAAAACAGTAGGTGTGGCCTGTGGTAATTAAATCAGTACACAATGTGAGCAAATGTACATGGTCTGTGCTCAGTCAGTAACTTCAATACAATGAGATTTCAACCTCTCTTTATAAATAACTATAGTAAGTGATCTTTTTTATTAAGCTATGTCACGTTTAAAAGGCAGTAAACCACTAATCTGCTTTCTGTCTGTATGGATTTTCCTTCTCTGGCAAGTCATCTAAGTGGACACATATACCCTGTGGCCTTTGGGGTCTGACTTCTTTCACTCAGCATGTTTTCAAGGTTCATCCATGTTGTAGCTTATGTCAATATTTCATTCCCTTTCATGGCTGAATGTATTCATTGTGTGGACAGACCACATTTTGTTGATCTATTCACCCACTGATGGACATTTAAGCTGTTTCCACTTTTTCCATTTATTGTGAATCATGCTGCTATGATCATTCATGTAGGAGTTTAAGGTGTAGAAGTGATTGCCAGGGGGTGGGGGAAGGAGAGAATGGGGAGAACTGTAATGGGTTTCGGGTCTCCTTTGGTGGTGATGGGAAAGTTCTGAAGCTAGGTAGAAGTGGTGGTTGAACAACATGTGAATGTACTTAATGCCACTGAATCGTATACTATATAATGGCTAAAATGGTAATTTTTATGTTATATTTATTTTACTTCAATAAGAAATAGGGGAAAAATAGTATATACCATTTTAAGTGGGTTCAGGTCCCGGATCAAGCCCTAACCCAGGTTGATAAAGACATGAAGAGGGGACCAGACACTTTAGTGACTGGAGGCTGCATTCCCCAAACATCACCGATTTCCAGAGTTTCTTGGCCTCTCTTCTTTGTAGTCATGTACATCTCTCCCTCACTTCTGAGTCAGCACCTGCCTGTAGGTCCCCAGGATGATAGTTCCAATAGCCCCACACAGCCCTGAGACTCTGAGATCCTAGAGGGACAAATCAAAGTCAGTGACTGGAAACAAGCATCTCCAGTAAGAAGCTGTATGTGTGAGAACAGGATCCTGTGGGCTGTGCTCACAATCTTCCAGGCTTTCAAATGCCTAGTACAAAGTTTCTCAATGTTTGGGGCCAGATCATTCTTTGCTATAGAGGGTCGTCCTGTGTACTATAGAGTGTTTAGCAGCATCCCTGGCCTCTACCAGCTGGATGCCAGTCTCCCCTGCTCAGTAGTAACAAATAAAAATGTCTCCAGACATTGCCAGTGTCCCCATGGCAGGCAAAGTCATCCCCAACTGAGAACCAATGATCTACAGAGTATGGTTGTAATTCCTCACCTGCTCTTCCTGCCCAGATCTCAGTTCGTTCCCTTCTCCAATCAGCAAACACCTACTTATCTTTAAGACTCAGTGTCGACTTCACCTACTCTGTGCAGCCTTCCTGGACATTTCTTCCCAAAGTATATTTAGTCACTCATTCCTGTGAACTTCCAAAACAATTCTAGAATGAGCTTTAAAGTCCTTGCTCCTAACTTGGTCATGACCATCATTATAATGTGTCAGGCTGGAGATGCAACCATCTCTGGCACTGGATTATGATCTCTTGATGAGAATAGTTACACTACTGGATACAGTACCTGTGTTTCCTACTAAGTTTGTACCCCAATATTATGAGCACTTGCTATGATCCCCATTTTATAGATATGGTAGATGAATCCCACATAGGACACCTTACTTGCCCAAAGGACAATGGCTCTGGAGGTGGGGAGCCTGAATCTGAACCTACATCTGAACATTCCCCAAACCTATCTTTTCCTAACCTCTCTGTTATACTCACCATATTGCTGGCTATTAAGGAATGGCCATTCCCAGGACCAGGGATTCTTTAGCTTCACCATACCAGACCATTCACACACTCCCTGCCCATACTAATTAAGATCACACACAAAAAAATCACATCCAGAAGAAAGAAAGAGAGAGGAACTATAAGAAGACAAGAGCTCACCATGTCCTGGGGGAGGTGGCCTAGGACTTCATGTATACCCTCTGGGAAGATGGGGATGTACAATGCAGTTAAGATTGGTGCCTGTTCATTCTGGAAAAAGGCAAAACTATAGAGACAGTAAAAAGATTGGGGTTGTCAGGGACACACAGGGAGAGAGAGAGAGATGAATAGGTGGAACTCAAGGGATTTTTTAAGGTGCTGAAACTATTCTGTATGATACTATAGTGGTGGATACATGACATTCCGCATTTGTCAAAACTTATAGGATGTACAGCACCAAGAGGGAACCCTAATGTAAACTGTGAGCTTTAGTTAGTAATAGTGTGTCAAAATTGGTTTCAGGAAGTGTAACATAGTTACTTCTCTAATGCAGGATGTTAATGATAGGGCAAGCTGTGGTTGGGGAGGGAGAGGGTATGTGGATATTCTCTGCGCTATCTGCTCAATTTTCTGTAAACTTAAAGTTGCTCTAAGAAGTAAAGTCTGTTAACTTTTTAAAGTTAAAAAAAAAGAGCCTTAGAACCATGGTGGGTGTGGATTCAGGATGGCAAAGAAGTGGACTGAAACCTCCTGGCACTGATCTACCAGGAGAATACCTAGTGGGTTCCTCTGTAAGTAAACTGCACTGCCTCAGAGAGAGAGTGTGATCTGGCTGTCTGGCACTTAGAGGAAAACACAGTGGGGCCAGCTCCCCACCAAGGAACTAGGGGCGGAGGCTGTCCATGTCCACACACAGCTCTGGAGCAGGGTTTTCCAGCTTCAGCTTTAGTGACTGTGGGGGCTGATGGTTTTTGTGGTTGGGGACTGTCCTGTGCAGTATAAGATGTTGAGAAGCATCCCTGTTGCCCACTAGATGCCAGTAGCATCTCCCAATTGTGACAATCAAAAGTATCCCCACACATTGTCTCATGTGCCCTGGGGAGCAGAACTGCCCCTGGTTAAGAACCACAAGCGAGGTCTGTGCTGCTGTGTTTGTCTTTCCTGTCTGCCCCCAGTCCTGGCTCAGTCTTCTCAGTGAAGCTATTTAGGTTCCCTCTTTGCATCCTCCCTCCTGTCTCAGCCACCTCCTGCTTCCCTTTTCTCTCCCTATTTTCATCCTTGACTCCTTACCATCATCACACCTGTCCACCCAGGTACTTTCCTGATAGAGCCTTGGGAGTGACTGGAGGCTCTTAATCCTGAATCCTCTTGTCTGTCTCTTTTCTCTGCCTCCCTGCAATCCTTTTACCATTGGCTTTTGGCCAGGACACAGAGGGGAGAGAGGTTAAAATTCAGACAGGTGTGCTGGCTAACTTAGAATGGTAGCTCTTCTCTCTCTGCACCTCAGTTTCCTCACCTGTCCTGCAAAGCAATCATCACATTACCTTGAAGCTAGGAAGTGGAGCTTTGCCTACTGCCCCACCTGAAAGATTCACATTACACAAAGAGTTTTACAAACAGGGTGTCTTCTCCAGTTCTCCAGATGCTAGCCCTGAGTCTTTCCTGGACAAGTGGAAGGAAGGGAAGATGACTCACCTGGGGCTGCAGGCTCTGCACCTAATTCTGCCTCACTCCAACAAGAGGTCCTAATTTGGTATTTCCCTGCTGGTGAAGGCTGTACAGGTGAGGGCTGCAAGGCAAGGAGCCTGCCACCTTGAGCATGCCGGCTGCATGGGGAGTTTACCTGAGCCTGATCTCCATTATTTATGCTGCCTCTGCTCCCTGCCTGCTGCCTTCTCTCGCCGTGGTCCCTCTGCCTCTGGCTCTGATACAGGGATATGCTGGGACCCCTGGGGACCCTGTGAGGCATTGGGCAACCTCAGAGAAACTGTCATCACTTTCCCTCCCTCCCTGCCTGCCAGGGGTGAGCCAATTACCTGAGCTTCTCACAGGCTTGAACAGTCTAATGCTTCACAAATTTGGGATTTGGGATCCTGACTGCTGACATCAGCAGGAAAGCAGCCCTGCCTTTGCCCACTGGAGCTGAGGAGGCTGCCTGACTTGCCTCTCAATCTTCATTCTTCCCAGTTCAGATCATTTGTCCAATCAAGTGTCATTTTAATTTTTTAAAATCAGCACACAGATATGTTTCTTCCTATTAAATAACTGAAATGCTACAAATAAGACTGAAAATCATGTAATGTCTGGGCATGCCATCACAACGATGAATTCGATGGGCGTCCTTGCAGGTGGGGCAAGTGTACAATACAAAGCCATAAAATAAGAATACTATTGTGGAGTTTTGTTGTGCTTTTGGTTTTTTTGTTTTGGTTTTATTTGTGAGGTGAAATGTTTGGTTTTGTAAGACACCACCAAACTGTCCTCCAAAGTGACTGTACCATTTTGCATTCCCAGCAATGAATGAGAGTTGTTGTTCCACATCCTTGCCAGCATTTAGTGTTGTCACTTGGTGTTAAATAACTTGGCCAAGCTATTCGACCATAAACAAGTGGATTTAAGTTTTTTTTTTTTTACAACGTTTATGTCTCCTTTATTTTTTAAATTTATTTTTATTGAGGTAACATTGATTTCTAACAGTATATAAGTTTCATGTGTGTAACATCATTTCTACTTCTGTGTAACTTACAGTGTGCTTACCACCAAAAACTGTTTCTATCACCATGTTGTTGACCTCTTAACCCAATCTCTTCTATTATCTTTTTAGTCTCTATTCATCTATTTCCGCTCTGATCTGTATTATTTCCTTCCTTCTACTAACATTGGACTTCATTTCCTCTACTTGTTCCTGTATGTGCAATGCTGGATTTTTGAGGGTTTTTTCCCTTGTTTTTTGAGATAGTCCTGATTGCTGTAAACCTCCCTCTTAGTACTGCTTTTTCTGCATCCCATGGAATTTAATTATGTTGTATTTTCATTTTCTTTTGTCTTCAGGTATTTTTAAGTTCTACTTTGATTTCTTCATTGACCCAATAGTTATTCAGTAGCACGTTGTTCAGTCTCCACAGATTTGTGATTTTTCCAGTTTTCTTCTTGTAGTTGATTTCTAGTTTCATACCACTGTGATCAGAAAAGATGCTTGATATGGTTTCAATCTTCTTAAATGTATTGATGTTTGTTTTGTCTCCCAACATATGCTCTATCCTTGAGAAAATTCCATGTACCCTTGAGAAGAATGTGTATTTTGCTGCATTTGGGTGAAATGTTCTGTACACATCAATGTATCCATCTGGTCTAATATTTCATTTAGGGCTGCTGTTTATTGGTTTACTTTATGTGTATATGATTTATCCATTAATGTAAGTGGGGTGTTAAAGACCCTTAATATTATTGCATTGCTGTCAATTTCTCATTTTAGGTCTGTTAATAATTCCTTTATATAGTTTGTTGCTCCTATGTTAGGTGCATATATATTAATCACTGTTATATCTTCTTAATGAATTATCTCCTTTATTATATATATTGTCCATATTTGTCTCTTGTTATCTTTTTTGACTTGACGTCTATTTTGTCTGATATGAGTACGGATCCAACTGCTTTCTTTAGGCTACTTTTTGCTTGGAATATCAGATTCCATCCCTTCACATTTAGCCCATGTTTGTCTTCAGGGCTGAGTTGAGTCTCCAGGAGACAACGTGTAGTTGGGTCTTATTTATTAATCCATCTAATTACTCTGTGCCTTTTGATTGGTGAATTTAATCCATTTATGGTTAGTTTCCTTATTGATAGATATGACTTAGTACTACCATTTTATTTTTTGTATTCTGGTTGCTCTGTATCTCCATTATTTCTTTTTCCTTGTGTTTCTGTTTGCCATTTTGGATTGGTGGTTTTCTATGATATTTTTCTCATTTCTTCTTTTTTTTTTTATTTCATGTCTCCTCTAGATTTTGTGCTGTGGTTATCTTGAGGTTTGTATGTAACATCTTGTAGATAAAGTAGTCCTGTTTCTAGTGATAGCATCTTCTATTCTTTTACCTACACAGATTCTGACCTTCTCTTGTACACTTTTTGTGTTTTTGTTGTTCCAAATTATCCCTTTTGATGTTGTGAGTTTGTTAACAGAATTGAAGTAGCTATAGTTATTTTTTGCTTTTCCTCCCTTTAGCCTTTATGCTGTAATAAGAGTTGTGGTTTTCTGATTCGATTTATCACCTGGCTCAAAGTTTTGTGTACTTTTGCCTTTTTGTTTCTAACAGAAGATCTCCTTTTAGCATTTCTTCTAAGGCAGATCCAGGATTGATAAACTCCCTCAGCTTTTGTTTGTTGTCTGGTGAGTCTTTATTTGTGCTTCATATCTGAAAAATGACTTTGCTGTATGGAGTATTTTTGGAGGAGTATTTTTTCATTCATATTTTGAGTATGTCATTCCACTCCCTCCTGGACTGCAGAGATTCTACTGAGAAATTTGCTGATAGCCTAATAAGGGTTCCTTTGTGTGTTACCATCATTTTATCTCTGGCTGACTTTAAAATTTTTTTGTCATTGACTTTTGACAATTTTAATGTAGTATGTCCTATAGAAGGTCTTTTTGCATTGAGATAATTAGCTCATTATGAATTAGTGTTCTCTTAGCTTTATGGACTTATATATCCAGTTCCTTCCCCAGGTTTGGGAAGTTCTCAACTATAATTTCTTTAAATAATTTTTTTGCTCCCTCCTCCCTCTCTTTTCCTTCTGGGGTACTCATTATCGTAATGTTGCCCTTACTAAAAGAATTGGATAGCTCTCATTGAATTTCCTCATTTTTAATAGCTTATTTCTTTTCTCTTTTACTTGTATCATTTCTATGTTTCTATCTTTGAGCTCACTAATTCTCTCTTTATATAGTCTGCTCTATTTCCAAGGCTTTCTAATGCATTTATCATCTTGTTTATTGAGTTCTGCAGCTCCAGAATTTTTGCTTGGTTCTTTTTTAGTTTCAAGCTGTTTGGTAAATTATTTCCCATGTTTATTAATTTTATTCCTGAGCTCATTGAACTGCCTTTGTTAGTTTTCTTATATCTCTGTGAGTTTCTTCATGACAATTATTTTGAATTTTCTATCATTTAGATCACAATATTCTTTTACTTTAAGTCTGATCTCTGGAGAATTGTCATTGTCCTTTTGCAGTATAGTGTTACTCTGGCTATTCATGATGCTTGGTGAATTGTTCCTCTTCTGGTGCATTTGAAGTAGTCATAGGTTAGAAGTTAGAGGACTTTTTTGTTTGTTTTTAAGTAGGAGGCATTATATCAAAATATTTTCATTTTTATTACCTGAGCTGCCTCTGGTTGTACTTGAGTTGACACTTTCCACCCTCCAGTGACTACATAAGAGGTAAGGCACCATGTGAGGTGAGCTCCATGACTTCCTGCCTTCCTTATCCCTTCTTACGCCTCAGGGGTCATGCTGCTTTGCTTCTGCCAATGCTGCTGTCATCACTGCCTGGTGTACTGGGATGGTGGGCTCTTTCTTTACATTGAGGATCCCCTGAGTTACAGGCTCCACTGCTGCAGGGGTATGAGTGTGGGCAGGGGAGCCACTGGGTCCAGTGTTGTAAGACTCAAGGACTCCACTGCTCTGGGTGGGAGGGCAGGGGCAAGAACTGTGGGCACCTTAGCAGCTGGAGGGATGAGGTCCCAGAATCTAATGCCACTGCTGCCCCATTACCTGTGGCCACAGGTGCTGCTCTAGCCAGTAGACTGGAGTTGTGTGTATAGCCTCCTCTGATGCTGCTGGATTCTCTGGAGCTGTGGGCTCAGCTTCCATGGCTGGAGGGACAGTATTTCAGACATCAACTCAGCTGATCCCTCTGTTCTGCCTCCTTTATGTGTTCCAGTCCACCCACCTTTAGATGTAAGATGTGTGGAATTCTCCAGAGTCCTGATAACTTGGGCAGGGGCACCTTTGTTGAGTTGTGAATGTTTTACTGATTGTAGATTGAAGATAAGACACAAAGGCAGTTTTTTACTCCACCATATTGCTGACATCACCCCAAAAAGTGGATATTTGAACCCCCCATATTATTCTCGTCTCTAGTTTTATCATTCTTTCCTCTTGCTTCTTTTCCATATTTGTATCAGATATTCTTGCCCATGTACTTGTTCATGTGAGTTTTGAACTGTCATTTCATGTTCATATTAACATTTTTATTATGTTTTTATCAACTCATGAATTAGGGAGCTTTTTTTTTTTTTACATTATTATGTCTTTGGTACCTTTCACTATTTATTTAGAAATTCTTTTATGTCTATCAATAAAATGGTATAGTTTCCCCCTATAAATTTTTTACACACTTCTTACTTGTATTATACCTAAATGCCTCATAAGTTTTGTTGTTTTTGTGAATGGGACTCTTTTCTATTTTTTTGTATTCATGAGGTTAATTATATAGAGAAGTTATATTTTTAGTTGATTCTCAGATCTTTCCTAGATAATCTTTATTGGCAAATATTGACAATATCATCTCTTCCTGTCTAATCCTTACACCTCTTTTTTTGTTTTGTTTTGTTTTCTTAGTGCATTGTCTAGGTCCTCCAACACAATGCAGAAGAGAAGTAACGAGAGTGGGTGTTCTTTTTTTTTTTTAATGGGATATAATTGATATATAACACTGATATATATATATATATATCACATACAGATGTGTAACATGATGATTTGATATATGCTTATATTAAGAGTGGGTGTTCTTAACCATTCTTGTTGTTAATGACTGTCAAAACCCTTCACAAGAGCCAATGGTTAAATCTTCCAGAATTTTGCAAGCTGGTTGTTAAACACGGCTGCTATTATAAGTAAATTATATAACATAAATTTAAATATATTAGGATAATCTAGTACTGAGCCCCATCTTAATTATGTTTTTTCTCACTGTCAAGAAGACTAATGTGATATTCTTAGCACTGAAACCAGTGGATGACAGGTCTTATAAAAAATACAAATTACAAGGAGATTGATTCTTCTATCTGAAATTCTCAGAAGTTTTTAGAGACAAATAATTTGCTTAAAGATTCAGCAAGTCAGAAAGTAATACATTCTAGAAACTAAGCTCTAGAAAGATAACAAATGATCAGAATCCATCTCTTTCCAATTATTTTATTTCTATTTTTAAGATGAAACAGGTGAGGAAGTAATAAAACCTAGAACCTAAAAATAATAAGGCTCAAAATCTATCACCTCAATTATTTTATTATGTTTTACTATTATCTGTATTCTTGAGGGTCTTCACAAGTATTATGTATGTATATTGTGGAAATAGTATATAATGTTGTGCTGCCACACGTGCTTTAGGTACTTCAGCCACAGAGAGTGTATTTACAACACAGAAATTGGCAGGTGCTAGCATACCAATGGAGGTGAGCCTAGAGGCAGGAGGAGAGGGAGGAGCTCATTGAGAGAGACTTGGAAATAGAGACAAGGAACATCATTACCTTGGAGAGATCTAGATGGTAAGTAGGACAGAATTTGGTCACCAAAGTTCAGTTCTGGCAAATCATTCATTTTCCAAAGTCCAGTAAGACAATAAAACAGAATATCTACAGATGAGGTTGAACTTGTAGAAAGAACTACCTCAAAAAAAAAAAAAAAGTACAATCTCTTGAGTGAAAGACAGGCTCAAGGGTGAACAGTACAACATAGGGAATACAGCCAATGTTTTGTAAAAACTGTAAATGTGGGGAAATAACAAAAACAGGTAAGTTTTTTGTAGCAAAAGTTACACTCAATGAGTTTGGGCTTTATTATTTTTCTCTAAGTCCTCTCTGTAAAAGTAAATACTTTACATCTCTGCTTGGCACAGAGGTAGGCATTAATTCTCAGAAGCACTATACAATCTTTGTTTTCACAGTGTTAATGTTTTCTTCTGTCCAGAGTTCTGCTACAGCTCATGAATTATCAAAACCTCAAATTCTGAGAGCTTTTTCAGTGCCTTGCATTTCCGTTGAAAGAAAAAAGTGTTGAAAACATTTTAAAATAACTTTGCAACTCTTGTGTTTTCTTTTTTTTTTTTCTTTTTTTTGAAAAAGATTGTTAAGGACGGTCTTTACCTTCTTGAACATGTGGTGTCTAGCTTTTCTGAGACACAGAAGTCTGATTCATCCAGTGCTTACTATGTACTGAGTCCTTTCATAAGTGATTCATGTTATTTATACTTAATGTAATTCTCACAACTACCTGGGGTGACTGGGACCATCACTAAATCCAGGTTACAGGTCAGAAAGCAGTATCCCTGAGACGTGAGGTTAGCTGACTTGCAACAACAGGCTAGAAGACTGAGTAGCTTTCCCTTTATAAAGAAGAAAATGCACAATCAAAGGGAAAGGAGTATAGATAAGAAACACTCAGCCTACTCATGGACAAATGGAGAATTTGAACCAAAGTTTGTCATATTTTAAGTCCACAGCCCCCAAAACCATCATGACATTCCAAGCTTTCTCCTCTTGACTCAGCGAGGCAATCTGTTTAATCCAGTACCCCACATTCCTCAGTTATTTGAGGTGAATTTTGCCACATCTGAGCACAGCAATACTATTATTTACTTAGTAGATTTATGTCGACTAAATGTTTTATAAGCCTGCAATGTATTTAACTATAAGTGAGGAGATTTACCATAAACAGAAAACCAAAACCACTTGACATAGAAAAATAAGCCAGCCAGAGCTTGTTTTCCATTTTCCCACCTGAACCCCAGCTGATACAGTAGAGTACAAAGGGAAAATCATATATTTTTTAAAAAAGAATTCTCATCACAAGGGGAAAAAAAGACAGAATATCAAGAAAATGAAAGAACATTGTTTAAATTTTAGCAAGAGACTGTTGGCTGCTGAAGTCTTTAAGCCCAAGACCCCTCGTCTTGTTTTTTAAGGGGGTGTTATGTGAGAAGTGTTAAAGACGTAGTAGCATGGAACCAGAATGTTCTCGGGGTATAATCAGAAAGATGAAAAGAATTAAAAAGGGAATAGTGGGGGGTTTTTTGGTGTTATTTAATGTTGTGCCCTTCTTTCAATTTCAAGTAATATTCAGCAAGGAAGCCAACAAGGAAAAGGATGATCTCTTCAACAAATAGTGTTTGGAAAACTGGAAAAACACATGAGGAACAATGAAGCTGAACCCCTACCTATCTCATAGGACTCACAAAAATTAATTCAAAATGGGTCAAAGACTTAAATATAAGACTGATATCATAATCCTCCTAGAAGAAAACTTAGGGAAGAAGCTCCTTGACATTGGTATTGACAATCATTTGTTGGATATGACACCAAAAGCACAAACAACAAAAGCAAAAATCAGCAACTGAAAACTACATCAAATTTAAAAGCTTCTGCACAGCAAAAAACAAAAACAAAACAAAAAAATCACCAAAATGAAAAGCCACCCTCAGAATGGGAGAAAAATTTTGCAACTATGAGATAAGGGGTTAATATCCAAAATATATAAGGAACTTATACTACTCAATAAAAAAAAAACCCAAACAATCCAATTTAAAAATAGGCAGAAGTAGACATTTTTCCAAAGAGAACATCAAAATAAGCAATAGGAACATGAAAAGATGCTCAGTATCACTAATCAACAGAAAAACGAAAAATCAAAACCACAATGAGTTATTACTTCACATCTGTTAGAATGGCTATCATCAAGAACAAGAGACAACAGATACTGGCAAGAATGTGGTGTAAGGGACCCTTACACTGTCGACAAGAATGTAAACTGGTCCAACTGCTATAGAAAGCAATATAGAGGTTCCTCAAAAAATTGTAAATAGGTCTACCACACAATCTAACAATTCCACTTCTGGGCATATACCGAAAGGAAATGAAAACAGGATTTCAAAGATGCATATACATGCCAATGTTTATTGCAACATTATTCACAATAGCCAAGATATAGAAACAACCTAAATGCCCATGAATGGATGAGTGGATTAAAAAGATATTTTATATGTATATATATATACACACACACACAGACACACACACAATATAATATTATTCCATCATAAGAAATGAGGATCCTGCCATTTGTGACAAAATGGATAGCCTTGAATACATTTTTGCTAAGTGAGATAAGTCAGAAAAAGAAAGACAAGTACCATGTGATATCACTTATATGTGGAATCTAAAAAAATCAAACTGGTTAAAAAAAAAATGATAGTTACCAGGGGGTTTGGAAGTGGGGTGATAAGATTGATGTTGTTTAAGGCTACAAACTTGCAACAAGTAGTAAGTAAGCCATAGAGATCTAGTGGACAGTGTAATTAATATAGACACCAATATCGCATCACAATCCTCAAACTTGCTAAAATACTAATACTTACTCCAACAACTAAAAAAAAAAGCATCAGTGTGATAGAGATGCTAAATATCGCTACATATTTAGTGATATGTAATCATGAAATCATATTACAATATATAAATGTATTGAATTAATGCTTTGTACACCTTAAAGTTACACAAGGTTATATGTCATATCTATTTGATTTTAAAAAAGCACTTAATAACAGTTTTGTTTCTACCTTTAAAAGAAAAAAAAAACCCACTGTGAGTTCTAACATTGGGAAGCATTAGTTTCTTTCAAAATCAATTGTGTCTAAAAAGTCTTCAAAGAGGCTTAGCAAAGGAATTCCTACTGAGAAGTCTCCTGAGGGCACCCTTCAGATCTCGGTTCCGCAGGCTGTAGATAAAGGGGTTCAGCATGGGGGTGACCATGGTGTACATCACTGTGGTGGCCACGTCCTTCTGAGTGGTGTGTGTGGATGCAGGGTTGAAGTAGACTCCAATGATAGTCCCATAGAACAGAGAGACAACACAAAGGTGAGAGCCACAGGTGGAGAATGCTTTCCACCTGCCCTGGGCAGAGGGCACCTTCCACACAGCCACAGCAATAGGTGTGTAAGAGGCCATGATGTACACAAAAGGGATCAGAACTACTGAGCCCCCAAGGACCAACACCAGCATCTCATTGACTTGAGTATCTGAGCAGGAGAGCTTGATCAAGGCATTGAGGTCACAGAGGAAGTGTGGGATCCTATTGGTGCAAAAGGACAAGCAGGTCATCAGGATAGTGTGGACCATGGAGATGAGGTTGGCTGAGATCCAGGGTATCAGCACCAGCGAGGCACACCGAAGGATGCTCATGATTGTCACGTAGTGCAGTGGGCAGCAGATGGCCAGGTAGCGGTCATAAGCCATGGCTGATAGAAGGATGCTGTCAGCTGCCCCAAAGGCAATGAAGAAATACATTTGAGCCAGGCAAGCTGAGAAGGAGATGGTGGTGTTCCTGCACAGGTGGTTTACCAGCATCTTGGGGATGGTGGTGGATGTAAAGCAGATGTCGAGAAGAGACAAGTTGCTGAGGAAGAAGTACATGGGGCTGTGGAGGTGAGGGTCCCTGACGATGGCCAGGATGGTGAGCAGATTCCCTGTGCACCCAATTAGATACAGGCCGAAGGATAAACCAAAGAGTATCTGCCTGTGCAGTGGTTGCTCAGAGAGGCCGAGAAGGATGAACTCAGAGACTTGGGTGTGACTGCCCATGGCCAGGCAGTTCTAAGGGTAGAAACAGGGGTGTCAACAGTGGGTGGATTCCTGGGGTGAAAACAAGTCACCTCATTGCTTTTTCACACCCATCTTTCAAGATGCTTCTCACTTAATCTCTGTGAACCATAGTTTTCTCATCTGTTACATGAAATTAATCATTCTAACCTCTTAGGATCATTATAATGATTAAGTGAGAAAAATTTGTATAAGAGGCTTAAATCCATGCTCAACATGTAATATGGACAACTGTTTCTATCAGTGGGAATTCTTAGTGATGCTATCAAAATAAAGAATGATGTGTTAATTAGCTTGATTATTGCAATTACTTCACAGCATACACATATATCAAAACATCAAGTTGTATACCTTCATTATGTACAATTTTTCTCTGTCAATTATACTTCCTTAAGGCTAAGGGAAAAAGAAATAAACCCCCCAAAACAGCCTAAACATTTCTAGGATTTGATTTTTTAAATAAAAATAAATGATAAAATGTAGTTCAGAACATCAGCTCTGAATCCAGACTGCCTGGGTTTCAAATCCAGCTCTGCCACTTACAAGCTGTGTGACATTAGGCAAATTACTTAACCTCTCTGTGCCTTAGTTTTCTCATCAATAAAATGAGGATAATAATAGTACTTGCACCATAGAGTTATTGTGAAGATGTGATTGGCTAATATGTAAAACACTGAACCTTCTCTATTTTTCTGAGAGTTGACATCTCTTAGTGGTTGAGAGCAAGGACCCTGTGAAGTGGCAGAAATCACTCCCAGTTGAACATCACTAATCTAGGTTAAATTCCCCTGAACTCTCTCCTCCCCCAGAGCACCTGCACTAATCGATTAACTTTAAGCAGGACAAAGACATTTATCCCATGCAATCCACATTTGAGCTAACCACTTGACACATATCATCCCATTTAATGCTCAGCCAAACAATAAGCAGGCAGCTGAGGCTCCAAACCTAAAACCTGGATGGAACTTGGATCCAGCAGGAGCCTCTGGTCCAACCAGTGTCCACTCTCTTGATCAGCTCACAATAACCCTACCCACCCATGGGGTTCTGATGCCAGGCACCCTAAGTCCTTGTGAATGAAACTGAGCAGAGAGTCCCCCAACCTCTGAGGGGAAGTTCGGTGGGGAGGGTCTTCCCTGAGACCAGCTCCACTGCAGCTTGTCTTTCAGAGTCACTTAGGAGACCAATGGCTACTGTATCTCTGTTGGATTCCAGGACCTCTCAGCCCCCTGGTGTCCTGTTTCCAGGGGTTTGGGGCTGTTGCCTCAAATGTGTCTTGCAGCTGTAGAGGAGGATCATGCTTTGCCAGTGAGCACACAGCAGAACCACACCTCCACGTTTATATCAGACTCTCTGGCCTCCAGGTGTGATCCCCAGAGAATCTTGTTAGAGCAAATACAATTAGCTCATCTTGCCTAGTGGAGACTTTGAGTCTAGCACACTTGTGGGAAAGTTTTTGTCCCAAGAGCATTGCCTTTCTTCAGATCTCCTTGATTGACAGAGGGATAGCATGGTACTCAATTTTTTCCAAGAAGAAGTTTTAAATATGTTATTCCTAAAAATGGTTACAATGCATTAAGTATTTGTTATGTGGTTGGAGCTGTACAGAGCATAGAACATCCTATGACTCTCACAAGAGCCTAGTGAGGAAGGAAACAGAGAATCTCACTTGCCCATCATCACACAACTTGAAGTGGCAGATCTAAGATTTTCATCTAGGTAGACTGGCTCCAGGGACAAAATGATGAATACAAATGGCCCTGGGCACACATACAGAGATATTCATTCCTTTACATGGCTGAGTAATATTGTGTTGTATTCATACATCTCAATTTGTTTACCCATGTTTACATCCTTACACAATCTCAAAGTGGCATTACTAACCCACAAATTACGGGAAGACAGAACATCATCTGTGTGTCATGCTTTTGCACCACCTTCACAACAGCCCCTCAGGTGCTTAAGGGATAGAGTTTGCTGAAATAGAAAGATCTTCTTTGGGGCATTCTTCATCTTTGTTCTTGAGGCTGCTGCTGATGGAGCTGAGGAAGGGCTTGAGGACCATATATGTGGTGGCCATCAGAGTATTGCCTTCCTGACTACTCTTGGACTTGAGATAATTTACAGATGCAAAGCTGTAGTGCACAATGACCTCCACAATGAACTTGGGGTAAGTGAAAATACCCACTAGTTTTTAGGACCTGTTGTAAGTTGACTTGTGTCCCTCAAAAAAAAAAAAAAAAAAGATACGTTGAAGTTCTATAACCTGGTGCCTGTGAAAGTGACCTGACTTGGAAATGGGGTCTTTGCAGATATAATCAGGTTAAGATGAGGTCATTTAGGGGCCCCTAATCCGACACTGGTATCTTTAGAAGAAGAGGGAAATTTGGAGGAAGAGACACTCATGGCAGAAGGCTATGCGAAGACAGAGGCAAAGATTAGAATGATGCACCCACGAGCTAAAGGTTGCTATGGATCGCAGGGAACTACCAGAAGCCTGAAGAGGCAGAAAGAAGCCTCCCCTGGAGCTTTCAGAGGTGGCATCACCCTGCCAACACTTAGATATCAGACTACTGGTCTCTGGAAGAGTGAGAATAAATTTCTGTGGTTCTGAGCCACTCAGGTTGTTATGACAGCCACAGGAAGCTCATACAGTCCCTATGAGGATATCATGAGACCACAGATGTCAGCTGCTTAGCACAGACCCAGATGGGCCAGGCACATGATAAAAGCTTAAATTCCTACTAGCCATCAGACCTGCTTCCAAGCCTTTGCCCAAGGTCTTCACGCTTCCCCTCTTGCAATCACTTCACACCAGGTTCTGCCTCACTGAAAAGGCCCACCTACCCTGCAAAAACAAACTTCAATTGGAAACCAACATTCTTGTTCTCTGAACGCCACATGCAGCCCAGTGGACATCAAAGGGCAGAGACTTTGGGGTCAAGCCCACCTGGTTTCAGTTCCTAGGTATGTGTGTGTGTATATATATATATATATATATATATATATATATATGCATTATTTTCATGCACTTGTTGGCCATTTACAAACCTTCTTTGGAGAAATGTTGATTCGAGTCTTTGCCCATTTTTAAAATCGGATTTTATGTCTTCTTGTTGCATTGTAAGAGTTCTTGATGTATTCTAGAGCAGACCAGAATTTTTTTAAATAAGTGCCCCCTCTTGCTGCGTGTCTCCACAGACAAACTCCACAATGGGAGGAGTCACTTTGCGAGCCATTGTAGGTCCTGACCCCAGCTCACCTTGCTTGCTCATCCTGGGACCACCCTGAGCATCAATCGGAATGTGTCTGTAATACAGTCAGTTAAGGAAGCACCTATCATATACTGAGCACTGGAGGGACAATGACGAATAACCAGCATCTCCTTGAACCACAGCCTTGTAGTTTGCAAAGCTTTTCTTTCAGGCAGCACATGTGCATTTCTGGGTTTCCACACTGGGTTTAACCCAGGGGATAATCAATAGTTATTAACTCAGGTTGCTTCATCACCCGCCCTCAAACATTCCTCCCCTACTGCTGTGTGCCAGGCCTGTGCTCACAGCGGCAGACAAGAGATGGGTCGTCTCCATCCCTCCCTCAAAGATAATGTCCTCCACCTACTTCCACCTCTGTACCATGCCCTTGAGTAAGGGAGAGTATGGCATTTTTCCTCCTTTCAATTTACTAACAAACATATGAAATCTGACAGATACTCATCAGTGTTGATGGCCATTTGATTGTAGGTGGATTTCCTTTTTGGATCTTTTTACCTCGAAGGGTTTCAGGGAAGGGAAAGGGGCTGTAACTGCCCCAGGAGTCTGTCTCATCTTCGTTGCATTTACCTCCCAGTACCTGAATGGCTTATGCTGTGGTTGGTCTCCGGCTCTTGTCCGAACTCTTTTAGAGGTGCAGTTGGGCCCCAGTCATCTTTCCTCTCTAGCACACAGTAGGAGTGCTGTATATATTTCTAGGATGAGTTTCCAACCAGGGATTGGAAAGTGAACTTGAGTGGACGAGTGCTTTCATTCCCTGCTGAAAAGATGCCCTCTTTATGAGACCAGTGGTTGCCAGACATTGGAGGAAGGAAATTTCACATTTTGATCAGCTCTTTGATAACTTGGAGAAGTTAGAACAGTCACACTGGCTTGTCGGTTTGATACACACGACCAGCCTTGAGAAAACATTTATCTCCAGCTCATGGAAGACAAGCCCCAACTACCACACATTCAACTGATGCCTATGGAACATCTGAGCCCATTTCTGGGGAGACCGCAGTGACCAGGATAGACATGATACCTGCCCTCACGGATATTACAGTGGAGGGGAGAAGGCAGATGGTGAATAACTGAATTTAGCAAAGAGTGTAGAATGTGAGAAGAGGAAGATAGAGCCTGCAAGACAACCTAATCTGCCCTTAGATATCTTCATACACAGCTATAAAATTTTTCACTTAAAGAGGCTGGAATATCTGTAGCTATTAAAGTCACTTAATGTTCGGCTGCAATAGTAAATGTGACCTTTTGTAAATATTTCTTTGTCTATCGGTTTGTTGTTGGTTTATAAAAATATAATTAATCATTATACTGATTTTAATGCACTTGATACATACTTATAAACACTAAAGGTGTGGGTAAATTCTTTTTTAAGGTTTATTTATCTGTTATTAATGGAGGTGCTGGAGGTTGAACCCAGGACCTCATGCATGCTTAGCATGCACTCTACCACTGAGCTCTACCCTCCCCTCATGGGTAGATTCTTTAGTGTCTCTGTGAATACAGTAATATCACCTGTGGAAAATGATGGTTTTGGATCTTCCTTTCCACATTTTCACACTTTTATTTCTTGGGTTTTGTTTTGTTTTGTCTTATTGCCTTCTCTAGGACACCCATTATAATGTTGAAGAAAAGTCATAACTAGGAAACCCATATATTGCTCCTGAGCTAAAATGCAATACTCCTAACACTACACTGTTAAGTATGACACCTATAGGTTAATTCTGTGTAGATATCATTTAGGTTAAGGAATTTTCCTTCTACTATAAGTTTGCTGAGTTTCTTTTTTAATCGTGTTGACTTTATTTGAGTTATTATGGATTGCATTGATTAATTTAAATTTTTATGTAGAATGTTCCTCTAGACACAAATTGGAAGAAATATATAATGAGCTCCTATGTCTCAGCTTCAATAATTATGAACACTTGGTCAAGATTCTCACTTATTTGATTTTTTATTTTAAAGAAAATCCCACACAGTACATAATTTTACCCATAAATACTTATTATAGATGCTAACATATAACAATCTATCTATCTACCTACCTACCACACCATTAGCACACCAAATAAACAAATAAAAATGCCATATATTTCCAGGTACAAATGATACCCAAATATTGTCATTTCCTCAAAAATGACTGTTTGAAATCAAATTCCAAACATGGTACACCTGTTTATTTAGTTATGTCCTTAAGGTTCTTTTATTTCTAACAATCCTACTTTATCCTTTATTTATGTCATTTGCAGGGGAGGGTAAAAACTGGTTTCTTTGTCTTATAGAAAGTCCTACATGATATTTTTTGCTCATTGTTTCATCGTGGTGTCATTTTACATGTTCCTCAACATGATTTAGGAGGAGAGGCAAGTGAGGAGAGAGACGTTCCTAAGAGGACTGGGGCTCCCTCTTGTGCAGAGAAGTTTGGCAATTGTTTTGAGGTTACACTTCATTCAGTTTCTTACAAGCCTGGAGACAGAGGAAAGGGAGCAGGCTCAGCAGGCCATTGGCTTCTTGCAGACCCATTTATAGTCACTATAACAGTACCAATCAGACAACCAGGATTTGGACTTCCCCACGTAGACACAGTCATAGAGATAAGATTCATCAGAAGACCAGTTGCTGTGAAAACACACACAAGCATCAACCAAGGCCCTTACCCACAGCTCTGGGAAAAGGGACTCTCAGCCGTGCCCAGCTGGGATTCTCACTGGCAAGGTAGCAGGAAAGGATTAAGCCACCAGGGGAGGGTCTACCCTTGGAGATATGTGAGAAATCCCAGGAAATAAAAAATCCTAGCCATATTTTACAGTATAGTTTCTACACCAGGGAACTATTGACATTGGAGCCATATTACTTGCTGCGAGAGGCTGTCTTGTGCACTGTACGGTACTGAGCAGTGTCCCTGTCCTCTACCCACTGGGTGCCAGTGGCACCCCGTCTCCATCATGACAACCAAAAATATTCCAGACACTGCCAAATATCTCTAGGGGTAAAATCAAAGTCATCTGATGCAATATCTTGCATTACAAATAAAATAAGTGAAGCTTAAGTGGACTAATGACTTAATACCTCTGGGTCTCTGAGGTTAAGTCTGAACACATGAGGCATTTGAGTGTTGGCATATAATAGATGGTGCATCTGTCAAATGATCCCATACCTCCTTCCTAAATGTTTCTTCAAATGTTTACAATCATCATTCATTTATTCCAAAACGGTTTGTTGTGCACTTGCTGTATCCCAAGCCTTGCACTGGGAACTGGAGTCACTAGATGTGTAGGATGCCTGTGGACACTAAAGAAGCAGCCTATAGGGTGCATTAGATGTGTGTAGGCGTAGGAAGATCACATTAAATACAACCACAAAACCGCATAGTGTGTGGCTGGGCTATTAAAGGAGTTGGATTAATTCATGCTGGGCACAGGATAGGTTCCTCTATGGGACACAGCATCTTGGGCTCACCACACATGCACTGCCATTCACAAAACCTGAGATATGCCACCTAACCTGTCCACCTCAGTTTCCCTACTTGTAAAATAGAAATAATTATAATACCTGCCTCTCTGCATTGAGAGCATTCTGCTCCAAGGACAGAGGGAGAGGGAAGGGAGCATCAGGTAGAAGGGACAGCATGTGCAAAGGACCTGAGGTAGGAAGATGACTGCCCATCCAAGGAAGGGAAGAAGGCCAATATGACAGGGAACCTGGGCAGAAAGGAGTAAGATGAATGGCTCAAAATGGCCTAAGATGACAGGGATCAGATTACAAAGGATATTACCCTATAATCCCAAAGGCATGAGATAACACTCCATTTATACAGGGGATAACAGCCATGATATACACACAAGGGCAGGTGGGTTCCTGTGATGTCCACCACACCTGAAAAGTGAATTTCAGATAAGGGAATAGCCACTGCCACTCACACTTTCAGGAGGATCTTGCAGCTCACAGACTTTCCACAAAGTTGTAATAAGTCATCTGTCTGTTTTCTCAGCAAGTATTTAATGAGCACTTACTAGGTGCCAACCTGTGGGAACACCTTGGTGAATAAGTTCAGCGAGGTCCTGCCCTCTCAGGGCTGCCATGTTGGTGGGGGAGGATGGGACGTGTGGATCGACTAATTTACATAACACAGCTCAGTGAGCATTACGGTGGAAGTGGAAGCATCAGCAGCCCTCAGAGCTCTGGAGACTTCACTCTGTGCATACCCAGCAGCCTGGAGCACTCGTGGTGGTCACGCTTTGAGTTCTGCTGTCCAGGACACCACAGTGCATGCTGTAGCATTTGGCTCTTTGGAGCTCTGGGAATCTCATGGCTCAAAGGAAGAGAACACCACCTCCAATTCCCATTTATGTCTCTTGATGCTAATCAAATGCCCAAGTTTGGGCTTGAGCCTCAGTGGGGAAACTATCTGGGGACCATGCCTCCAGAGTGGAGTGAACCTGTGGCTCTGTCTGCACCTTAGCCCTAAGGTGTGCATCAGACCTCATCTGCCTGCAGCTCTGAAGCTGATCCTTAGGGATTCTTTAATTTGCCCAAATGAAGTGGAGGCAGTGAATTGCAAGTCAACTTTTAATGAGCACCAGGTGGCACTGAAATCCCATGACTTGGTCACTAACAAAACTTGGAATTGGCTTCTAGGGATTACCTGCCAACAGGGTTTGGCAGACTGTGCTGAGTGCATGTCCTAGCGGGCTCTTTAATGCCAATCATGTCTAAAATATTTTTAATCTGTGCTCTCAAGGAAGAATGCCCAGGGGCCTTGACTGATGGGCACGGAGAGCGATGGGGTGGGGCTGGAGGCAGCAGTTCAGTTGAATTCTACTAATTGTCAGCTAAGGAATCCTGTGACATCATTTCAACTGAATTCTCTTGAGACTTGCTTTCTTTCAATTTACCGTTTTCATCTTTTGAACAGAGACCAGCTGGCCACCAGTGTGACTTGTTCATTCCTCTTCAGGTTCTTAAGCACAGACTAATAGGCAAGAGGAGACATGTAGTAGAGTGGATAGCTTCCTGCTTTAGGGCACTGACTCACAGCAGGCAGATGTGGGATCAAATCCTGGCCCCATCACTTCCTGGCTGTTAGCCTTGGTAAAGCACACTGACATCCCTAAGCCTCTGACTGCGCATGCCTCATGGCATGTAAACTTGCAGCACATAGTAAATGCTCCGTAAATGCTAGGTAGCATTGTTTCATCAATCAGTAGAGTCCTGTAGGTATTTGAGCCAATCAGCTACTTCATTTACCTTACCCCATGCCTTGAAACTCATCCATTCATTCACCCAACGAACATTTTTTGAGCACTATAGAAAGTGCCCCTGGACAATTTCCAGCCTCTGGGAATTGAAACCCACAGCAAGAAAGGGTGTCAGGCCAACCTCAGAGGGACGGGAAGGCACTGCAGCCAGTGCCTGGACCAGGTTCAGCTCTGTGGGCCTGTGGGTGGCTCTCATTATAATACTTCTTTCCTCTACTTCTATAAGTTCTCCTTTCCTCCCTTCATCCTCTCTCATCATCCCTTTCAGCCACTTCCCCAAGCCCACAACCCGTACATATTCTGCACATCTGATGCCCTTCTCCTGGATGTGACTATGGCAATTTGAACAAAAATGTCACTGATATTCACCAATAAATTACCATGTGCCAGTCCTGGAGCTAAACACTGTCCATGGGTCATCTCATTAACTGTTCTGAAGGGGGGTTCAGTTAAAGTCCCCATTGTGCAAATGGTGAAGCTGAATCTCCGTGAACTTTAGTCACCCAAGGACATGCACCTTATAAAGGGCAAAGCCAAGATTTGAATCAGCTCTGCCTGACCCCAGGGCCTGAATACTCACCACTACGCTACCCTCTCCCCAGAACACCCCAGTGACCTGATCCTGATCACACCTGGTTGTTTGTTAGGGAAAATCTCATGCCTGTCAGTTTCTGCTCCAACTTCAGCTGGTGAATCACATGAGGTGCCCCCAAGGCCGGGGATGAAGAGGGGGTCTGATCTATCCAAAAGACATGGAAGACAGAAAGAAAAATTTAACTACAGTGACTTAAAAAAATATGAAAACTAGGCAACAGCAAACTTCTGATGTAATAGTTACTCCTAATACGAGTGAATGTAATGGGTTAAAATCAACTAAAAGACAGAGTTCTTAGATTCGATTAAATAAGAAAGAAACGTCTCAGTATGGTGTATAAAGACACTCATTTAAAACAAGAATACAGAAAATCATAATTAGAAAAGAAGGAATGAGGGAATGACTGCTTAATAGATTCAGGTATTCTTTTTGGAGTGACGAAAATGTTCTGGAACTCGACAGAGGTGACAGTTGTTCAACATTGCAAAAGCACTAAATGCCACAGACAATTATTCACTTTAAAGTTACTAATTTTTGTTATGTGAATATCACTTCATTTTTTAAAAGATAGAAAAGATATAGCCAACAAACATTTTTAGAAAACAACCCTGGGGTAGCAATCTCAATATTAATAGCTGATAAAATGAAAGGAAAGAGGATCTTATATGACACATAAAGATGTTACACATTTTTAAACAGCCAAGACAGATTGTAAATAGATGCAAACTCAACATACATAAAGCAGTAAGTGAAAATGCATAGCTACATCAACACCAGTACTTGGAGATTTTATCCTAACCCTCTTAAAAATCGGTAAGTAAAGCAGGCAAGACTCAGGCTAAGGAATATATTCTCTAAATACCACATCTTAAAAATTGAGAGATAGGTAGAGGGAGAAATGTACACCCAAGAGAAATACAACTCACTCTCCAAGCACACATGGAATATTGATAAAAAGTTAATCATATATTTGCCCCCAACAAAAAACTGAATGAACTTCACAGCAATCTATTATCTATATGTTTGACTACATTGCACTAGAATTAAGTCACAAAACAATAACTAAAAATGCACACGTCTGGGGGGACGGTAAAGCTCAAGGTGTAGAGTGCATGCTTAGCGTGCATGAGGTCCTGGGTTCAATCCCCAGTACCTCCTCTAAAAACAAATAAACCTCATTACCTCCTTCCCCCAAAATTAAAAGAATACAATCATAAATGAATTTTTTAAATGCACATGTCTGGAGACCGTGTCAGTGAAACCACTTTTGGAATCATCAGAGGATTCCCCAGAGGTTGGGGTTGAAAATCAAGAATTTAGTTAATAATATTGAGTCTGAGATGGTTATTAGACTTCCAAATAAAGATGATCATAAGAGAAAGGTGAGTTTTCTATACACAAGGCTTTTATTGGATGAATCAATGTCCCTCTCCTCTCTGTCCCAAAGCATGGAGGAAACGTTAGTCATTCTATTACTACACTCTGTTAGTTACATTTAGAATTTTGTTTCATTAAGAAATAATTTAGATTCACTAGCCTTCTGGGTGTTTTTAGGCTTTTATTTTTATTTGATTTCCTTCCTCTTTTCCATATTTTTGTATTTGATATTATTACAGTTAAATATTTATTTTTCTTTAGTAATATATGAACCTGATTAAGTAGAAATTGGAGTAGGTGAATGGATAGATAAACTGTGGTACATCCGGACAATAGAAGATTATTAAACACTAAAAACAAATGAGCTATCAAGCCATGGAAAGACATGGAAGAAACTTAAATGCAATGTTACTAAGGGCAAGAAGCCAATCTGCATAGGCTACATACTATATGATTCCAACTCTATAACATTCCAGAAAAGGCAAAATTATGCAGACAGTAAAAATATCAGTGGTTGCCAGGGGTTAGGGGACAGGGATGGATGAATATGCAGGCCACAGGGGATTTTTTGGGCAGTGAAATATTCTGTATGGTACTATACTAATGGATGAATGCCATTATCTATTTGTCAAGATTCACAGAATGCATAACACCAAGAGTGAACTCTAATGTAAACTATGGACTTTGGGTGATAATGATGTGTCAACGTAGGTTCATCATTTGTTACAAATGTACCACTCTGATGCCAGATGTTGACAGTAGGGAAGGCTCTGAACCTGGAGGACAGCGGGGTGGGGGAGGGTTATATGGATGGCGGACTGGCAGGCAGTATGAAAACCCCTTTCCAATTGCTGACTTTAGAGGCTTTACCTGAGAAGGCTAGGGTTTTAGTATGGGTGTCTCTGTTCTATTTCCTCTCTGTTCATTGGAGATCTGGAGCACCACAGATTTGAAGTACTTTTCTCCCAGACTCCAATATATGTTGAAAAGCATCTCCTACTCCTCAAGTCCATCTTTAACCCTGATCCCTCTCCTGCTCAAACACCTCCTGTGGCTTCTTATTGCTCCTGCTCGGGCTCTGGGAAGACCTGCGATCAGCATAGGGCCTGTGGTCAGCTGGAGAGGTAAGGTCTTGGGCTCAGAGCCACCAGCCCCACCTCCACTTAACCACGCCCAGCCCCTCAGGCTCAGGTGAGCCTGATCCTCTCAGACCACCGCCCCAGCGCCCCCTGCAGGCTCGCGGTGAGGCTGAGGCAGAAGTGAAAGCAGTTTTATCCAAAGGAATCTGCAGTGGTAAGGGAGTGGGTCAGACTGAATCCCTGGTCTGGCGACAGTGGGGTCACTGAGCTCCTGCACTCAGTGGCTCCACCCGCAGCCAAAGTCCACCTTCTGCGCGCAGGATCAGCTCCGGCGACCTGCGTGGCTCCTCCTTATCCGGCAGGACGCGGAAGCGCAGCAGCGTGAGCGCTAGGACCACCTTCATCTCAGTCATGGCAAACGACTGCCCGATGCAGTTCCTGCAGGCAGGAGTCGGGGCTCTGACTGCGCCCAGCACCCTCATCCTGGCCCCATCGCGCCAGGAATCTGGCCCACAACCCACAACCCCGCCCACAGGAGTAGAGAAGGAGGTTAACCGTGCCTGGGTTAGCTGTGAGACCCCCATGTGTACTTGCATATCCTACCCCAGACTCCAGTCCTGAACTCAGACCAGCAGATGGGAATGGGGTTCTCAACATACCATGGACCCTTCCTTCGACCCACTCCACCATTCCCCAGACCCTTATCCATAACCTCTGTGGTAGGGGAGGGAAGGAGAGCCCCAGTTCTGACCATCTATAATTTTCCCCCTTCTCTGTCCCCACAGTCATGCCTGGCATCTCAGTCCCAGACCCCCTCGCCCCCATCACCCCATCCCCTCTTCCCGCTGCCTTCACCTGGGCCCCGCCGAGAAGGGAATAAATGCCAGAGGTGACCTCCCCTTGATGTGTTCCGGGTCGAAGCGAAAGGGGTCATAAACCTAGGAGCAAGGACAAGACAAAGCTAATGGGTGGGATCTCCCAGGACATCTGGCCCTGAAGAGGCAGGTATGTGTAGAATGGGGGGAGATGGTGTCTGATTCGCCAATCAGAGCCCTGTGCCTTCCCCTGGGTCCCACTAGGGGAGTGGACAAGGATGAGGGAGGTGGTGGGTGGAGGAGGCAGCACCTCAGGGTCTGGCCACACGGATGGGTTGTGGTGGATCCCGAAAATACTGATGAGGCAGATAACACCTGTAGGTGAGGAGGGAACAGTCAGGACTAGGTTCTCCCCGCCTGATTGGCCCCTCCTTCTGAGCAAGAACCTCCTCCCCTAATCATTGTGGTAACCTTTGGGGATGACCCGACCATCTGGGAGTACAATGTCCTGGGTACAGCGGCGAGAGATGGTTGGGGCTGGAGGATGCAACCGCAGACTCTCCTTGATGCACATGGTCAGGAAAGGCAACTGGGTCAGGTCGTCCCTAAGGAACCCCCATGAAAATTATCCAGGGAGCAAAAACAGAGACCCCACCCCCCAGCCTTCCCTATGCCCTATAAGATCCTCTCTCCCCATAACAAAATCACAGATGGATCTAATATCTCCAAACTCATTAAGTCACATATAAATGTACAGGGTTTTTTGTCCATCGTACTTTAATAAAATGTTTTTAAAAAAAGAAACAAAAGTGGTATCACAGAAGTACCAGGACAAAATTTAGCCACATATTTTAGAAGTTTTTCTGAGCAAAACACAACACTCAAAAGCCAACCATGAAAACATTTACAAATTTATATGAAAATAAAATATTCTTTATGGCAAGAAAGCAAAATCAAGAGGCAAACGACCAAGAAAAAAAAAGAAATAGATTCAATGTTTATTCTTATGTATTACAGCACTAGAGATACTAGCTAATGCAATTAGACAGGGGAAAAAAGGAGAGTAATGCCATTTGAAATGTGGGGGTAAATGTATCATTTTTGACAGATAGTAATTTTATACTTAGAAAATAAGAGAATTCACTGGAAAAGTTTGATGAACACTGAAGATAAAATCTAGTAAGTGGCCTGGATTCTTTTTCTTTAATCCCCTTCTTTTTGTATACTGATTAAAATTCTTAAGAACTGATACAGTTAAGTAGTTCAAAATTGGAAAAATACAAAACTCCACCCCTACGGCCCAACAGCACTCATTTCCCCTCCTCACAGTCTGCCTGGTGATTATTTTTTATGTATCTTTCCAGAGGTACTTTTTTGCATTAAAAAAAATTATACATTGTAAACATCGTACCTTTATTTATCACCCCCTTTAACACTCTCCCTTCCCATCCCTAGGCAAATGCTAATGTACCCTCTGTTTTTATAGATTTTTCTTTTCTAAATATTGCTAAATATAAATACAATCATATAATATATTTTTAAAATTATATGGTAGCATACTATATACTATACACACTGCTTTATCTTTTTCATGTAATAGTATATCAAACTCTTCTTGCACATCTCCTGGGACTTGTGTCAAGAAAAGGGCCTTCCCTACTCTGGAGCCGTAAAATAATGTCCTATGGTCACCTCCAGAGCCTTTAACACTCCTTTATTTTTTATTTTAAATATGTGATTCATGTGGGTGTTATTTTCTTATAAGACATGAGAAGCAGGTTGAATGAACTTTTTTCCGTGTAGCTCCCCAGTTGTTCCAAGAGCTTTTATTAAATGGTCTTTATTTTTCCTATTGATATGAGACTCCATATTTACCACTTACCATGTGCACTCGGCAAGAAATTTATATCCATAAATTATTATTTCCCCAAACTCATATTTTAAGAAGCAAAGATCTCAAAGATATATTTTAATATGCAGACTTTAACTCTTAATAGGGGAGGGGAGTGAGAGAGAGACCACATATAAGGGATTAAGAAAGCAGTCCACTTTTATTATAAGCATTTTGGTACTTTTTTTTCCAAGTGCAAAATTTTGTTTGAAGTCCTGGTTTAAAAAGAGTGAAAATGTTTCTCCACCTCACGGGACTGCTGTGGAGGACACTACCTCCAAAATATCTGTCCAGTCCAAGGCCTCCTCACCGTCCTCCAGTCCCTGGACTGCCTCAGGCCTCAAAATCTCCTCCCTGGGCCCCCATTCCATAGCTTGTCCTCTCCGGTATGTCCACCACACTAGTGCTAGAAAGATCTCTCCGGTAGCCAGATCTGTCCTGTCCTCCTGCTCAAACACTGCCCTTGGTTACCCTTTGGCCTTGGGTTAAAATTGAAGCCACTGACATTGCTTTCAGAGCCTTCCACAAGCGACCTCTGCTGCCATCTATCTTCCAGCCTCATCATCTCACCAAGAGTCAGCCTCTCCCTCCTTCCCTCCATCCTTCTTCCTTCTGTCCCTTTCTCTCTCCCTCTATCTCTGTCCCTTCCTCTCCCTTCTCTCTCCATTCCCTCTCTCACCCCCCTTTCTCTCTAACCTCCTCTCCTCTTCTGTCACTCTCTTGCCTTCCTCCACCTCTTCATTTTTTCCCAGCTGTTTTTTTTTTTTTTTTTTTTTTTTTTTACCTAACTGCACCTCAACTGCACCGAAATATCTACTGATTATTTTTTAGGGTCCCAGCTGAGGCACTTTTGTCCACCCTCTATGTCACCTCTCTTACTCTCGACCCCATCCTTGCCCTTGTGGACTGGGATTGTCTGGAACTTGGACTATTACTCCACCAGGCTGGGTGCTCCTAGAAGGCAAAGGCTGGGTCTAGGTCCTTTCTGAGTCTCCAGGGCACAGAACAGAGCTGAGAAGAATTGGAGATGGCATACAATTGGGGATGAGGAAGCAATGTGGCAGTGTTTGCTGAATGGGGACTGGATGGATGAAGCTGCAGGTGTTCCTGGGCTCGAGTTGAATGCCTTTAAACCCCAGCTGTTCCCTGTGAATCCTGGACTAAATAACATGAGGAATTAGGGGGCAGAAGCTGAGAAAACACTTAGGGAGTGAAGATGTTTAAAAACGTGTGATTTCAGAAAGCAAAGTAAGGCAGTGGAGTAAAGTTGCTTTTCTGAACATGGGCTACATGGCATCATCTGCCTTCACACATTGTAACTAATTCTCTCAGAAGTTCAAGTCTTTCTGTCCCAAACCCTGCAAACTTTCCCCTGCTATGCATGCTGGGTACCAGACCCTGCCTCTGGGCTCTGCTCCTATTCCCACTAAGCAATAATGACAGAATCAGCAAAAAGGCTTTCCCTCTTCCCCAGTCGGGGAGCGGAGCCCATGAGAGTGGCTCAGAAAAAGGCCATGAGGACTTCCACTCACCATTCAATCTCTTTAGGCTCACGATCCTTCAGGAGTTCTTCCACCTCCTGCCGGCAGCGCTCCTGGTATTCAGGGTGCTTTGCAAGGTTGTAGAGGACCCAGGAGAGGCCGCTGGCTGTGGTGTCATGGCCTGAGGAGTAGCCAGGCAGGCTTGGGTCTCTGGACTAATTCAGCACCAGAGGATGGACAGCACCCTTACATTAAGGCCTATGGGGAGTATGGGGAGGGATGGGGTGGTCCAGGGTCCACCCACCAAACCCCTGGGATGGAGAGACCCCTGCCCCTTCTGTAGTCCCACACTGGGACCCTCACCCGCAAACATGAAGGTGTCAGCTTCAGCTCGGATATCTTCGTCTGACAACCCCGTCCCATCTTCATCCTGGAGAGAAAGCAAAATCCCCAGAATCACACTAGCTCTGAGGGTCCCTGCATCTCAGCTGAGCCATTCTCTGAAGCACCAACATCCACCCAGAAACCCAAGTCCACCCTGAACTCCTAGACGTCCCTTGCTCACTATCACTAGAGGCCCCACCCCCAGGCCTCTTCCTTGGCCTTCTTGCCTCCTGAATTGTCCCTAGTGAACAAAATCAATGATCCATAAATATGTTCATATTTCTACAGGATGAGGGATTTCTGAGGAAAAAAGTTACTTGCCACCTGGATTACACGATGATTGAATAGTAACTTGCCTTAAAGGCTATAGATTGAACATTGCCCCAATGCCACATGCTGAGATAGTAAATCCAGAGATTCCCTATCTGTCCGGGAGATAAGGAATGCGTTATAAACCTGCAGAACCTATAAACATTGCCTTCTCACTGAAGAGGATTTGTTTAAGCCCTAGAACCATGACTCTCTCTCTCTCTCTGTCTCTCTGTCTCTCTGTCTCTCTGTCTGTCTGTCTCTCTCTCTCTCTTTTTCCCCATCTCATCTATCTCTTCTGTCCTTCTCCTTCCCCTCCACAGGAAAGAAGGGGCAGATATATCGGCTGTCCTACATAAGTTCCAAAATTCAAATTTGGAGGTACTTCTCCTGTGGTGCAAACATGGCTGCAGGTACAGGTGAAAGCACCATGGAGCCCTCAGAGGAGTCTGGGAATGGGGAATGGGAGCCACCATTCTACTCTGGCTACTGTTACTGCTGTGAGTAATAAATTGGCTGCTCTGAGCCAGGGTTCTATGTCTACACACAGAATCTACCTCCGTGGTAGATTAACTTAATAACTTGGAAGTAGAGCAAAATCTCAGGCCCTTTGCAGCTTCAGCCATAGTAATTCCCTGCAGGCTGCATTCCACAAAGTCATCTCTAAACCTTATCCCTAACCCATGCCTCTCTTCCTCAAGTACCTTCCGTGGCTCCCCAGTACCCTAGGCATCAAGTCCAAGCACTCTGAACAAACCAAGGTCCATTCTACTTCTTGAAATCAGAAACCAGAGCAGCCTACCTTGGTCAGCAGGAGCACATCAATGAAGTCCAAAGTCTTGGTTTTAGCCTTCGCCTTGAGGAAGTCATCAGCGCCTTCATCAGGGAGGGTGCGGCGTCGCTCCCGGATGACTGCATCTGTGAAGTCGTGTACCTGGCGGCAGGCCCTGCGGAAGCGCTGCCCATCGGGGGTGAGGTAGTACACGAAGTCCTTGTACTGGAACAGCTGCTGGTGCCGTTTTGCCACAAGAGCACTGAGCTCCAGGATGGCAGCAATATATCCAATGGGTTTCCTGCAGGATGAGAGCACGAAGGGAGGCAACAACTTAAAACACCTGAAGCCCGGAAGCCGGGAGTTACCTCCATCAGGACACCGAGTCTCCAAGAACAGATGGTGCACAGATAGAGTGGAGAGGAGCCAGGGTTTGTGACTCTCCAGACTCTCCTCTCCCTACATCCCATCTCTGTGAGCTGCCTGCATGCCCCAGGCACTCAGAGCACAGCTTAGTTACCACGCTTCTCTCCTCACTCTCTTACCCACTATCTGCGCCCCCTCCTTCCCAGAAGTGTCAGCACAGCTCAGACCTTATCCTCTCCCAACTGGCCAATGGGCCTAGCCCCTCTCCTAGTCTCCTTACATCCATTGTCAATACCATCCAGTGTCTACATGACAGTTGGTCTTCTCTTGAGTCAGAGCTCACATTTGACCACAATGTTCATCTGCACAACACCATCCATGGCTCCCTGAAAACCTCAGGATAAAGTTCATGTCCTCTTTGTCTGGCACTCCTCAAACCCCACATCCAAGGTGTCTCCTCACTGTTCCACACACCTTGCTCACCCTAGCCTCCTGGCCCTTATCAAACATTTCTACCTACCTGAAAATATCGCTCTCTTTCCTCTCCTTGTCTTTCTATGTCCAGCTCTGACCCACGTCCTCCAGGAAGGTCTTTCTGATCATCCTGGTCAGTCCTCCCTACCCCACCTACTCCCTTGGGTGAATGGCTCATGTTCCCGGGCCCTGGGTCAAGACTCACTCTTGGCAATTGCTGTCGAAGCTGAAGACGCATTTCTGCAGACTGTCCAGGGTCATGAGACTGATGTGTTCAAACATGTTCAGACGGGTGTGGCCCTCTGTGATCAGGCACTGCCACTTGGCCTGGACAGAGAACAGGACAGAGCTCGGGCTGGGAACTACCTCCCTTGAGCCTCTCACCAACCCCAACCACTAAGATGGACACCCGAGACCCTGCCTCCTGGCCCCAGGCACCTATCCCCAGGGAAGTCCAGGCTTGAGTGGGAGTCAAGGCTGCTGTCATCAGGACATCAAGTCTCCATGCCTGGGAGTCAGGAGATCTGGGTTTAATTCTGGCTCTGCCTCCTACACTGTGTACCCTTGGTCAACTTATTGCACAAAGTAAGTATGCAACAAATGTTAGCTTTCAGCACCATCATTGTTATAAATTGATTAGGAAAAGGTCCCCTATGCTGAGAGAGGTAGTCCTCCATGGGGCCTGAGTGCACTGCCCTTTCTTGCTGGGTATGCCCAACCATTGCGAGGCCCTGATGCTCTTCACCTGAACCGCTTCTCAGAGCTGTGTTTGCAGCAAACAACCTTGAGGAGTAAGGTTATGTCTCCCCCTGGACAAATATCAGGCTTGCCCCCAATCACTATAAAATACATAGAGTCCCTAAACCTGGTAGGCCCCCTGCCCCATCCCGTAATACAGTATACTACATGAGCAGGCACCTATCAAAGCCTGCCTGTGTCATCCTCATGGAACTTAGTGACTTTGAAAAAGAATGCAAACCAACACAAAGCATGTGCCCTTTGCTATGCCAAGAGTAATAAACTGTCATTTGTCTTTGACCCAGGAGACTCATGTTTCCAGTAGAATTAACAATGGAGTAACAAGCTCTCTTGTCAGTTTGCAACTATGGAAAAGTCCCAGGCACTTCACAAAATCCTTACCTCCAATTCTTCACTTTCCTATGTATATATCCAAACCCTTTGCAATGTGATTTTTCAGCAACTTCATATAGGAAGTGGAGTCTATTTCACTATCCTTTGTTTCCAAGCTGGCCTTGGACTTGCTTTGGCCAGTAGACTGTGGTGAAAATAAAGGGGTCATTATCCCAAAGCTAGACCTCAAAGGGCATTGCAGCTTCGTCTCAGCCTCTTGGAAACGTGCCTCTGCCATGTGAGCAAGACTGAGATGCCTTCTAAAGGGAGACAATCACATGAAAGGAGGTCCAGTTGCCCCAGGTGAGGCCATCCCAGATCAGCCTGCAGCCAGCCAAGCCCCAAACATGTGAGAGGACTCACCCCAGATCAGCAAAGCTTCCTATCAGACCCACAGCTGATAACAGATACGTGAGTGACCCCACCCACATCCAGAAGAACCAGCCACCTGACTCACAGACTTCTTGTCAATACTAAACCGTTGTTGTTTTGAAATGATCTGTTACTCCGGAATAACTGATACACAATATCCATCATCCTCATGATCCGTGTCTCAAGACTGGAAGGCTTCTGGGACGGAAACATAGAAACTAACACCGAGCACCTGTGTGCCAGGGTCATGACTCCATTACATCATCTTAACCATCCTGCAAGGCGGGGATCATATTATCCATTTACAGCCAAGAAAACTGAGGCTCAGAAGGGAAGCTACATGGCCTTAAAGCCACCAAGAAGGGCCAGAATTCCTGCATTGATGTCTCAGTCCTTGTCACCCCCGAGGCTCCAGCCAGGACTGTGTTCAAGAGACTCACGTGCATGACCTTCGCGCTGTCATTGAAAATCTTCACATAGGACTTCAGAATGTTGAAGTGGAAGGCAGGTGTCAGCATGCGACGGTGTCTGCTCCACTTGTCACCGGCACTCAGCAGGAGCCCATCCCCTAGCATGGACAGCCACGGGGAGTGAGCAAGGGCAGCCCCTACCCCTGGGCCCCTGAGGTTGTCCTCAACCCCCATCACTCACAGTTACTCACCCAGCCAGGGCTTCAGAAACTCGTAGAAGAATGAGTTCTTCGGTGCAACAGCGGCTGACATGAATGAGGACCATCAGGGACCATGGAGAGGGGGAGGAGAGGGACTTTGAAGGAAGAGGGTAGAGGCTCCCAGCCAGGAGTCTGCATTCCCACTCCAAGCCCAGCATAGCAGGAATGTGGACATGAGCATAGGAAGCCGGGAGGAGGCGGCGAGGGACAGGGGACAGGCCAGGCTGCAACACAGAGCAGAGCAAATGTGGAGCCATAGACACAACCCTGTGTGCTTAGACACCCCCAACACGACACAACCTGCCCCAGCGTGCCTTGACATGGCTCCTACATGGCCCAACATGTTCTAATCACCCAAGCATAGCCCAGCACTCTACCAACACCTTTATGGGACCCAGGACACCACCTCTGCCCCAGCTCTCTGACACCTCTGAGACATCAAACAAGACTCCAAGGGTCAGCACATGCTGACAAGGTCCCAACGTGCATGACACAACCTCACATGACACAACACACTCTGGCATGGACCTGAAGACAGTGTGACATTACCCAGAAAAACCTCAGCCAGGACCCAGACAGGACTTAAATACAGTCCACTGATGTCACAGACATGAGCCAGGCGTAACCAAGACAGCCTAAGAACTGCATCAGACAAGACTCACATAAAGTCTCAGGCATTTGTCAAAGAGACCCTGAGTCCCAGACCTCAGACAAACCCCAAACGTGGCCCAAAAATGACAAGAGGCAGAACTAGACAATCTCTGGTGGCATCTCAGACAAGAACCGGACAGACCCCGACATGCCTCAAATGTCCTTGGCCACAGCTGAACCCCAGAAGTGACTGAGACCATCTCTGTTTGAGCCCAGGTGTAATCAGGTACAACATGCCCGCTGTAACCAGAATCCAGGTAGAAACGTAGACGTGACCAGACATGGCCACACAGCAGACGTCACACGGACACGGCCAGAGGTCGGGCAGGTGGGAGTCCAGGTGAGAGAGAGGCGGTGGCATCTCCACCACAGCCCCTCTGTCTGCGCCCTGGTCTCCCGCCCAGCTGCAGGCAGCACAGGGACCAGGCAGCGGGCAAGCTGTGGCTGGGGGTGTCTACCTGGAGCAAAGAGCACAGGCTTGACGCAGGTGGGGTGGAAGATGCGGATGACCGCGTGCCAGGGCCCCACCCACCAGCAGCACACATCCCCATAGGTGCTGGCCAGGCCCTGTATGTACAGGAGACCTTCCTCCGAGCTCTGAATCTGGAGAGGAACAGAAAGGACTCAGTTCATACTCTTCAAGGCTGCCAGAGGGCAGGACTTGCAGGACAGTGATCCAGACCTGAGCCCCAGAGTCCCCTCCGGCAGCTGATCTTCTGTCCTCAGCCTCCTCCTGGGCTCCCTCCACACACCCTCCATACAAAACCACTGGGGTCCTTCGGTTACAGGGATAGAAAAGGTCTTTCCCTGTTTAGATCCCAAACACCATGTTCGCCTGACCTCTCTTCCATCCCCTATTCCAGATAAGGACACTGAGGCTCTGAGTGACGAAGTCACTTGCCCGCATGGGTGGTGGCACAGGCTACAGGTAGTTGTCCTCGGCTGCCTTGCTCCCCACCCGGGCAGCCCCAGCCCTCCTCATCCACGCCTGAGACATGATCCCTGCTCTGTCTGAATCCAGGGCCCAAGTTCTTAACCATCGAACTACTCTGAGCCCCAGAATACTAGCTCTGAGGAACTTATGCCTGCCAAGACTGGGCACCCAGAGTCTCAGCGACTCAGGAATCAGTTCTATGACCCAAGCGAGGAAACATTAAAGGAAATCCTGCAGCTTTTCCTGGAACTGTTAGAATGAGGTCACTTTTCCATGAAGGTTGAGCTTTGGGGATTCATCATCACCAGGATGAGAGTGAAGCCATCACAGATGAACACAGAACAAAAAGGTAAAGACAGATTTCTGATGACATTGTTTGAGACCTGGATCCAGCTGTGCCTGAAGACAACCCTTCTTGGATTTTGCAGTCAATTTATTCCCTTTCTTTGCTTAGACTACACAGGGTTAGATTTCTACCACTACTAGCTGAAAGAGATTTCAGCAGCCAGAGAGAGCTAGGGACCTTCCCAGAGACACCCAGCATTTTGGCTTCAGAGCCAAGGTTTCTGTCAGATGCTGACTATTTCCCTGTTGCCTGGTCTGTCTAGAGTTGGGAAGGGCAGAGGGCAAGGGAAGGGAGTCAGGGTTGGGTGCAGCGTCCTCAGGGAGATTCCTGGGGTCTGCAGAAGGAAAGCACTGAACTAGAACCGGTTGAACCATGGGACAGAGTAAAAGAAACCAACCCACCACAGGTGGATGTCATGGAAATAACAGCCCAGATCCTCCAGCAGCCACAAGCCTTCATTACTGTGCGTCTGGGGACAAATGGGACTGGGGCAGGCAGGCAGGTAGGGGACCTGAGAGTCTGTCAATACCTACTGCATCACTATACTGTCTTCTTTAAAAAAAATTCTGTTCATCGTTCCAAATCTAGTTCCAGCAACTCCTCCTCCAGGAAGCCTTCCAGCACACCCTAGCAGAGAAACTTGCTTCTCCTCTGGGTTGCCACAGCCCGTCTCCCTCTGCTCAATTCCTGACCACACATTAGGTCAGGGACTTCTCTGTCCAGATGTGTTTCCTCAAGACTGGGGGCATCCTTCACCCAGGACACCAGGGTGGGAGGAGGGAGGAGGTAGTGGGAGGGGGTTGGTGAAGGAAAGAGGAAGGTGGCTGAGAGAAAAAGGGAGGAGGGGCTGAGGCCCTGTAGGGCCACACAGAATTTGGCAGAGAGGGGCTGGAAGCTCTCAGATGTGCCCCTGCACCCACCACCACAAGCTGTGCATGGGTACCTGAGGCATTGGTGATACTCCGAACCAAGTCAGGGTGGCAGAAAATGACCAGGGGGATGATGGGGCCCATCCAGATCATATATCCCTGGGGGTTGTTGACCACCAGCTGGGTTAAGACCCTCAAGCCTTCCTCTGTGGGTTGTACCTGGAAGCAAGTCAAGGGCCATCACTTCCCAGAAGAAGCCACAGCAGGTACCCCCACAGCCACTGTGGTGAATGGTGTGTCAGATTCTGCACAGATGGAAGGAATCTCTGCTTCCTCCTGCTCCTTCCCTCTGGAAAAGGAAGGGTCCTGGAGGCCTCTCCGACTCCCAAGGGTGTATCCCAGGGTGCTGGGAGAAGACATGCACTCTGCCCAGAGGAAGGCTTAACTTGGCTCAAGAATACAGAATTTTCTCATCCTGGGAGTGGTTACAGCCCCAGGGGCGGCCACAGGAGGAGATCTCTATGGGGAGGGTTGTGCGTAGCGGGGTGGCCTCAGGAATTGTCCCTGGGTTCTGGTCCCACATTCTTTAATTTTCTGGCTAGCCCACATGGCCTCCAGTTCCTTGCATAGTAAAGGGTCTCCAGTCCTGGGACCTTCCAGCCCTGACAGACTCCCAGGGACAGACGGGAACTCTGCCCATCAATCAGGAGAGCAGCTCTGACCTACCAACCCCCTCGGCTGGCCATGCTCTCTGCACAGGGCACCCTGTCTATTTCTCTGCGTCCTGTGGACATGCCCCTTAACTGTGCTATTTACAGATGAGGGAACTGAGGCCAGGTCCCCCCATAGGGGAAGGAGGGCAGGTTACCTCTTGGGGAAGCATTCTCTCCAGTCCCTCAGGATGCCCTGTCCAAGCTTGCCAAATACCCCCAGGTGCTCTCAGCAGGTGAACATAAGTCACTTTTCACCTCTGTGACTTGCTCCCCTCTCCCCAAGGCCCCTGAGGTGAGGATTCAAAGCACTTGATGAGACTGGTCCAGAGAGGGAAAGTGACTCAGCCGAGGTCACACAGCAAGAGGGGCTGGAGGAAGGAAAAGTGACCAAGACCAGCCCCCATGGCCAAGCCCTTGAAGGGGAAGGCAGAACTGCAGTAACTGTGTGACTTTCCCGCAGCCCCCAGGGCTGACTGAGGCCATTTCAAGACCTGGAATCTCAGAAAATCCTCTCAACATGCTTCAGAACACCCCCATTCTGAACTTTGCCATAATAAACATTAAAATTGCAGTGAGTCCTCCCCCAAGTTGCAATTCTCATCTCAGGCAGAATAGGAAAGCTGTGCTCATCTCTCAGCTGGTCTCAAAGATGGATGGAGCTGAATGCCCATCCCTGTGACCTTTCCTGAGCGGTGATGGCAAGTTCATCACCTCGGTCATCAAACATTTATTTTGAGTGTCTCCTGTACACCAGCCCTGGACTGGGCACTGTAGTATCTCTACCCCAGAGCTTCCATCAAATTAGAATGATGGGTAATAAGTAATTGGACAATTAATTAACCATGAGCAGGGCCAAGTCAAAGGTCAAGATCTATGGTATGTGGCTGGGGGTGGGTGGGGGAGGGGGTCTAAGAAGGCTTCTGAAAGGGGAAATGAGTGGCCAACTTTATCCAGATTGGGCAACGGACCCATTAGGACATCTTTGGGGGAGATAAGAGGAAGATGCCCTGGGAAGGGGAGGGGATGAGAAGCTGTGACCCTGTAAGTGGGTATGGAGAGGTAATAGCTGATTCCTCTGGAGAAGCTGTAGCCCAGAAGGAGAAGACACAAGGAAATGGGCCACATGCAGAGCAGACCCTGGACAGAGCCCTCAAAGAGGCCCCAGGGTCAGCACGGAGACTGGGAAGGCCAGGGGACCGGCCTCTGTGCAGCCCAGCCTCAGAGGTGCACTGCTGCGTGGAAGAGAGGCAGGAAATGGACCTCAAAGCAGCTAGAGGTGGAAAGACAGGAGGTGAGAAAGGAATGAAGGAGTGACGAAAGAGGGGGCTCCCCTTGGCCTCCCTTGCTTCTCTGGTCTCCTAGATCCCAGCCCAACCCCTGAGCCCCATTCCTGACCTCTCCCTGATCCCCAGACCTGCTCTGCTGCCCACACTCACCAGGCCCAGGTGACCCAAGAACCAGTTCCGTTTCGGAGGCTGTGGGAAACACCGGAGGCGGCGAGCATTGTCATAGCAGGCATAGGTCCAGGCCAGGACTCGAGCCAGAAGCCAGGAGACAGCGGCCAGCAGCAGCAGCAGCCATGGGGAGGCTGCCACCGGCCCGAGACCCAGCCAGGACAGGCTCATCTGCAGCATTCTGTGGGGTGGACAGGATTGGGGGTGAGGACAGGGGCGGGTGGGGAGGGTGAGGCAGAGACAGATAGCAGGGGAGGAAGGAGGGAGTGAGGGGCAGGGATGGTGAGTGCTGGGGATGGGACAAGAAGAGCTCAGAGATGGGCAGACAGGGACTCAGAGAGCAGAGGGAGGCCCAGGGAAATCCAGAGGACGAGGGAGAGAGACAGAGACAGAGACAGAGAGTGTTAGTTACCCACTGGTATCTCTCATCTCCCAGGCCAGCTCATTCCCTGGAGCCACCCTGCCTGGGGCAGAATCCCCACCTCAGGCCAGGACCCCCAGCCCCTTGTCCCCCAGCCTGGTACCTTCTGTCAGGAGCAGCTCTTCCTGCACAACTTCCTCTCCCCTCCTCCTGGGATGTCCTTGCCCCTGGCCCCTGATCTAGGGGAAGCTGCCAGGGGCCAGACTAAGCCAGCCAATCCCCACAGCCTCCTTACCTCCTCCCCACCTGGCAGCTGCCCAAATCCATGGGTGGGGCGGGGATGGGGGTAGTGTTACTGAGAGAGGCCTGTGAACCAGCCCAGGGTCATGCAGTGTGGAAGGTGGATCCTCAGGGCTCAGCCAGGGGCAAGTTGGAGCTAATGTGACTCTGGGTCACTAAGTTTAGACCTGGCCCTGCCCTTCCAAGGCCAAGGTGCGGCAGGTAAATGTGTGAATGTTCAGGTGCCAGGTGAGCAGGGCAAACATCTCTGGGGCTCCTCTCCACACGCGGTCCAGGAAGGTGTCATGCACCATTTCTTTGTTTTTAATGTATTTATTTTACAATATCATAATTTAATTGAAGTATAGTTGATATACAACATGATACTTTATAGGTATACAATATAGTGATTCACAAAATTTTAAAAGTTATTATATACTCCATTTATAATTATTATTAAATATTGGCTACATTCCCCATGTTGTATATACATCCTTGTAGCTTATTTTACACCTGATAGTTTGTGCCTCTTAATCCTCCACCTCCATCTTGCCCTGCCCCTTTCCCTCTCCGCATTGGTAACCACTAGTTCCTTCTCTACGTTTGTGAGTCTGTTTCTTTTCTGTTATATTCACTAGTTTGTTGTATTTATTTAGGTTCCACATGTAAGTGGTATCTTACAGTATTTGTCTTTCTCTGTCTGACTTATTTCACTTAGCATAATGCCCTCCAAGTCCATCCATGTTGTACGCCAGAAACTAACACAACATTTTAAATCGCCTGTACTTCAATTAAAAAGCAAACAACCAACCAATCAACCCCTTTAAAATATAGGCAAAAGAACTGAACAGACATTTTTCCAAAAGAGGAAATGCAGATGGCCGACAGGAACATAAAAAGTTGCTCAACATCACTAATATCAAGGAAATGCAAATCAAAATCACAATGAGACACCATCTCACACCTGTCAACATGGCCATCATCAAAAAGAACCCATATAACAAATGTTGACAAGGATATGGAGAAAAGGGAACCTTTGTACACTGTTTGTGGGAATGTAAATTGGTAAAGCCACTATGGAAAACAATATGGAAATTTTTCAAAAACCTAAAAGGAGAACCACCATATGGTCCAGCAATTTCACTCCTGGGCATGTATCCAAGAAAAACAAAAACATTAATTCAAAAAGATACATACACCCCACTGTTAACAGCAACATTATTTATAATTGCCAAGATATGGAAGCATCCTAAGTGCACATCAATAAATGAATGGATAAAGAAGATGTAGCATATATACACAATGGAATACAATTCACCCATAAAAAAGAAAGATATTTTGCCTTTTGCAGCCTTTCATTCACTTTTTTTTCACTTCAAAACCCAGAATTTTATAATTGGCATAAACATTTCCATTGCACCAAAAACAACAAAATGCCTAGAAATAAACTTAGCCAAGGGGGCTACATATATATACTCTGAAACCTGTAAAACACTGATGAAGGAAATTGAAGATGATACAAAGAAATGCAGGATTCTTGTGCTCTTGGATTGGAAGAATCAACATTATCAAAATGGCCATACTACCCAAAGCAATCTACAGATCCAATGCAACTTCTGTCCAAATACTCAAGACAGTTTTCACAGAACTAGAACAAAAAATTCCAAAATTTATATGGAACCGTAAAAGACCCTGAAATGCCAAAGCAATCTTTCGTAGGTCTTTTTTTTCTTTCTTCTTTTTATCCTCTTTTCTTTTGGTTTGATGACTAGAGAAGTTCCTTTAACATTTGTTGTAAAGTTGGTTTGGTGGTGCTGAATTCTTCTAGCTTCTGTTCATCTGTGAAGATTTGATTTCTGCATCAAATATGACCAAGAACCTTGCGGGATAGAGTATTCTTCATTGTAAGTTTTTCCCTTTCATCACTTTAAATATACTGTGCCACTCCCTTCTAACCTATAGAGTTTCTGCTGGAAAATCAGCTGATAACCTTATGGGAGTTCCCTTGTATGTTATTTGTTGCTTTTCTCTTGATAATTTTAATATTTTCTCCACATCCTTAATTTTTGTCAATCTGATGTCTTTGTGCCTTGGCGTCGTGCACCATTTCTTGACACAGAATCAGGAAGTTCAGAGACATGAAGACTCTGACCTCTGGGGCACACAGCCTGGTAGGAGTCCAAGTCCTGCCTCCAAGCAGCCCAGGGCCTGGGTTGAGACATGACTGCCAGAAGCAGGAACAGAGAAACCAGCTGGCTGGGGATTACTCACATCAGATTCAGGGGATAAAGGGCCCAGGCAGAACAGGGCACCTGGAAGGGTAATGGGTAAGTCTGTGAGGGGCCATGAGAGAACAGGGTCCAGACAGGGGAGGACAGAGCTGGGAGATCCTGAGTGCAGTTCTGCTCCACCCTCACTCTGACTGTGGGCTGTGCCAAACCTCTCTGGGCTCAGTCTTCCCTGGGAAATGGGATATTGGATGACAGCCTTAGAGGGGGACAAAGGAGGGCTCCACAGGAAATGGGGAGGATCAGGAGCCCCTAAAAAAGGTGGAGAGAAGGAAAGAGGCTGGCAACTTGTACTCATCCGACTGTGTGCCCATACTCCAATGAAGTAAATCTACTCTGTGTAGAGAACTGTATGTAAAGAGTGCCTATTGTATGCTAGGTACCTCAAAACGCATCCCTCATTGTGTCAGGAACTCTACATAAAGTGCACCTACTATGTGCCAAGTACTCTGTATAAATCCTACTGCATGCCTGGTATTCTACATAAAGCATGCCTACTGTGTACTGGGTACTCTCCAGAAGGCATGCCCACTAAGTGCCAGGTGCTCTACCTAAATCACACCTACTATGTGTCAGGTGCTCTACATAAAATGAACCTACTCTGTGCAAAGTACTTTACATAAAGCATGCCTACTATGTGACAGGGACTGTATATGAAATTGTACCTATTACACACTGGGTACCCTACACAAATCCTGTCTACTGTATCCCAGGTGTTCTAAATAAAGCATGCCTACTAAGTGCCAGGCATACTACACAGAGTGTCTACTATGTGCTGGCCCCTGTACATGAAGCATGTCTACTGTATGCCAGGTACTGTACATAAAATACTCTTTCTGTGTGTCAGGTGCTCTACATAAAGTAAACCGACTGTATGCTACTTGTTCTGCCAGCAAGATAACACAGCACCCTCCCCTCAGTGCTCTGGGCCCTGGGATCAAGCAGAAAGAACCAAGTGATGGCAGGAGGGAAGACACCCACATAACAGAAGAGCAAATGGAGGCTCAAAGAGGGCAAGAGCTGGACGTGAGACAGGAGGAAAGGGGGCAGGGCACAACCATTAAAAGAATGACACAGCCACTAGCACCAAGATGGCAGAAGAGTCAACTCCCAGTAGGCCTTGCGCTTCGTTGTGCACTCATTGTAATACAAGAGCACGCTGAATGACACTCTCACAGGCGCCATGATAGTTTCAATGCTGACCATAAATGTCAAAAAGTGGGTGATGGCCCATTTCCTGGGAATGCTGGCCCCTTCCCCAAAGTTGGAATAATCCCCCCACTTGTTAGCATATGAGCCCATAAAAGCTAACAACCTCACTCCTTGTGGCCGATCTCACCTTCCTGAATGACACCGCGAGCTCTGGGGCCACCTCTCCCTCTCAAGGTGGTCTGCATTCTGCCTACGGGATGTCTTCTAGGGCTTGGTCTCTCTCTCTTCCCGTCTGAAATGGCCCACGCTCTGTCTATGGAGAATGTATTTTTCTGAATAAATCTACCTTCACTCAACTATGGCTTGCTCTTGAATTCTTTCCTGTGCAGAGCCAAGGACCCTCACTTGGCACGGTGTGTCCCAGGGACGTGCCTGACACCTGGGACATGGCCATCCTCTAGCGCCCCAATTTTCCTGTATCATAAGGCACCCAGGTCTGCCATGCCACCAAGCTGAAGCCTTTCCCTCTGCCATGCTCCTTCTCCCCCACTCATAGGGGACAATGTCCTATTAATCCAGGGACATTTATAATGGTGGAATCTTAGCAATATGGTGATGCCAGTGGGCAGATATCTGGAGGCCTTTGTGTCACCACATGGACCATCCTCCTACATGCAGAATGCACCACCCAGTGGGTCTAGAGCCCCTCTCCTGGCCCTCTCTTGATTCTGTCCAGAACTTCCCTGGGGAGTGGTCTCAGGTGACAGAGAACTTGAAGGATGGGCTCCTGGCAGAACTACTGAGCAGGAGAGTCGGGGAAAGACAGCCCTCCTGACACTGGTAGGACACTAGGGAGAACCCAAACCTTCCTCCCCACAACACTGATTGGGGGATTCAGGTGGAGGATCCTAAAGCCCTCAGTGGGGTGGCATGAATCCTCCCCTCGAAATCTCCTCCCCCTCCGCAGGAGTAGACTTTGCCTCCTGGCAGGTCCACCCACATCAGGTTCAGTGGGGCAAGGTCAGAATACGATAAACCAGGCGGAGACCTGGCACACTCAGGAGAAAGAGCCCCCCGTGCCCAGAGGGGTTCAGCTCCCTGCAGACCTACTGTGGGCCGGGATTAGGCAGGCAGCCTAGAGCAGGAGCGGCAGCCACCACATCAGCATTTGCCAACATAAACCACTAAGCTGTTTTAAGTCCTTTAAGTACATTAACCATTTTTCCCCATTTTCCGGAAGAGGAAACTGAGACTGAGAACTATGTGAGTGACCCACCCAAAGTCACACAGTTGATGGAGCCAGGCTGTGTCCCAGGCTTCACACTGAGTACCATGAACCACTAGGCTCTGCTCCTTCCATACCTATAAACAGTCATTTCATTAGCATCACCTCCCATGATGGTGGGAATCATTAAAAGAGACAATGCTTGTTGTAAAACACATAGCACAGAGGAAGGTCTCAGTAAATGCAAGTCACTGTTACTGCTGTTGCTGCTCCTCGTGTCATCATCCAACAGCCCCGGAAAATCAAATTCAAGGGCCCGTTTTTTACAGAAGAGGAGCGGAGATTCAGAGAAGTGAAGCAACTTTCTCCAGCCCTCTAGCAAATTAGGTAAATATGAAAGTACAGGTGACACCAAAGCCTGGCACACACTAGCTGCTCATTAAATATTGGGGAAGAGAGAACTGTTTCCAGCAGCGAGTTCTAAGGCTCAGCTGCTAAAATTCTGGCCCTCGAACTTCCACCATCCCACCATCTCTATCACTTGAGAGTGTGCAGGAAATGCAGAATCTCACACCCCGCCACCCAGAAATACTGACTTAGAATTGCAGCTAAATAGATCCGCAGGGAAACTGTGTACACTCCTTCAAGTTTTAGGAAGTGTGGCTTTAAGACTCTTGAGTCTGGATTCTGCAAGGGATGCAAGGAGCACAGTGCCTTCACCCCTCTGGTTCTGAGTGGTTTTTTTTTTTTCAGGTTATAAAATAAGGACAAAAATCTATACCTCCCAGAATTCTTCCTACAACATATGATTACTGATCATCTTACATGCTGGACACTATTTTAGGCACTGAGGATGCAGCAGTGAGCACTGCAGACATCGTCCCTGCTGTCAAGGGGCTCACATCTTGTGTGGAGATGGGCAAAGATCGAATGAATGATCAACCACGTGTCAGACAGTGCTAAGTGATGTGCTGTGGAGGGATCCTACCTTAGGCAGGAGCAGACAGAGACCTGAATGAAGAAGGAGAGTCTCCAAGAACAGGAACTGCGTGGAACTCTCAGGCCGCACAAAAAAAGTGAGTGGGGTTCTTTTCCTTTGACACTTGGGCTAACATGCGAGATAATGCAATTGATCCTTGGGAAGGCCGATGTGGGCAGCAAATTCTGGCCCCGTATGGAAACTATAAGCAGGTGTCAAGGTTTCACTAGCCATGACCAAATATTCAAACCCCAGCAGGTCTCTGCAGTCATCACAAGGGCAGGGTCCATCAGCCTGGTTCCCCTGATTCCTGGATCAGGTGGTAGAAGAAGAAAGGGATCCAGTGTGAGAAGCAGGAAGTCTCAGGAGACATCTGTTCACAGCCTGTGGAAGCTGAAGCATCTCCAATGGTATCTCATCAAACAAGGAATGTCTCACTTGCCAAGTCACACAAGCCTGGCTCATGCAATGTCCACCTGCCAGTGTTGGAGGGAGGGGAGCCACTCATGGAAACACAGAGTCTCCTCCTTCTCCAGGGTCCTTTCTCCCCCACCCAGAGCCAGGCAGCTGGCAAGCCTGTGCCAGACCAGCCGTGGCGGTCACTCTGTGAGTCACCAGCCTCAGACATGGCCCGTCACCTCTCTGAGGTTCAGTCTTCACATCTGTAAAATGGGCCCCATAAAACCTCATGGAGAGTTACAAGCGGTCTAGCAGACACAGGCAGAGAGTAGGGGAAAATACATTTCAGAATGATATCTGAGTAAAGAGTTCCATCTATAGACAAAACTGGTGAATATGTGTATGTGCATGTCTGTATTATGCATTGAAAAAAATCCCAGAAGAGTCCACGCATCACAGCAGAATTGAAGAAAGTACAGTTGGAGTCTCTAATGCATTTTTCACATGCACTGAGCTGCTACAACTTCGATCACTAAAACACAATTTTAAAAAGAAAGATTTAGCACAGTGAGGGGCACATAGCTGGCACACAAAACAGATGAGCAGTTCTTATTTGTCTCTCCATAAAGATACATCTCCCAGGAATTGGCCTGGGGTCTCTCTAAAACAAGCATGCTGTCTGCTTGATGGTTGGAGTTTCACCTTTCCTCTCCTCAGCTCTTGGGAAGGATCAAGTTCTGGATTCAACAGAACTGAGTTCAAATCCCAGCTCTGCCACTCACTGGCTGTGTGACCTTGGGAAAGTCAATTGCCCTCTCTGAGCCACATGTCCACCTTTGTAAGTGGAGAGGTGGGTTGATACCTCTGAGGTAGTTCATTTCTCAATAACAAACTGTACTTGACCACCTACTCTGTATGAGGCACACTGCTAGAACCCAGGACACGGGATAAGCAAGACAGTTAAGGTGTCTGGATCATGGTGCTCATGTCTGATGGAAGAAACTCAAGTCAAATGGTGGCAGTAATTAAGGAAATTCACAGAGTAAGACAAACTAGAAAGTGACTGAGGGGGCTGTTCTGGACAGGACAAACAGGGAGGGTCTCCCTGAGGAGGTGACCTTGTTACTGAGTCCAAGCTTGTACTGCTCGCCTCAAGACAGGCCAAAAAACAGAGAGACGAGGTGTTGGGGCAAGGAATAGCAACTTTACTTGGAAAGCCAGCAGACCAGGAAGATGGTGGACTAGTGTCCTAACCCGAGTTAGAATTCAGGCTTCTTTTGTACTAAAAAGGGAGGGTGAGTTGCTGGTTGTTGCAAGGTTCTCAGTGCCAGAATCCTTTGTTCTTGCAGCTGTCCACACAGGTCAGGTCACAACGTTCCTGTAAACCTCCAACAACACAAGTGTTATTCTCTTCCACAATTTTTTAACTCTGTATGAATGGGGAAGTGTTATACCTTTAAAAGTCAACTCTGGGAGGCAGAGCCTTAAGAATGGGATATCCTGTCTATGTCGGGCTATAGGCAGCATTCTTTTACAAAGGTGCAGAGCTGGCATGACTAAGCACAGAAAACAGAGCACAAAGGTTACAATTAAAGGAATAGATCCAATATGGAGTCAGGTTTTTTCTTCTCTGTTACAACCTTTGAGCAGAAACCTGAATGATATGGAGAAGTAGGTAGTCAATAAAGATCACCCCTGGATTAAAAAACAAAGTCCTATGTTACAGAACAGGGAACTATATTCAATACCTAGTAATGGCCTATAAAGAAAAAGCATATGAAAAGGATTTATATATATATATAAATGAATATATATATATTCATATATATATGAATCACTATGCTGTACACCAGAAATTAACACATTGTAAATCAACTATAATATACTTCAATTAAAAAATAAAAAGATGACCCCCACCCCCCCAAGCCTAAAGACCCAGCACAAGGTGGGGCAATCATATGGACTAAAAATGTGTTGTCATTCTTGCTTCCTTCCTCAAAGGTGCTGAGAAAAACAGAGAAAGTGAGGCAATTTTACTTGAAGTCTGTCAGTGAGGAAAGCAGGAACTAGTGAGGGAAGCAGGAACTAGCCGTGCTGAAGACCAACACTGATGATACAATCTGGCCAGACACTCAGGTAGAAAGTGGTTGCTGCATTTCACTTACTGTAATAAAGATCAGGAAATCTGACCAGCCCCTGAAGGCACATTGAGCCAGGCCAGTTCTGTAAACTGGGGCTGCCAAATTCTTGGCAGAGATGTTGCTAGTGATTAGGTTTCTCATTGCAGAAAGAATTCAGAGATGAGATGCGGAGATTAAGAAAGCAAAGTGAGGATTTATTAAGGGGTGGATAGTACACTCTCTATGGGTTAGCGGGCAGTCTCAGGTGAGCAGCTGCCCTGAGTTCCTTTGGTAAGCTGGTTACATAGGTTGTAAAAATGAATGGGCAGAATATTAATCGTAAAGGGAAGAGTTGGGGGTTGTACTCCCTGACTTTCATCCCAGCTCCACCTTCCTGAGGAGAGGAGGGATTTTTGTCCTTACTGTCTGGATCAGAAGTGTCATGGCATCAGCGCATGATGGGTACTTTAATCTGCAAGGCTAATTTTATTATAATGAGGGCATAATGAGCAAAACATTATATTAGGACACTGGAGACTCCTGTCTTTTCCCACCTTTGTTTGTAGGCCTCCAGGCCACTTGTCACCCCAAAATGTGTGAATGCTTATCAGCCCAGAGGTTCCTGCTTTTCTTTCTCGGCCCAGGGACCCCTGTTGTTTACATGATGTATGGTTTCCTGCATTTGGCGCCGTGCCCCTCTCCTTTATTTGCCCAATTCCTGTCATTTGGCCCATGTCCCCCTTTCCCTGCTCATATCTAGCTATCTGACTGCTTTAACAGAGGTACCAGGTGAACAAATTAGCTGGTTTGGTAAAAAATAAGGCACAAAGAAAACTTCAGGAAAGCCTAGAAAACCCACAATAGTTGGCATCAACTTGCCCCGGATGGGATTTATTGGGTGATGCCAGTTATAAAAAGTAGCCTGACCACCAGCCAGAACTGGGGAACTCAGGACAGAGAGGTCAACAGAGAACATCCCTGTGAAAGAGGAAAGGGTGTTTCTCATCCAAAAACCAATGGAGGGAGGCTCCAAGACCATCACGCAAAAGGAGAGGAAGGAGTCTGCAGGGGGAAAGAAAGAATTTTGCTCCCCCTTCAGGTGTCTGCTTAGTCAGTGGGCAAAGGGGTTGCCGAGGTACAGAGGAGCCATATTGCCTGTCCGTAGAGACATGTGAAGCTATCACTGACCCACGTTGAGACATTGTGCTGCAACAGTGTTACTGAGTCCAAGCTTGTACTGCTTCCCCTTCTACAGGCCAATAAATCAAGAGGTGAGGTGTTGGGGCAAGGAATAGTGACTTTATTTGGAAAGCCAGCAGACTGAGAAGATGGCAGACTAGTGTCCCAAAGAACCATCTTACCCAAGTTAGAATTCAGGCATCATTTATACTAAAAGAGGAAGGTGGCTACTTGTTGTAGATTTCTTGATGCTGGCCAGACCCTGGAGGAGAAGTGATAATCCTTTGTTCTTTCAGCTGTCCACTCAGGTCTGGTCATGATGTTTCTGTAAACCTCCAACAACACAAATGTTATTCTCTGTTCTTCAACTTTTTATTGCTATATGAATGAAAATTGTTTTGGATTTAAAGGTCAATCTTGGGAGGCAGAGCCTTGAGAATGGGTTATCTTATCTATTTCAGGCTATAGGCAACATTCTTTTACAAAGATGTAGAGCCAGCATGACTAAGCTCAGGCACCAGAGCACAAAGGTTAGAACTAAAGGAATAGATCCAGTATGGGGTCAGAATATATGTGATTTCGGCTAAAGGGTACTTACGATTCAAGATACATCTGGTGGAAGATTACTGCTAGTCATAAGGAGCAGATTTTTCAGTTAATAATCTTAGAATTTGGGTTCATAAAATTTTTTTCTGAAATATAGCTATCTGAAGTCTTGTTCTGCCTGTTTTCCCAATATACAGTGTGCCTCATTCTGTTCTTTGTACTGAATTAGCAACTGTAGTGGCGAATGACTTAATCCTTGTAGAACCAGATGGCAGACAACATTCCTTATTTTACACTGCCTGTAATTTGTAAATGTCCCCTAGTTAAATCCACCCTTATTTAGCCAGAAGTCCTTGCCAGGACCCCACTGTTGTTGCATTCCCCAAAGGGACTGGATACCTCAGCAAACCAGTTGTGTGAGTGTCAACATTTATGTAGGAACAGAAATATCTGAAAAATTACAACCAACACCTGGAATGGGAGGGCAGAGTAGAAGGAATTTTTCTGTTAAATGTATCCATTTAACCGTTTCCTTTTCTTATATGAAGCCTGCAAAGCATTTTTAATTATAATTACTAATCTATATAATTATAAATTATATTTTTAAAAGGAAAAATGCTTAGTGCATGCTTAGTGTCATGCCTAGACACCTGTGAGAAGCCAGAGGGCATTGTGGTTAAGAACAAGGACTCCAGGTGCCGGGGTTCAAATCAGGACCAGTTGTGTGAATTTGGGCAGATCTCTCTACCTCCCTGTGCCTCAATTTTCTTGTCTGAAAATTGAGGATAAGGACAAAGTGATTGTGAAAATCAAATGAATTGACATGAGTTAAGTGCTTACAACCCTCCCTGGCTCATCACCAAGCATAAGTAATTGTCATTATTTCTCTTATTTTATGACGGAATGAGGACATGAGCACCAGCCATGAGCCATAGGTCCCGCTGGCACACACATCAGTGATCTGGTAGGCTAAGAACATTCCCCGTTCATTCTCTCTGCTCTTAGCAGGAAAGAGGCTCCCAGGAAAAGAGCAAGCACCAGACTTGGGATCAGATGGTTCATGGTCAAAGCTGGGCTTTGCCACTCTTCAGCTGTGTGACCTTGGACAAGAGGCTTGCCCTCGCTGAGCTTCACATTTCTCCTCAGTAAAAAGGGGAAAATAACAGGCTCTTGGGGATTGGAGTAGCAAGCCTATGTGAGTGTCTTAGTTTGGGTTCTCTGGAAGTAGACTGTAATGCAAGAATTCAAGTGCAAATAATTTATTTGAAGGCAAGAATTCAACTGCAAGCTGTTTGCTGGAGAAGTGATTCCAGGAAATTCCAGTAGGGCAGTGGGGCAGTGAGATGGGGAAGGGAAGGCAACAGGTAAAGTGTGCTTTAGCAAGAAAGCTTACACTGTGGGCACCATGGGCTCAGTCCCTCTGGGAGACAGCAGAGAACATGCACTCACCAGTCCTTAGTCAGGACTTTATCCAAGAGTGTTATTTCTCCAGAATGTCCTCCTGCACTGCAATGCTGAGGTCTGGGGACAGGGGCAGGGGGCCTCCCACAGCAATTGTTGTGAGGAACACAGCCTGGTACAGACAGTTACAGTGGTTCAGTGACTTCAAAAAACAGACACTCACACCCCTACACACATCCACACACATATATCCACACATGCACACAACTGCATACACAATCACATACGCATATACACTGTGTGCACACAGTCACACAAACACACTTACATACACCCATGTGTGCTTGCAATTACATACACACACATGTGCATGCAAACACACACATGCACGTGCACACATACACACATGCATTTCCCCGTGCACACAATTACATGCATACACTCACATACACACACTATTATGCATGTGTGCACACTGTTGCACACTTACACACAATCGCATATGGAGTCACACAGCCACATACACACACAAACATTGAACTAATGGAGACCAGATGACTTAGAGCTTGTTGTCTCAGAATCTTCCAGCAGAGGGAGCCTCCAACACATACTCAGGAGAGGAAAGAGCACCCTACAGCATCTAGTGACTGGACTAGACCTGAATTATGTCTTGAGAATTAAACACAGGAACCACTGGACCCACGCCTCTTCTCCTCCCTGTCTCTCATTCATTCACCATCACATCCCTTAGTGGAAAGTCAAAGCCTGTGTGTAGTGGGAGAGGAGACATTTGACACTCCAAGTATAGATAACTCTTGAAGGGACTTTCTTCATGGTGGGGGAAAGAAATGATGCATTAACTGGGGGGAAAGTGGGGACAAGGGTAGGTTTTTTTTAATTGAAGTAATACAGCATTATTTGTATTCCAGTGGGAGTGACCCAATAGGCTTCAGGATACATGGTCAATATAAAAAGATTAATTTTATTTCTATATTCCAGGGGTCAGCGAACTATTTGGGCTATGTACTAGATATGGCCTCTTGCCTGTCTTTGTAAGATACATAAGCAAAGAATTGTTTTATATTTTTAAAGGATTATAAAGGAGTGGGAAGAAGAGGAGGAAGAGATCCTGAACATGGTATGCAAGGCCTAAAATATTTACTATATAGGTCTTTGCAGAAAAAGTCTGCCAACCCTGCTGTACACTAGCAACAAACAATTGGAAGATGTTTTCAAATATCATTTTTCAAGTAGCATACACCACAAAAAGTGAAATACTCAGGTATAGGCTTAACAAAATACATGCATGATTTCTATGATGGAAACTTCAGGACACCAATGAAAGAAATCCAAGAAGACCCAAATTAATGTAGAGGTATACAATGTTCATGGAGTGGAAGACTCAAGGAGGGGAGGGTATAGCTCAGTGATAGAGCACATGCTTAGCATGCATGAGATTCTGGGCTCAATCCCAAGTACCTCCATTTTAAAAATAAATTAATAAAAATAAAAATAAAATAAACCTAATTACTCCATCCCCCCCAAAAGACTCAATATTGTTAAGATGTTAAGTCTCCTCAAACTGATCTACAAATTCTAAGAAATCACAATCAGAGGAGGACTTTTTGTAGAAGTAGATAAGCTGATTATAAAATTTACATGAAAATGCAAAGGACTTAGAATAGTCAAAATTTTTCTGAAAGGGGAAAATGTAGCTGAAGGATTTACAATACCCCTTTCAAGACATGCTATAAAACAATAGGAATCATAATAGTGTGGTATTGGCCAAAGACTAGACACAGAAATCAATGGAACAGAAGAGATTCTGTATTAAAAAACAAAACAAAACATGCAGGGCAGGTCAATGCACAAGGATAGTCTTTTCAATAAATGGTACTGGAAAAATTGGATATCTATATGCAACAACAACAACAAAAAGCCAAACCCATACCTCACCATATACAAAATTTTACTTAATATGGATCATAGAACTAAATGATGCAAAAATGTAAAACTTTAAGAAGAAAAAAGAAAGAGAATCTTTGTGGCCTTAGGTTAGACAAAGAATTCTTATATACAACACCATAAACATGATTGTGAAAACTTGATAAATTACACTTTATAAAAATTTTAAAATTTTGCTCTGTGAAAGAAATTTAAGATAAGGTAAAGATCTGCCACACACTAGGAAAAAAGACTTGCAAATCACAAAGGACTTGTATGCAAAATATATAAAGAACTCTTAAAATCCAACAATCAGAAGGTAAATAATCCAAAGAAAATTAATGGGGGAAAGATTTGAACAGGTACTTTACCAAAGAAAATATATGAATGGCAAAAAGGCACAAGAAAAAATGTTCAACATCGTAGTCATTAGGAAATGCAAACTAAAATCACAGTCATATATCATTGCACACCTGTAAGAATGGCTGGGGGAAAACTGACACTGCCAGTTAGTATGTGGATCAAATAGAACTCTCATACATTAATGACAGAAATTTCAAAAGACACAGACACCTTCAGAAAACAGTATGGAGATCTCTCAAAAAATTAAAAATAAAACAACATATAACCATATAATCCAGGAAAACTGAAACCAGGATCTCATAGAGATATCTGCCCTCCCATGTTCACTGAAACATTATTCATAACAGCCAAGATATGGAAACAACCTAAGTGTCCTTCAGTGGATGAAGATGTGGTAAACATGTACAATGGACTGTTATTCAGCCATGAGAAAGAAAGAAAACCCGCTCATTTGTGACAACGTGGATGGACCTTGAGGACATTATGCTAAGTGCAACAAGCTAGAGAAAGACAAACACAGGCAGCCCTCCATGTCTGTGGGTTCTGCATCCACAGATTCAACCAACTGTGGATTAAGAATATACAAGGAGGGAAACTTCAAAAAGCAAAACTTGGATTTTCTGCACACCAGCTACTATTTACATAACATTTACCTTTAATTAGGTATTATGAGTAATCTAGAGATTATTTAAATCATACAGGAGAAAATGCATAAGTTAAATGCAAATACCACACCATTTTATATGAGGGACTTGAGCATCCCTGGATTTTAGTATCCACGGGGAGTCCTGGAACCAATCTCCTACCACCCCCGCAGATACTGAGGGAGAAGTGTACTGTATGATATCACTTACATGTGGAATCTAAAAAAGACAAACTCAAAGAAACAAAGAGTAGAGTGGTGGTTACCAGGGTTTGGGGGAGTGGGAGACATGGGGAGATATTGGTCAAAGGGTTCATTTATAAGATTAACAAGTTTGGGAATCTAATGTACAATATGGTGATTATAGCAATGAACATCTGTACACAAATATTCATAGTAGCTTTGTTCAGTACAGCACAAAACTGAAAACAATCCACACATCCTCCAAATGATGAAGAAAACATGGCCCATCCATACTATGGAACGTTACTTAACAATAAAAAGAAACAAAGTATTAATGCAGACAACACGGATGAATCATAAATGCACTGTTAAGTGAAAGAAGCCAGACTATAGGGGTGGAGAATGGATCAGTGTTTGGCAGTAGTTAGGCTGAAAGGCTTTTGACTACCAAGTGTGACAATGGTAGTGGTGGTTACACAACTCTAGGCATTTGCCAAAACTCAGAACGTCTACACCAAATACAGAAAACCTTACTTTTTTGAAAATTTTCTAAATGTACACAGAGTTTTAAGATGAGGCAGAGGGTAACTAAGCACATATATTATCTGGATAAATACACTATGAAATGATATGCACAAAGTGCTTACCTAAAGATGAGAAAACTGGGAAAATGAAGGACCTATGGAAGATGGCTATTTTTCACTGTGCATTTTATTTTTTACATGAGTGAATGTATTTCCTGTCAAAAGTATTCCATATAAAAATTTAGGCACCACCCACCAAAGAGTCTCATCTGGTAAGCCTGCAAGTGTTCTCCAGGTGATCTGATGTACCTAGGGCTGAAACACACCTTGAAGATCATTTCTCTGGAAGGTAAGGCATGACCTCTGAAACCAAGCTGACCAAACTTACCTCTATCCCACCACTCATCAAATGAGCGACCTTGGTTAAGTAAATCTCTCCAATGCATAATACTGGTGTGAGGATGAAATCATTGTTTACCTGGGGGACCTGAAGTGTCATCACCTTCTCCCTTCCAATGGTCTATTTCTGTTAATAGGACCAAAAACATCAATGTCTATGGAGTCATCAGGACTTAAGTGTTGAATGAAAAGTGTTTAAGCACACTCACATCTTACATGAGTGTATGTGTATCTATTGTTATAAAAATGAAATTTCTAGGGGGTGGGTATAGCTCAGTGGTAGAGTGTGCGCTTAGCATGCAAGAGGTCCTGGGTTCAATTGCCAGTATCTCCACTGAAAAAAAAAATTAAATAAATAAATAAATAAACCTAATTGACCCCCAGGTAAAAAAATAAATAATTTTTAAAAATGAATTTTCTACATCAAAAGTTATTTGATTTAAAGTAACTCAATTTATCATTGGCAGTGATATCTCAAGCCATCAAGGTGAATAAAGATAATTCTTGTAAAGTGAGATAAACTAAATTATTTCTAACAGAATGTCATTTAAAAAAAATAAAGAGTGGCTTGAATACTTGACACGTAAAGGTTTAAAAAAAAACCCAAGATGATGATTTTATGTTATGGAAGGAGGTTCACGATATATTATTATATGAAAAACCCAGATTAACAAGAAAAGTGTATGATAAAATAGCATTTTTTTGATTGAGGTAAAATTCACATAACAAAAAATTCACCACTTTGACTATTATAAACTGTTTGATTCCTTGCATCTAATACATTCACAGTGTATGCAACCACCACCTCTATCTAGTTCCAAGATATTTGCATCACCTGAAAAGGAAACATCATACCCATTAGCAGTCATTCTCTATTTCCCTCCCCACCCTCCAGTTCTTGGAAATATCTCTATGGATTTGCCTGTTCTGCACATTTCATGTAAATAAAATCATATAATATGTGACTTTCTGTGTCTGACTCTTTTTACTTAATGTAATGCTTTCAAAGTTCATCCATGTTACATGTCTCCATTCTTCATTCTTTTTTATGACTCAGTTATAGTCCTTGTTAAGATATACCACATCCTATTTACCCATTCATCTGTTAATGGATATTTACAAGTGTACAAGTTTTTGTTTGAACACCTGTTTTCAATTGTTTTGGGTACATACCTTGGTGTGGGATTGCTGGGTCACAGGGTAATTCTAGGTTTAATTTATTGAGGAAACACCAGACTGTTTTCCACAGTGGCCACACCATTTTAAATTTCCAACAGCAATGTGTGAGAATTCCAATTACCCCATGTCCTCACCAACACTTGTTATTTTCCATTTTTTATATTCTTGCCATCCTAGTAGATGTGAAGTGGTATCACATTGTGGCATTGATCTGAATTTCCCTAAGGACTAATGATGTTGAGCATCTTTCCATGTGCTTGTTAGTCAGTAAAATAGCATTTTTAAAAAAGGAGATTACATGTAAATGTAATACATTTAGATGTAAATTCAAAATTTTACTTGTATAAGGATTACATATAAATTTAAAATTTGGCATTATATGGGATAGAATATGGACGGTGATTAGTTTGACGTGTTTGGATTATGGATATGATTGTATTTTTTACTTTTTATTATTTGCATTTTCTTCTATGACGAGGTATCATTTGAAGGAAAAGAAAAACATTTTAAATAAGAACTCTGAAGGCAAAGAAAAACAAATGGGGTTTCATCTCAGAATATATTAAATATTTATTCATTGCATGTTACAGGGTTTCTTTCTTGTTTTGCAGCCAGTAAGTCTTCTGGCCCCTAACCTCTAGGCTCCTGAAAAGCTCTGAGGCTAGGACTCTATCCCAGGACCCCCGACGGCCTGAACAGGGCGAGTCCTAGGGCAACCGCTGTCCCTGGTGCTGAAGGGCCCCCAACCTGCCTCCCCATCCCCCACCACCCTCCTCCATCTTCCTCTCACTATTGTGTACCCTCTTGACCTCCACTTCCTAGAACATCTAGGTGAAAATGAAGTCCTGCCTCTCTGAGGGGGGAAAAATGTTTTTTTCAGGCTATCTTCACATCAAAACCCCTTGCAACTATTAACAGTGTAACTGTGGAGATTTTGAATTTACTGAACCTTCTAATAATAGTTTTCTTCAACAGTAAGTTCCTACACTTCCCGAAACTTAAATATAACTTTTGTGACTTTAAAACATTTTAAATTTGAGAAAATGGTGCAAAAAGTAGGGAGGAAATTAACTCATACTGAGTACTGATGCTTACCAGATACAGAATCAGTCATTTTGCACATGCTTGCTTATTCAACTCCACAACAGCACAATAAGGTGGCTACTATTATGTGATAAAGTAACTAAGGCTTAGAGAGGTAAACGATTTCCCCTAAACCGAACAGCTAGTAGATGGCAGACTGGGATGGTGACCTTGGTGGTATAACTGCAGGGAATGGTGGATCCAGGGTCATCTGACCCTGACTGCATCTAGCTCTCTGCTCCATCTTTCCTAAAGAGTAGTCTTGTCCTCGTGATCCAAGATGGAGCTTCAGCTCCCACATCAATCCCCCACTACCCCGTCCCCCAGGTTCACTCCCTGGATCCTCACAGGCCACGCCCACACCCTGGATCCTCACAGGCCCCAAGGGCCCCCTGCTGGTTCTAGACGAGGCTCAGGCAGGGGTGACAGCACAGTTTTATTCCTAGGAATCTGCAAAGTGAGGTGTTTCATGTCAGCGTGGATCCCAGGCCAGGAGGTAGTGGATCATTGCTGTCCTGCGGTCAGTGGCTCCACCCGCAGCCAAAGTCCGCCCTCCGCGCGTAGGATCAGCTCCGGCAACCTGCGCGGCTCCTCCTCATCCGGCAGGACACGGAAGCGCAGCAGCGTGAGCGCTAGGACCACCTTCATCTCAGTCATGGCAAACGTCTGCCCAATGCAGTTCCTGTGGCAGGATGGGGGATGACTGCACCTGGGACCCCTATCAGGTCTCGTCATGCCCAGAAACCACCTGGGACACCCATCCCCTTCTGCAGGGTTAGAGAAGGAGTCTAACCGTGCCTGAGACCCCTAGGTGGGCTTGCATGTTCCCTGAGACCCACTACCATCCTCACCCCAACCCCACCTCACACACGTGCTGGCCTTACCTGGGCCCCGCTGAAAAGGGAATAAAAGCCAGAGGTGATCTCTTCAGGGGGGTTTCTGGATCAAAGCGAAAGGGATTGTATACCTGGAGGCAGAGAGAGGCAGGGCTGCTGGGTGGGCTTTCTCAGGATACCCAGACACCCCTAAAAAAGACAGATGTGGATAGAGTGGAGGGGGGAATATCTGATTTCCCCCGTGGTGGACGCACCTCAGGGTCTGGCCAGACTGATGGGTTGTGATGAATCCCAAAGATGCTGATGACACAGATGTTCCCTATTGGGGAGGAGAGGACAGTCAGGACAAGGTCTCAGCTGATAGGGCCATCACCTTCCTCCCCTTGTCATTTTGGGTACCTTTGGGGATGACCCGGCCATCTGGTAGCACAACGTCCTGGGTACAGCAGCGAGAGATGACTGTGACTGGAGGATGCAACCGCAGACTCTCCTTGATGCACATGGTCAGGAAAGGCAACTGGGTCAGGTCGTCCCTAAGGAACCCCCATGACAATTATCCAGGGGCAAAAACAGAGACTACCCCCCAGCCCTTCTGCTGCCCTGTGAGACCCTCTCTCTGCCTCCCTCTGTCCCTCACTCCTATAACAAAATCAATTCCAGATGGATCAAAGATTTAGGCATTAGAATATCAAAACCACAGAAGTTACTAGAAGAAAACAGCCTGGTATTTTTAGAAGCATTTCTGAGCAAAACGCAACACTCAGAGGGTATCCTTTGAAGTGTTAATATATTTGCATTTAAAAGCTTTTTGAATTATATAAATAGCTTAAAATGAAAAAAAGAATCTCTGTCATGGACTTATAAGGTTATTTGAATGAGTAAGATCTACTCCACAATCTAGGGTGAGATGACCTAATATTATTAAGGTGTCAGTTCTTTCTAAATTAATCAACATATTCAATGTAATCCAACAAAAATTTTAGTTTGGTTTCTTTGGGTGGGCAGGGGGAACTTAGTAATCTTACTCAATTTGAATTAAAGTTCATCAAGAAATAGCTCAATCTGAAAATACAAGATCAAAGAAGAATCCAATCTACCAGATAGTAAGACCTACTACAAAAGCGTAGTAATGAAAAAAAAACAAAAAAAACCAGTGTGGTATTGTTGCAAGAACAGGAAAACAGACCCATGGGGAGAGAGAGAGCTCGAAGATGGTACATGAATAGGTAAGAACATCATCTGGCAAAGAAACCCTAGAAAACCCTGGGCAGCAGATGGATAGTTTGGTAGAAGGTATGCAGATAACTGGTGATGTAGAAACAAAAAAAACCCAAATCCTCATCTACTCCATATACAAAGTGGTGTCTCCTCTTACATGTGACAGGTAAAACCATAAAGTTAAAAAAAAAGATAATGTAGGAAGCATCTCCGTGATTTAGGAGTAGGAAAGAATCCTTAAAACCCCAAAAGCACAAGCTGGAAGACAAAAAGAAATGGATAAATATGCACAGAATTAAGGATTTCATTTTAATAAAAGACACCATGGACCAAAGTAACATTCAGATGAGATATCTGCAATAAATGTGCAGATATTAGAACAATTATCTTGAATATACAAGGAGTTTCTGCAAATCAACAAGAGAGAGGACAGGTCTCTAAGCGAAAAGTAGGCAGAGGACACCATCTAGGAATTCATGGAATTTCAAATGGAGATTTCAAACATGAAGAGATGCTCAAAGTCACTGATTATCAGAGAAATGGAAATTTGATAGCAGTGAGATGTTACTTCACATCTATTCGGGGTGAGAATTAACAAGGTGGGTACTGGTAAGGAGTGGCTGGGGTGTGGGGTAGAGTGATATGCACTGATATGTGGAGGTGTGGACAGGGACCACCACACGGGAGGGCATCAGCGTGGTCAAGGAAAGGCAATGTGTGATTTACAGTCCAGCAAGCTGGCTCCTGGGTTTCTATCCCAGAGAGATTCTCAGACAGGTGAATAAAGTCACATACACAAAGACATTCATTGCAGTGATGAGATGGAAGCAGCCTGGATATCCAGCACTAAGGGATTGGAGAGGAAAGTTTATGATGCTTCAAAGTAATTATCTAAATGGACGTGGAACCATGGATGTCTAATAAAATCATAGCGCTACATTTCTGAAAAGGGTAAGAACCATCATGAAATCTGTCATGTAATACATAATTGTGAATTTTAAAATGCATCCACTCAGAACAACAAATTATATAAACAAAAGGACTGGGCTCTCTAGAATCACATCGTTGGAGGGTTGGACGTGAAGATTTGGGATGACTGGAAATGACTAAGTTTTGAATGGGAAAATGATGACAATTAATCATGTGTCAAGGGGCACAATCAACTCCGTCCTTGACAACTGAGGTCCAAAATCCTAATTAATTAAAAATTTCAAGAATATATTTTGAACTACCCAAACTGATCCTCAGGATTCAAATGAAAAACAAGGATGCAAGAGAAAAATTGTAAAAGCTGTGCAGTGAGGTAGGACTGACCAACTTTGTCACATATGAAAATGTTTTTTAAAGTATGATAAATGAAGACTGCTTGGTGCTTATGTATTAATATATAACTAAATAGAACAGAATAGAGTCCAGAAATAGACCCAAACATATAAATAAATGTAGTTTATTGTGAAGCTATTATTTAGAATCCTAAGACAAACACAAAATATTCACTTAAATTCTGCTGGGACGATTAGTTCGCTATTTGAAGAAAAAAAATAGATGCCTACTTCAGTACTTATATCAGTATAGATTTCATATGGAACAAAGGATTAAATATTTTAAAACAATAAAAAATATTAGATAAATAAAATTAAATTTTTTATAAAATCTTTTAAAATAAATATATCCATTAGAGGAAAACAAATAAGAGTTTTACATTTTAATCTCACAGTATGAAAGGCTTTTCCAAGAATGATTTTTAAAAAGACACAGAAACTGTAAAAGACAAAAATTAATAAATTTGACTACAAATAAATGAACCAAAATGAAAATAAAGTCAAAAGACAATCTGGGGACTAATTCTTGCATAACAGAAAAGAACTAATTTTCTTTATATTTAAAGAGCTGTTATAAGTCAGTAAGGAAAAAAAAAATAAACAGGAAAAAAACCTCAAAGTAAAAAAGACAAATTAAGCAAACTGAAACTCCACAGAAAAAGAAACATTCATGGTTGTTCAAAATGTGAAAATGGTACTCAACTTTACTCATACTTAAATTACTGTTTACTAAAATAACAAAGTATTGTATTTCACCTAGCAGAATGGCAAATTTTTATGTTTCATAATGCACACTATCAGTGAAGATACAAAGAAATTGGCACTCTCAAAATCTGTTTGTAGGAGCAGATTTGCCAAGAGCTATTAAATTGTAAAACTCAAATGGTCTTTGATCCATAACACCACTTCTAGGAATGTGTCCTAGAGAGACATCCATGCATATAAGCTAAACGGATTTTCACTACATCATGTTTATTATAGCAAAAGGCTGGAAACTATACAAATGTCCATTGATAGGGGAATATTTAGAGAAATTATGGTCTATCCATATGATGGAATACTATACAGCTATCAAAAGGGGAAATATAGAGATCAACTAGTCCATCATACCCTGCAGGGTAAATCAATACAGAGATGCTAAAAGGCAATTTGGCAATATCTGTTATAATTGAAAATGTTTACATAAATGTCCCCAACAGAAGCATCCTGGGTAAATGAAGCAATGCTACTTACCCTCAGTGAGAAGGACTGCTGAGACAGATTATTGAGTGAAAAGAACAAGTGACCAAATGTGTCTGTATTTAGATTAAACTGTAATAATCTAATGTAATGCAGGATGTTTCATTTTGTGTCAAAAGAAAAAAAAACTATTCTCATTATTGACTTTACAATTCAAATTTAATTTTCTGAAACTTAAGAAAGGAACTTGAAGTTATATTGTCAACATGCATGCCCGAATGCTCTGCATATACTCTCAGTTGTACAGAGACAAGACAGAATGAATAAGGTGAGAGAGACTGAACCGATAAATGTAGGTATAGACTGAACAAGGTCTGGAAGGACAGAGGAAACCATTGAAGGAAGGGAATGGGTTTAGGACACCAGCATGACAGAGGCTTATGTGAGGTGATGGATGTGTTAACTAACTTTATTGTGATCATTTTACAATATATACATATATCAAATCATCATGTTGTACACCTTAAACTTACATAATGTTATATGTCAATTATTTCTCAATAAATCTGGGGGTTGGGGGAGGCTTCATTGTAAAGTCCATTGTACTATTTGGATTTTTACCGAGTGCATAATTTTTTGAAGTTGGGAGAATCACAAAAACATTTTTCCACTTCACAGGACTGCTGTGCCGAGCAAAGCCTTGAAGTTGAGGGCACTATCTCTAAAATGTTTGTCCAGTCCAATACTTCCTCTCCATCCTTCAGTCTTTGGCCCAGAACCTTCCCCTCTGGACCCCCAGACTGCAGCTCACCCCCTCCAGTTTGCCCCTGTAGCTGCAAGGAGATATTTCTAACATTCACATCTGCCCTGCCTCTCCCCTGCTCAAACATCTCCCATGGCTCCCCATTGCCCTCCAATGTTAGTCATAGATCTCCCTTCAAGAAAGAACTTGCCGTATAGCTGCAAGGAGTGCCATTAGCTGACCACCTCCAGCTATAAGGCCTCTGGGCTCTGCTGCAGTCTTCAAGCCAAGGCCACACTTTCCTAGGCAGCCCGAAGTCAAAGACTGAACACAGTGGGCCTCTACTGCCTGACCATTTCTGCCCAGTGTTACACACTCCTGATGGCAGCATCCCTGCCACGTCTATCTTTTATCCAATATTGGCTCCCCAGAGGACTTGAACTGACACCTTTGAAAACTTTTAACATGGTTTCCAAAGCACTCCAAGAAGGGCTTCCATTAACAGCTCCAGCTTTACTGGGGGCCTTTCTGATCCTCACACTGTATATTTCACAAGGATCCAGCCACCTTTACTCCATCCCAGACATTTCAGGCTCACTCCTGCATGCTTCCATCCTGGCCTTTGCACAAGCTGTCCCCTTGGCCTGGCCACTGTCCACTACCCACATTCAGGGTGGTGAATTCATGTGCAGTGCTTCGCTATCAGTCCTCACCTCCTTTCCTCTCTGGCCCGGCCTTGTCCATGTAGGACTTGAATGGAACCAGACTGTGAGTTGGGAAAGGAGCAGTATAGACATGTTTACTCAACAAAAAGATGGATAGCTTTTTTTACCCCCAGAGATCTCTTGTGAATCCTTGGAGTAGACTCTTAGGTAAGAATTAGAGAAAAGAGCAAAAATTAAGAGAAATAAGGGTCTTTGCCGGAGAAAATGCAACTTCAGGGAGAAAAGCAAGGGAGGTGAGAAGAAGTTTATCTACTGAACATGTACTAGATGGCATCTGCTCTGCACACATTGTCACAGTTCTCCAAGTGGCACTGTAAGGGAGAGATCCTCACCCCACCCCACCCCCATAGAAGAGAAAAGCGGTATTCAGAAAAGGGAATTGGTTTTACTAAAGTCACATAGCAAGTCAGTGCAGCATTCATGTGGACACTTAGATCTTTCTATCCCAGAAGCCTGCAAACTTTCCCCAGCTATTCAGACTAGGTACCAGCCCCTGCCTCTGGGCTCTGCTCCTATTCCCACTAAGCAATAATGACAGAATCAACAAAGAGATCTTTCTACTTCCCCAGCCAGGGAGCAGAGCCCATGAGAGGGGCTCAGAAAAAGGCCATGAGGACTTGCACTCACCATTCAATCTCTTTAGGCTCACGGTCCCTCAGGAGTTCTTGCACCTCCTGCCGGCAGCGCTCCTGGTATTCAGGGTGCTTTGCAAGGTTGTAGAGGATCCAGGAGAGGCCGCTGGCTGTGGTGTCATGGCCTGAGGAGCAGACAGACAGGCTTGGGTCTACTTTAGCATCAGAGGGTGGACAGCACCCTCCATTAAGGCCCTCCCACAAGGAAGATGGGAAGGATTGGGCGAGATGGGATGATCCAGGGCCCACGCACCAAGTCCCTGGGATGAAGAGACCCTGGCCTCTTCTGTAATCCCACATTGGGACCCTCACCCTCAAACATGAAGGTGTCAGCCTCGGCTCGGATGTCCTCATCTGACAGTTCCTTCCCATCTTCATCCTGGACAGGAAGCAAGATCCCCAAAATCACACCAGCTCTAAGGACACCTGAGTCTAACCTGAAATTGTCCCTGAAGCTCCATCATCCAAGCAGGATCCTTCCCTCTCCATCTCCAGAGCCCACCTCACAGGCCCCCTCCCTGGTCTCCTTCTTCCTGTTTACTCCTTCCAGGCAGCCTTCTGCACAGTCCTGTCAAAAACTTATCTCTGACCTGTCCTCTCCATTCCTCAAGCACCCTCTGTGACTCCCTAGCACTCTCTGGATCAAGTCCAAGATCTTTGATCTAACATTGGAATTCAAGGCCCAGTCTACTTCTTGAATTTAGATCCCAGAGAAGCTGACCTTGGCCAGCAGGAGCACATCAATGAAGTCCAAAGTCTTGGCCTTAGCCTTGGCCTGAAGCAAGTCATGGGAATCCTGACTAGTGAGGGTGCAGCGCCGCTCCTGGATGATGGCATTTGTGAAGTTGTGCACCAGGTTGCAGGCCCTCCGGAAGCGCTGCCCGTCAGGGGTGAGGTAGTACAGGAAGTCCATGTGCAGGAAGATCTGGTGGGTCCTTTTTGTCATAAGGGCACTGAGCTCCAAGATGGCAGCAATATATTCGCTGGGTTTCCTACAGGGTCCAACCAGAGAGAGCCTTAGGAAGCAACCTCTTAACACACAGGGAACCTTGGAAGCACCTGCCAGCCAGTAAACAGGACCACATGCCATCCAGAAAAGAGTGTCCTCCAATCATGCTTCTCTCTCTGCCTCCCATCTCTGTGAGCTGCCACATGTCCTAGACCACAGGGCAGAGCTTGGGAATCATGCTCATCTTTCCTCTCTCCTACACAATATCTAGCCCTGCCATTCTTCCTCAGTTTCTCCCAAACCTGCCCCATTTTCTCCACCAAGCTCAAGATTCCTCCTCTCTGTGGTCTCCTTGCCTCCTGTGTCTACACAGCAGCCAGTCTTCTCTCAAGTCACATGACCAAGTTCAGCTTTGACCACGACCCTCATCTGCTCAAACACCTTCCATGGCTCCCTGGAAACCTCAGGATAAAGTTCATGTCCTCTTTGGCACTCCTCCAACTTCACATCCAAGGTGTCTCCTCACTGTTGCACACACCTTGCTCACCCTAGCCCCCTGGCCTTTATCAAACATTTCTGCCTACTGGAAAGGATTGCTCCTTCTCTTTCCCTTCTTTGTCCTTCTATGTCCAGCTCTGACCCACCTCCTCCAGGAAGGCCCTTCTGATTGCCCTGGTCAGTCCTCCCTCCCCCATCTACTCCCTTGGGTCTATGGCTTATGTTCCCAGGCCCTGGGCTGACACTCACTCTTGGCAATTGCTGTCGAAGCTGAAGACACATTTCTGCAGACTGTCCAGGGTCATGAGGCTGATGTGTTCAAACATGTCCAGACGAGTGTTGCCCTCTGAGGCCAGGCGCTGCCATTTGGCCTGGACAGAGAAGAGAGCAGAGCTCGGGCTGAGACCTCCCTCCTCTGAGCCTCTCCCCAACCTCAGCCACCTAGATGGACTCCCTTAGACCCCAAATCTTGGTCCTCTTACCCTAGACACCCATCCCCAGGGAAGACCAGGCTTGAGTGGGACTGGAAGCTGTTACTATCAAGACAGGAAGAGCCTACAGCTGGGAGTCAGGAGACCTGGGTTGAAGGTCCAGATCTGCCTCCTATGCTCTGTGTGCCTTTGGTCATCTCATTGCTTTCCACTGGGCTTTTCCACTGTCAAATTTTCAGTAACAGTTAAGATGACTTGCATTGATGTTGGGCAAACCAAATTAAAATTCCTGCTTCACCACACATAGCTCACTTACTAATGTGTGATCTTGGGCAAGCTCTCTAACCTGTCTGATCTTTCATTTCATCATCTATAATATGGCAATTATAATCCGCTCTTCCACATAGGGCTGTGAAAATTAAGTTAGACAGCATATGCCGTGGAAGCGGCACACTGTCTCTGATATACAGTAAGTGCTAAGTAGTTCTTAGCTGCCATCATCATCTTCATCAGTATCACAGTGGTAGACAACAGCAAAAGTGTCCTCGTTCCTCCGTCCCTCCCTGTACCCTCACTCTTTGCAATGAGACTTTGCAGCTCTTTCATCAGGAGGTGGAACCTCTGTCTCCACCTCTTGAATCTGAGCTGAGCATGAGACTTGCTTCAGTCAACAGAAGGTATATCCACAGGGTGCTAGATCTGAAACTAGTCTGCAGGAGGTACTGCGCATTTCTGCCCACTGTCTTGGAGCCCAGTCTTCTCCATTCAGTTGAGCCCAGGCGAGCCTACTGGAGGATGACAGACAAATACAGGAGTCCATTGTCCCACCAAAGCCATCCTAGACCAACTGACAGCTAGCCAAGCCCCAAACGTGTGTCAGAGCTGAAGCTGGCGCAGCAGAGCTGTCTACCGAACCCATCCATGACCACGGATATGTGAGTGATTCCAGCCAAGATGCAGGAACAATTCAACTGACTCATCATCTCATGAACAGTAATAAACACTAATTCAAGTCCATGAGTTTTAAGGTGGTATGTAATGCAGAATGAACCATTATGCAATTTTCAAGCTTATTGTTTTGAATTTAGAGTTTCATGAGGTATACTAGAAACTAAAGCCTTCTGAGCATCTACTGTGTGCCGGGAATATGACTCCATTACATCATCTTGACCACCCTTTAAGAAGGGATTATTATCCTGGTTTTAGAGATGAGGAAACTGAGGCTTGGTGAGGAAAATCAGTGACCCCCGAAGCCCTCCAGCAGAGCCAAGATTCTAGACCATATGTGTCCGAGGCCACTCCTCCTTTCCCAGGGCTCCAGAGGGGCTCAAGAAACTCACGTGCATGATGTCTGCACTCTTGTTGAAAATCTTCACATACGGCTTCAAGATGTCAAAGTGGAAGGCAGGTGTCAGCAGGCGGCGATGGTGGCTCCACTTGTCACCGGCACTCAGCAGGAGCCCATCCCCTAGCAGAGACAGCCACGGGGAGTGAGCAAGGGCAGCCCCTTCCCCTGGGCCCCCAAGGTGTCCCCAGCCCCCTTCACTCACAGTTACTCACCCAGCCAGGGCTTCAGGAAGCTGTAGAAAAACATATCCTTGGGTACGATGGTGGCTGACATGAGAGACAGAACATCAGGGGCCATGGAGAGAGGGAGGGGAGGGACTTTCGGTGGAGGATGGGGGCTCCCAGCCAGGAGTCTGCATTCCCTTTCCAAGCCCAGCATAGCAGAAATGGGGCCAAGGGCAGAGGAAACAGGGAGGAGGGGGCACCAGACCAGGCTGCAGCACAGAGTGAGCAAAGGCAGAACCCACAGAGACATCTCTACATGCTCAGATGCACCCTAACATGGCACATGTCCCAGCATGCTTTGACATGGCTCCCACATGGTCCAGCATGTTCTAAATACCTGAGTACAGCCCAGCACTCTACAAAATGCCTGACAGGAACCTAGGACACTTTGCCCCAGCACGCTCTGACATCTCCAGGAATGTCTGACACAGCCCCAACGTGTGCTAGCATGCCGTAACATGAAGCAGCACGCATGACACGCCTTGACATGGCCCAGCTCTGCGTGGCCTGAGACGCCTGCATGTCCCACATGCCCCTCAGATGGGCCCCAGGCAGGACGTCAATACAGTTCCATTAATGTCCCAGAGATGGCCCAGGGGTGGCATAGACAGCCTCAGTACCCTCCTCCACCCTACACTTGGCATTAGGTGTTGGGGCTCAACAGACTCCTCTGTCCTTAAAGAGACCAGAGGATGCTGTGCCCCTAAGATGCTGAGCTCCACCCAACTAGATACAGTTAGAAACCTGGGGTCTGGTAGTATTCTCCCACAATACTCTGGCCACATCCCTCCCCAAAATCACCTTCTAGCTTAGGGTCCCTCCCATCAGAGGCAGCTAGAGGCAGCCAGAGAACATACAGAGCTAAGAGGGAAGCTTTAGCATGCTACATAGCCTTGAGACATCATTATTAAAACCTGGATCCAGCCATGCCTGAAGACAACCCTCCCTGAGCTTTTCAATCAATAGATTTCCTTTCTCAACAGTGTGAGTTTCCACCACTCAAAACTTAAAGAGAGTTTGTCAACAAGAGAGAGCCAGGGGCCTGCCCAGGATCATCCAGCAGGTCTCTGTCAATGCTGCCCATTCCCCTGCTCAACCTGGTCTGTCCAGGAGTGGGAAGGGCTGGGAGCAGGGGAAGGGGAGAAGCTGGGGTTTGGGGCTCCTGGAAGAGATACCTGGGGCCTGGAGCAGAGGGGCAACGAAGTTAGGGTGGACAAGTCGCAGGATGGGATAGAAGGGCCCCATCCACCAGAGGTGGATGTCGCGGAAGTAGTGGCCCAGATCTTCAATCAGTCGCAAGCCCTCCTCATTGCTCTTCGCCTGGAGATGGGTAGGGATGAGACCAGGCCTGGCAGGGGGCCTCAGGAACTACAACTGCCCACTACATCCCGTACCCACCACACTCACTAACCCCCGTCTCCCCTCCTGCCTGGGTTATCTAAGATCTGTACTTCTCGCCAACTTTTTCCATGTCTATCTGTGTGCTTCTCCCTTCCCCTCACTCTCTTCATCTCTCTGTATAAATAGATAGATAGATAGATAGATAGATAGATAGATAGATAGATAGATAGATAATGGGTGAATAAAAAGGTAGATGATAGGTGGATGGATGGATACACATGATAGATGTAGATAGATGATAAGTGGACAGATAAATGATGGATGGATGGAAAATGGTTAGATAGATAGAAAGATGGGTAGATAATGGATGGATGGAGAAATGATTAGATGGTGTGTAGATAGATGATGGGTGGATGGATGGAAACAGATAGGTAGGTAGATAAACAGATAAACAGATAGATAGATGTGTTTGTATCTATGTGTATATATACATATATATGTGTGTGTGTGTATGTATATATATATTTCTTTTGCTCCATTGATGTCTCTATGTGTCCTTTCTGTCTCCTTCACTCTTTCTCTGTATGTCTCTCTTTCTCTGCCCCTATTTCTGTCTCTCCAACTCCCCATCTCTGTTCTCCTCACCTCCACACCTCCCATGGTGCCCCATCACTCTCAGAATCAATCCCCTGCCCTTACCTGGTCTCGAAGTCCTGCTCACCCTACTCCTCTCTGCCTTTTCTCCCCCTGCAGCACTCTAGTGGCACTGAGCTCCTTCCAGTGGTTCAAAGCCAGGTGCTCACTTCTCACCTCCAGGCTTTGAATGTGAGTATCCTCTCCGTAGAATACACTTTCTTTTCTTTGCTTAAAAAATGCTTACTAATGATCCCAGACCCTCTCCCAAAAACTCTTCCTCCAAGAGCCTCCGGCCTTCCTGACAGTAGAAGCCTTGCCTCCTCTCTGGGCTCCCTTGGACCCTGTCTCTCCATCAGACCCACCCTGACTACACAGGATTAGGAGTGTCTCTAATTCTGTGTGCCCAAGAGTGGACTTCCTCCAGGGCAGAGCCTGGGCTGAGTCTCCCCAAGGACTCCCAGGCAGTGTCCAGAACATCAGAAAGGGGTTGAAAAAATAAATGAAAGAAAGAAAAAGATGACAAAGGGTGTCCAAGAGCAGGAGGGGTCTTTGGACCTACAGGGGCTGCACCGAAGCTTGGCAGTTGAGGGGCTCACGACCCTTGGATGCTGCAATGGCACCCACCGCCACGTGCACATGTGGGAACCTGTGGTGTTGGTGACAGACCAGGCAAGACCAGGGTGGTAGAAAATGGTGAGGAAGACGATGGGTCCCAACCAGATCATAAGTCCCTGGGGGCAGGTAGCCATGTTGAATTAAGTCCCTCAAGCCCTGCAAGGACCATCATTCCCCAGAAGCAGCCACAGCAGGTCCCCCTGCAGCCACTGCATGAAGAAGACATGCTCTCTACCCACAGGGAGGCTGACCTTGGCTCAAGAAGACAGATTTTTTTCATCCTGGGAGTGGGTCCAGCCTCAGGGGCAACCACAGTAGGAGATCCCCATGGGGGAGGTTTGTGGGTAGTAGGGTGGCCTCAGGACTTGTCCTTGGGTTTTGGTCCCACATCCTTTCATGTTCTGGCTGGTCCACACGGCCTCCAGTTCCTTGCATAGTATAGGGTCTGCAATCCTCGGACTTTCCAGACCCCAAAGGACAGATGTGAACTCTGCCTGCCAATCAGGACAGCAGCTCCCACCTATGAACCCGTTCTGCTGGCCAGGCTCTGTGCATAGTGCATCCTATCTGTCTGTCTGTCTATCCATCTATCTAGCACATCCTCTCCATCTATTTCTCACCATACATCCTAGCTATCTATCTATTGCTCCTGAACCTGTAGACACTCCCATCAATCATGCCATTTACAAATGAAGAAACAGAGGCCACATCCTCTAAAAGGGGAAGGCAGGTGGGTCACCAACTAGTGAGGCATCTTCCGCAATCCCTCGGGATGCCCTGTCCAAGCCTGACGAATACCACCAGGTACTCCAGGCAGGTGAATATAAGTCACTTTCACCATTATGACCTGCTCCCTGCTCCCTGCTCCCTGAGGACCATGAGGTACTTGAAAAGATTGGTCCAAAGAGGGAGAGTGACTCAGCCGAAGTCACACAGGAAGAGAGACTTGAGGAGAGACGAGTGAGCAAGTCCAGCCTCCATGGCTGAGCCTATGGAGGGGGAGTCAGAAGTGCAGGAACTTTGTAACATTCCTGCTGCCTCCAGGGCTCGCTGAGAACATTCCAAGACCCATAATCTCAGGCAACCTCCACGATGACCTTGGGACATCCTTTTCTGTAATGAGCTGATCTCGGGGAGAAGAGGACAGAAGCTGGATGCTTATGCCTTTGGCCTTGGGTAAAAAGGGAGGTGATGGAAGTTACCCAGGCTTCCAGAACAACATCATCAAACATTTATTAAGGGCCTGATGTGTGTTAGCTTCTGGTCTGGGCCACTGTAGGTATTATGTCTGCCCCCCAGATCTACCATCTAGTGGGAGAGATGGAAAATAAACAAATAATTGGACAATTCACTAGGTAAGTATGAGCAAGGCCAAGTCAGAGGTCAAGGTCTGTGAGGGTCAAGGGAGGCCTGTAGAAGGTCGTTACATTTGAGCTGAAAATGGGAGGATAAGGAGCAATTCATTGGGTAACTGCAGGAAGAGAAGTGCTTCCACGCCAAAGAGCAGCACAAGCAAAAGCCCTGCGGTGGGAAGGGCTTGTTCTTTGAGGAGATAAAGCAGGAACTCAGAGTGTCCGTGACGTGCACAGGGCTGAGGAGGACCACAGGGCCTGGCCAGGAAACATTTAGTCTTTATCTTCAGAGCAATAGGCAGGTATTGAAGAGTTTTCAGCCCAGAAGTGGCATGATCTAAATTTCAAACAAATATCTCCATGGCTAAAGAGAGAGTGGATGAGAGAGGACAATGGTAGCAATGAGGAGACCAGAGAGCAGGCTGGGAGAGACTTCCTGGATGGGGCCAGGGGTGGCAGTAGATGCAGAGAGGGGACAAATGGAGGAGAGATTGTGGAGGCAGCACATTAGGACCAGATGCACAGGTGAAAGAGGCAGGTTTGGAGGCCCCAGACTATGGGATGTGGGCAACCGGAAGGATGGACTAGACTAAGGGTGGGGACAGAATTGGGGAGGGAGCCACGAGTTCAGATTCTGACCAAGGGATGAGGTGTTTATGAGACTCTTACATGAGGAGAGAAGGAAGGAGCTGGACACATGACCTTGGGCTCAGGAGAGATGTGAATTCATGGTCCACTTACAAGTTGGAGCCCTGGATAAGAAGGTGGCCTCAGGAGAAAGAGAAGGAGAAGGGGTTAGGATGCTGGTGGTACCCCACATGGGTGAAGAAGGAGCCAAGTGGAGACAGAGGGACCATGGCGAGGTAGGGGAGAGACCAGGGGAGGGTAGTGTCTTGGAATCAAGAGGAAAAGGAGGTTCCAGGAGGACAGGGTGGTCCACAAGCTCAGAGAACTGCTGGGAGGTGGACAAGATGGGGCTGGAGGGAGTCAGTGGGATTTAGAGACCTAGAGGTCACAGCCATTTGGCAGGAGCATGATGGAGGTGGATACCAGACTGGAGCAGGTGAGAGCAAGCAGAGAAATGGAGGCAGAGTGCAAACAACTCTGTGCACAAGGAGATGGCAGAGCGAGCAGACTGGAGGTCTTATGAGGCCCACTGGAAATAGGCAGTTGGGGATTTACATGTCACCCCTCTGTCTTGTTTTGTGACCTTCTCTAGCATCATCACAGAAAAGAGATCAGAGGACGTGGTGGGTTGAGCTCACATAAGGCAAAGGTTTTCCAAAGAGCCGTGAAGGAAAGCCCCGTTGCCAAGAGACTTCAGCCCACGGACAAAGGATGAGAATCTAAGCTATTTGTGTCCAAAGAAGTAGGATCAAAAGGAAGCTGTTGGACTTGGGTGTAGAGGTTAACTAGACATCTTGGCAGGGTCTAGGATGGGAGAAGATGGGAAAAAGAAGCTGGAAGGAAGTAGGGTTGTGGTCAAAGAATGCAACCTCCAGATCAATGGCTTTGGAGGTGGTGACTTTACAGGTGATGACAAAGTCCAAAGTGTGATTTGGCAATAGGGAACTGACACAGCACAGAGGAAGGGCCCCTGGAATGAGGCTAGGAAGGTGGGCCAGGAAGCCCCCTCCCAGGAGGTTTGGCCATTAGGGCAGAGGCCAGAGTGATTCCTTCTGAAACGGGGAGTGGTCCATTTTATCCAAGTTGGACACTGCAGCCCACTGATGTACCTTGAGGGTGGAAGACAAAATAAGAAAAAGAAGGTGCCTGAGAAAGAGGAGGAGGAGGAGGGACTGCCCACATGTCTTCTCCAGCCCAGCTGTGCCCCCATCAGGGTAAGACAGGGTGGAGGTCATGGTCAGTTCCTGGGGGGGAAGTGGAAAAACCAAAGTGGAGCAAACACTGGCCTGAGGTCAACAGAAATGAACCAGGCCGGGAACGGACCTCAGACAGTGGCCCTGAGGAGGCCTCAAGACTGGCAGTAAAGACCATGGGGACATCAGGGGACCCCCAGAGGCCCACCCGAGAGCCCCTCAGATGTGCACTAATGTGGGGAGATAGGCAGAAACATGATCCAAAACAGTCTCGGGGTGAGGAAGGGCAAGAACAGCAAGGCGCTGGGGCGTGGAGCAGACCAAGAGGAGAGGGTCGGACCTGCCTGGGGAGTGAGGCAGGAGGTCTCCCTTGCTTCTCTGCCGCCCTAGACCCCAGCCCAACCCCAGACCCCCAGCTCCAATTTCCAGCTCCTCCGGAAATCCATCCACCTGAGCCCTGAGACCTGTCCTGTTGCCCACACTCACCAGACCCAGGTGACCCCAAAACCAGTTCCGTTTCGGGGGCTGCGGGAAACACCGGAGGCGGCGAACATTGTCATAGAAGGCATAGGTCCAAGCCAGGACGCGGGCCAGGAGCCAGGAGACCGCGGCCAGCAGCAGCAGCAGCCACAGGGAGGCTGCCACCGGCCCGAGACCCAGCCAGGTCAGGCTCAGCTGCAGCATCCTGTGGGGCAGACAGGATGGTGGTGAGGACAGGGGCGGGTGGGGAGGGTGAGGCAGAGACAGATAGCAGGAGAGGAAGGAGAGAGTGAGGGGCAGGGGCAGGGAGGGCGAGGATGGGACAAGAAGAGCTTAGAGAAGGGCAGACAGGGAGCCAGAGAGGGGAGGGACACCCAGGGAAATCCAGAGGACAAGGGAGAGAGACAGAGACAGAGAGATAAAGGAGGAAAAGGAGACGAATGAAGAAATGCCCCAGCTGAATCAGCAGGAGGTTGCCAGGGGCTCCGGTTACAAGGAAACCACCGTCCCCTCAACCACCCCGGGCCAGCTCTCTCCCTGGAGCCACCCAGCCTTGGGCAGTGTCCCTCCCAGCCCCAGACCAAATCCTCACTGGCCGCCCAGCCTGGCACCTTCTGTCTGGAGCAACTAGTCCCACACAACTTCCTCTGTCCTCCTCCTGGGAGGTCTTTATCCCTGGCTTGACCTCTCAACTGGGGAGAGGCTGGGTTTGGCTGAGTCAGCCAATCCCAGCACGCCGGGCTGCCTCCTCCCTGCCTGGCGTCTGCCCAAGACTTAAAACCGGAGGCAGCTGAGTCTGGAGAGGAATCAGCTCTGAGTCACATGGTGCAGAAGCTGAGTTCTGAGGATCAGCCCCTCCCACACGGGGTGAGGGGCTTGTGGGGAGTGGGGGGCGGGCATAGGTGACTGCTGCTCAGGTACCAGGTGAGCAGGGCAAACATCTCCAGGGCTCTTCTCCACACATGGGCCAGGAAGGTGTCACGTACCATTTCTTGACACAGAATCAGGAACCTCAGAGACACAAAGCCTCTGGCCTCTGGGGCACACAGCCTGGTAGGAGTCCAAGTCCTGCCTCCAAGCAGCCCAGGGCCTAGGTTGAGACATGACTGCCGGAGGCAGGAACAGAGAAACCAGCTGGCTGGGGAATTACTCGCATCAGATTTAGGGGATAAAAGGGCCCCATCTGAACAGGGCACCTGGAGGGGTAAGGCTGTGAGGGTCCAGGAGAGAACAGGGTCCAGACAGGGGAGGGCAGAGCTGGGAGATCCTGAGTGGAGTTCTACCCCGCCCTCGCTTTGACTGTTGTCTGTGCTGACCCTCTCTGGGCTCAGTCTTCCCATCTAGGAAATGGGATGTCAGCCTTAAAGGGGGCATACCAGATCCAGATCCTGTCCCAAAGTTGTCTCAGCACCCCCTGAGGTCTCCTCATGGTCAGGCTCCAAGATGAGAGTGAGTTTGAAGGATGAGGTGGCTGAGTGAAAGGGTTTGGACAAGCATTCCTCCTGCAATGAATAGAATGTTGGAGGAAATGCCCTAAATTTCCTCCACTCCCCTCCCCCACCCCCATTCCTTCCAGGCCTACCTGATCCAGCTTCAGGTGGCCGGTCCTGGAGCCCTGAGCAAGTCTGGATTTTCTGCCCTAGATTCTTTTCTTCCTCTGCTGAGGTGGATCCACCTGCTGACAGGTGCATCCAGAGGCGAGTCGGGGCAGGCCTAGGATAGATGAGAAGCAGCAGGACTAGCCAGATGGGGGTGCAGAGAAGCAGGAGGAAAGAAGAGGAAACAGAGGTCCAGAGAGGTGCAGTAACTCACTCCAGCCCCACAGAGAAGTAATTCAACAAGACAGCATGAGTGAAGGGAAATCCTGGCTCAAAGGTTACCTCCTCCTGGAAGCCCTCACATCTCTATTATGATCTGGTACTTTTTTTTTTAATTGACGTATAATCAGTTTACAATGTGCCAATTTCTGGTGTACAGCATGTTTCAGTCATACACACACATACGTATATTCCTTTTCATATTCTTTTTCATTATAGGTTACTACAAGATATTGAATATAGTTCCCTGTGCTATACAGAAGAAATTTGTTGTTTATCTATTTTATATATACTAGTTAATATTTGAAAATCTCAAACTCCTTTATCCCTTCCCACCTCCTTTCCCCACCACCTGATAACCATAAGATTGTTTGCTACATCTGTGAGTTTGTGTTTATTTTGTAGATGAGTTCATTAGTGTCTTCTTTTTTCTTTTCTTTTTTTTAGATTCCACATATGAGTGATATCATATGGTATTCTTCTTTCTCTTTCTGGCTTACTTCACTTAGAATGACGATCTCCAGGTCCATCCTTGTTGCTGCAAATGGCATTATTTTATTCTTTTTTATGGCTGAGTAGTATTCCATTGTATAAACATACTGCAGCTTCTTTCTGTCAATGGACATTTACGTTGTTTCCATGGCACAAAAACAGACATATAGATCCATGGAACATTCTTGACTGTTTAACTGATCATCGCCCGTCTGCCCTTTAGAGGAGCCTCTTGGCAGCATAGATGACGTCTGCTGTGCTTCCTGGCACTTCATGGATGTTCATTAACAATTTAGGGAAGAAAGCGACTTTTATTGCTGTGAGCTTCAAAGAAGTGGCCACTCAAAAACTGTGTTCCTCAGACCAGCCACATGGGCATTAGCAGCAGCACCTAGGAAATGTCGAATTTGGGGCTCTAACCCGGACTCGCAAAGGTGATGGCTACAGGTATTCTGCTTTTGTCCCCAGAAAGAGGAGGAGTTCATTTCTCTTCTTAAATCTGGACTGGCCTGGGGTCAGCAGATGCTGTGCTAGTATGGGCCTTGAAGAGGGCTGGAAGCTTAAATTTACATTTGCTTTTGGAACAGATGCCCTCAAAACCCAGTTGCCACACTGTAAGGAAGCCCAAGCCTGAAGGAAAAGCCTTACTCCTGTAAATCAACAGCCCCAGCGGATTTCCCAGCCAACAGCTAGTGTCAACTGCCAGCCACAAGAGGGAGCCATCGAGCCGGTCCAGCCCAGCTCATCCTCCAGGTTACCACAGCTCTGGGTGACCTCATGTGGTACCAAAGAACCATCCAGTGGAGCCCAGCTGACATGCAGAATTTTAAGAGGAAATAAAATGATCACTATTTTAAGCCACTAAGTTTTTGAGGGGGCTGTTCATTACAGAGTAACAGATCATCAGCACATGATTACATCTACTGAATCAGAATTTATCTTTTAACCAGATCCCAGGGATTCTAGTGCTTGCTCAAGTTTGAGAGTCACTGCTCAAAGAGACCTGAGTCAGGCTCTGCAGGGTATCTCAGGAAACCTTACCCTGTCCTTCAGTTTGTTTGTTTGTTTTTGTCAAATAAGGAGAAAAGTCTGTTTTTGCCAGGGCTGTGTGTTTACTGAGCACCCCCTGTGTCCCAGGCACTATTCTAGATGCCAGGAGGCAGCAGGAAGCACAGCAGGCATCATCTGTGCTGTCAAGAGGCTCCTCTAAGGGGCAGATGGACGACGAGCTGATACATGATCAAGAATGAAAGGGGAAAGGGCAGGGAGGGATAAGTTAGGAGTTTGGGATTAATCGATACTCATTACTATATATAAAATAAATAAACAGCACGGACCTACTGAATAGCACAGGGAACTATATTCAATTTCTCATAATAACATAATGGAAAAGAATCTGAAAAAACATATATCTTTGTATATGTATAACTGAATCACTTTGCTGTTCACCTGAAATCAACTACACTTCAACAAAAAATAAGAATTTTTTTAAAAGAATGAAAGGTGAAGGGGCAAGGTCCAGCTGAGCTCCACCCAGTGATACACTGGGGTGTATCATTGTGGCCATCGTAGTCATTAATAGTCTCCCTTCTCCTCCTCCTCCTCCTCCTCCTCCACTTACACCTCCTCCTCCGCCTCCCTCCACTTATTGTGTGATGATTGTTCACAAAAACTAACCTGACCACCAAAGACCACCCCAAGCTACAGAACGGAGACTTGAAGAAAGGACCCTTGGGAAGTGAAGTGTTATAGAAAGAGTCCACTTGTCCCCCTTTCCTTCCCAAGAGGTGGATTAAAGATAGCAGCAAGGAGGGTATGGTATAGCTCAGTGGTAGAGCATGTGCTTAGCATGCATGAGGTCCTCAACTTCAATCCCCAGTACCTCCACTAAAAAAAAAAAAAAAAAAAAAAGATAGCAGCAAAATCCTTGCTACCCATCCCCTTAAGAGGTTATGATGATTTCGTGTGTGTGTCAACTAGGCTAAGCTGTAGTACCGAGTTATTTACTTAAACACTTACCCAGGTGTTGCTGAGAAGATGTTTCATAGATAAGAGCTAATATCGGGGGAAGGGCATAGCTCAAGGGCTAGGGTGCATGCTTACCATACATGAGCTCCTGGGTTCAATCCCCAGTACCTCCTCTAAGAATAAATAAATAAACCTAATCACCTCCCCGCACCAAAAAAAAAAAGTTGATATCTACACTCAATCAACTTAAGATAAAAGGGTAAATTACACTCCTTTACTTCAATGTGAATGGGCCTTAAGCAATCCATTGAAAGTCCTCAAGAGCAAAAACTGAGGTTTCCCAAAAACAAAATTCTGCCCCAAGACTGCAGCCTCAACCCTCGCCTGAGTTTCCAGCCACCCTACAGATTTCAGATTTGACAAGCTCCCTCCACAACTGCATGAGCTAATTCCTTAAAATAACCGCCTTTACTATCCATATCTTAAAATAAACATATAAATCTCAAGACATAAATTTATATCTCAGATTCACATCATACATAAATCTTAAGATAGTAGTAACCTACAATGAAAAAGAATATGAAACCATATATATGTGTGTATATGTATGACTGAAACATGATGCTGTACACTGGAAATTGACATATTATAATTGACTATACTTCAATAAAAAATAAATCTTAAGACAAATATATATGTATAGATAGATGAGGGATAGACAGTTTGTCCTGTAGATAGATAGATGTAAATAGATCAATAGATTAGATAGATAGTATTTATTGTTTCTCTGGAGAACTCTGACTGATACTAAGAGGTAAAGTCTCCTTGAACCTGGGCTGTCCTCAGTGACTTCGGGGACTTGGGAATCTAGGTTACAAGAAGCCTTGCGGCTTCCTCCCAGTCCCTTTGGAATACACTCTCTTAGATCCAACTGCCACGTTAAGAGGAAGCCCAACCGACCCCACTGGAGAGGCCCTATGTTGAGGGGACCCCAGCCAACAGCCGGCACCAAACTGCCCGCCACAAGAATGAGCCACTTTGAAAGCGGATCTTCAGCTGGTCCAGCTGGGCCCTACCCAGACTGTAAGTCTGTGAGCAACCTAAATATTGTCATTTTAAGCTACTACACTTCCTGGATGTCCATTATACAATAAAAGTTAACCAGAACAGATCTATTTCCCATGTTTGGAGTTCTCAAAAAAATTAGTTATATGTGCATAAATGTTTATATATACAATGAAAAACCTCATCTATGCAATTTTGTAAAACTAAAAAGAAATCACAGCAAACTGCTGGGCCAGGGGGTGGGGAGCAAGGAGTAGAGTGGAAATTTTTCCCACGTAGTATTTTGGAGAGAGAGAGAAGAGATTAATGAAGTGCTTACAACAACACTCCCTGACACATAGTCAGCACCAAGCATGTGTTTGCATTATTTCTCTTATTGTATGACCAGATGAGGACACGGACACCAACCATGAGTTTTGGGTCCCTCTGGTGCACACATCAGGACCTTACTGGTTTACAACCCCCATCCCGTTCATTCCTTCAGCCCTTAGCAAGGAGAAGTTTCCCAGGAGGTGAGAAAGCACTGGGCTTGGGGTCAGACCTCCCATGGTCAAAACCCACCTTTGCCACTCTCCTGCTGTGTGACCTTGGGCAAGTGACTTGCCCTCTCTGAGCCTCATGTTCTTCTTGGCAAAAAGGGCATAGTAATAGGTCTATGGGAATTAGAGGAGTGTATCCATGTGTGTGTCTTACTTAGTTTGGGTTCCTCAGAAGTAAACTGCAATGCAAAGATTTGAGTGAAAGTCCTTTATTTGGAGGTGACTTTGAGAACAGTATTCAACTGTAAGTTGTTTCTTTGGAAAGTGATTCCAGGAAACACCAGTAGGGTAGGGAGGCAAGGAAGTTCCCACTTTGGGCACCTGGGGCTCAGTCCCTCTGGGAGACAGCAGAGAATATGCACCCACCCGTCCTTAGTCAAGGCTGCATCCAAGAGTGTTATTTCTCCAAAATGTCCTGCCTGGTGCAAACAGAAGGGAGATTTGGACAGCGTCTCCTGTGATGAGCACAGCCTGATGTGGACAGTTACAGTCATTCGGTGAGTGAGATTCTCCCCTCCTCTCTTCCCAATACATCTATCCACACTCAGTCACACACACATGAACTCACACTTACAAACACACATGCACACACACAGGTGCAGGCACATACAATCACACACAGGCACACTTTGACACTCACATACTTGCATATACTCACACACGTGCTCACCTCAATGCACCCAAGCATACACAGTCACACATACACGCGCACACAGTCACACTCGACTGCCCGTGCACACAAGCGCGCACACGCTGTACTAAGGGAGACCAGATGCCTCAGCTGTCTTCCCAAATTTTCCGGCAGAAGGAGCCTCCGACATACTCAGGAGAGGAAAGAGCCAGCGTCAGCGCCAGGCCTGGGTGTGCCTTGAGAGTCACACTTGAAGGTGCAGCGGGGTCCCATGTCTCCCCTCCTCCCTCTCTCTTTCATTCACCGTCACTGCTCTTAGCAGAAAGTCAATCTACATTACAAGTATGAAGATCCTGTGAAATCCACAAGACAAGGGAGAATGGAGGTGCAGAGAGAGGCAGTCATGTGCCGCTAGGAAGAGGCAGAACCGGGGTTTAAACCCGAATGTGTCTCTTCTCAAGTCCAAGTTATTTTTGCTGGTGGATGAAGAGGTTGCACGGGAAAAGAGCGGGGAAAGCGGGGGAGGTTGGTGCAATGTTTAGGGAATGATGTGCACTTGGAGACCCTGAGTCTGGACAGGAGTGTGAAAGAGGAAGCATCAACAAGAGCCATGTGGTTCCTGTAAGGCGCGTGACCTCATGTTTCCCTCTCAGCCTGCGAGTAGCTGGCACAGGCGATTCCGGCCGACGATCCCATCATAGGCCACCTGGGGGCGCCCCAGGATCGGCCGCCCAGCGTGGCTTCATCTCCACTTCCCCCAACCCTACCCCATTCCTGTAGAACCCGCTTCTGCGCAGAGAGGCTAGAGACCCAGACCAGGACTAGAAGCCCGAGTGATGGGGTAGGAAAGGACTCGGGGCCCCCTTTGAGATCCCAAGAATATCGTTGTAGGACCTTGGTTGAGTCATTTCACTGGGGAACTCAATTTCCACCTCCATTATATGAAATAGTAACAGTACCCATTTCATAAAAATAGTACCTGTGATAACTAAATGAGAATATCTGGGAAGGGCATACAGGAAGCACTCAACCAACTTTAAATCTCATTATGGTTATATTAACTCTGGAGACTCCCAGAGTTTGGTCCTTTTTACCCCTCCTCCGTATGCTCACAAGTACACACACCGGGGGATCTCACCCAGTCTTTTTAAACAATAGCTAACACTGAGCCTCCCAAATGTACATCACCAGCCCTAAACTCTCTCCCAAATTCAAGACCCATCTATTCAACTGCCAGCTTGACACCTCCAACTCCTCCTGGCCCCAAATGACATGCTGATCTCACCCCGACCCCCCCACCCCAAAAAACCCCAACTTACTCCATTCAGGATTCTGCATCTCAGTTGATGATACTTTTCCATCTTTCCAGGTGCTCAGATTCAAACGTGGGGTCCTCCCCTTCTCCTAACCCCCACATTCCATCTGTCTGCAAACCTGACAGCACTACCTTCATGAAAGAACTATTTCTCATCAGAATCCAATTGCCCCTTTTTACCTCTACAGTGTCCAGCTTGGGTCGAGTCACCATCTGATCTCCCTAGTCCCATCCTTGCCACAGTCTCTATTCAACAGAGCAACTCAAGACTGTAAGATAAATCTTGTCCTTCCTCTGCAAGAACCCTCCATGGCTCACCATTTGTCACAATAAAAGTCAAAATTCTTTCAGTGGCTTCCGAGGCTGTGTGAATTTACTAATTTATTTGCTTCTTTATAATCTGTCATCTGTTTCCCATTTCTAGCATGTCAATTATGCAAGGACTCAAATACTGCCTGGCTTACAGCAGATGATAAATAAAAATGTGATGAATTAATATTATTATTGTAGTCATGGTCATTGCCCTACCTTCTATATCATCATATCGGGGACTACTCCCCCAGCCAAATACTTGGCAATCACCCTTATCTCCTCCATCCCCTCAGCCCTCACAGCTAGCTAGGCGCCCCTCCTGTCCCACCTGGACCTCAGCCTCCCTCTTCCCTGAGTTTCCAGCCTCTAGTACAACCTTTCCAAGCCACCTCCCTTTCAGCCCAGATCTAACCATAACCTCCCCCTGCCCCTGCTCACACATACACTATGGCTCCCTATTGCCCTCTGCATAAAGCCTGAACTGTGATGTGGCCCTGTCCACCCTTCCTCCATCCTGCCCCTACTCCCGAGATCTAGCCACCCTGGCTCCTTGTGAGTTCCATGAGCACACTGTGCTCACCCTCACCTCAGGACATTTGCAGCTGCTATCCCTGCTGCCTGGAATGCTCTCTCTCCCTTGCCACTACTCAACTTCTGCTCCTGCTTCAGCATCAGAGCAGCTTTCCCTGAGCCACCCTCCACCCCCCTGTTCTGCTTGCCCAGCACCAAGGCCTCTCTTTTGGAGCACTTGTTACAGATTTCAAATACATTTTCATGTGGAATTAATTGTTCAACATATGCCCCCGTCCTTCCAAAGACAGGAATTTTCCTGGGGTTGTGTTCCTGGTCCAGTACCAGCAGACACTTAGGATGCAGTAAGCTGATGAAATAAATGAATGCACAAACTGTCCCCAAAAGTCTGTTTATGTCTGAGGACAAATGGCTTCCCAGCCTCCTAGCCCACAGCTTCCCAACTGTCCAGGACCCTTCATTTTCTTGCTGGGAGCTGGGTATAAGGATCTGGCCTAGCTGAGGCTGGATGATGGGGGATGTCTGCATCCCTTGCTTTTATTTTACAAACATCAGGACACTCAGCAAAGGGCCTTTGAGGAAGGGAGGAAAGAAGGGGCTTGAGAGGGAGGGTGTGAGATTACAAATCAACAACAGACAGCCTGGGCCCTAGGATGCAGCCTGATTCCTGAGGAGTTCACCCATTTGAGCTGAGGGCCTCGAGAAGGTGATGTTCAGGTTCAAGGCTCTGATCTCGGGCTCCATTTCCCAAGTCCTCAATTTAAAAGCCAGTCGGGATCCGAGGGAGACCGGGCTTGTATCCTAGAGGCCTTGGGTGTCCAGTCTTAGGTCCTCCGAAGGCTCATTAGGCTAGGCCTGAAGACCTGAACCCGAATGATGTTAGGGGCGGGGCCTGAGCCCGAGGGGCCTGGCCAATCCTGATCCCTCAAACAAGAGAGCAGGAACTGGCCCTCAGGGGGCGGGACCTTGACCTCAAGGGGCGGGATCAGACCCTCAGGAGGCGGAGCCTTGCTTTGAGGGGTGTGCCCTGCGCCATCAGTCTGCTTAATGGAGGAGCCTGTTCACCCCAGGAGCGGAGCCGGGAGGGGCGTGGTCAATGCCCTCAGGATCTTGAGGGCGGGGCCTGGGCCCTCAGGGGCAGAACCTGAGCCTCTCTGGGCGGGGCTTGGGCCCCCGGGATCCGCGGGGGCAGGCCGGGCCTCACTCAGGCCCGCGGAGGCAGTGGCTCAACGTTGAGCCAGATACCATTCTCCGTGCGCAGAATGAGCTCGGGCTTCCGTCGCACCTTGCGCGTTGGGTCCACGCTCAGGCGGAAACGCAGCAGCGTCAGCGCCACGGCCACGCGCATCTCGGCCATGGCGAAGCTCTGTCCGATGCAGTTCCTGGAGGACGGGGAACAGGGGGCTCAGCCCTAGCCACTGTGTGAGCAGGATCCCTGGGACTGAGTAAATGACCTCCCCCTCTAAGCCTCAACTCTCTCATGTGTAGAACGGGAACAAAGGTATCACAGAGACGACAGGAGTATATGAGACCAGGACTCAGGGCCAAGCATACAGTAGACGCTCTGTACCCGTGGATGATATCGCAGAACCTGATTTGAGGGGGCTTCCTGGTGCACTGAGGGCAGGAAAAAGATACTGGGTTGGTGGAAAGGACACCTGAGTGGGATGCAGTATCTTCTCCTGATAGGCGCACCCCTGACCTTCCACTGGCTTCCATGTTCCTCCTAGACTTGGCTTGGAATGGGGGAAACAGAAGTTACCTGGGTCCTGCAGAGAAGGGCATGTAAGCCAGCGGGGAGCGCTGCTCTGTGTTGTCCGGGTCAAAGCGATAGGGGTTGTACACCTAGACAGGGGCAGCCTGGGGGTGAGTCTGGGGTTTGGCTCAGCCATCCCAGCCTGCCTCCCCCTCCCTCAGCCTCGGGAAACCAGCCCAGAAGGACAGAGAGAGCCTGACTACAATCCAGCCACACCTGTCTCCTTCAGGCATGACAGGCTCATTCCCACCCCAGGGCCTTTGCATTTGCCGTCTCTCTACCTGGAACACACTTTTCCCTGCTCTTTCACACTTTTGAGTGTGAATATTTTCAGTTTCAGCTCAAACATCTCTTGCTTGGTAATGTCTTTCCTCACAATATGAGCTAAAGTGCTCCCTCCCTCTAGTTTTTATTTCTTTTATGTATTTATCAATACCCAAAATGATCTTTTTTTTTTTTTTTTTTGCTTCTTTTCTTCCTCCAGACTTCACTGTGAGCTCTGTGAGGGCAAAGAGAGTATCCTCCTCTGTTCTCAGTGCCCAGCTCTGGGTCTGACACACAGCAGATGCTCAATAAAGATTTGTTGATGTAATGAAGTAACAGTAAATGATGGTATAGCTCAGTAGTAGAGCACATGCTTAGCATGCACAAAGTCCTGGGTCCGATCCCCAGCACCTCCATCAAAAATAAGTAAATAAATAAAAACCCAGTTACCTCCCCCCAAAATAAAATAATAAATTAAAAAATAATTTTTAAAATGTTTTAAAAATGAATGAATGAGTGAATAAACCTAATTTAATTACCTCCCCCCCCAAAAAAAGTTTTAAAAAATGGAAGGAGGGCCATTTAAGCCCTGCCATCAGCCCTGCCATCTGGCTCCCTAGGAAGCAGAGGAGGGGAGCCCTTGCTGCCCAAGGACTGCCCTTTCTGAGGAAGGAGAAGCTGAGAGAAGGAAGGGTTGGGGCAGGAGCTCACCTTGGCGTCAGGCCACACTGTAGGGTTATAGTGGGTCCCGTAGATACTGACCAGGCAGATGATTCCTGTGGGGAGGAGTCGGGTCAGTGGAGCTGAAGGAAACCCGGGCCTCCTCTGGAGACCTACCCCTCCGTGGCTCTTCCTTGAGCATGCCATTCCAATGAGCCATCTGCCATCCATTCCTGCCTTTCCTTCCCTAAAAAGTCCTGTTGCTCCATCCACTTTCTCGACCTCTCCCTAAGAGGTCCCCATCTAGCTGCCATGCTGGCCACACAGTGATCTTCCTCCCTCACATATCTGACATTGCTCCTCCATAGCTCAAATACCTCCCATGGCTCCCTACTGCCCTGAGGATCAAGGTCAAGCGCCTCAACCTGGCATTCAAGGCCTTTTAGTCTCTGCACCCTGAGGCTCTCCTCCATAAACATGCTGTCTTTCATTTCTAACCTCCAAGGCTCACCTCTCACATTCCCTCTTCCAGGCAGTCCTCCCTGTATTACACCCAAGCTCCAAACATCGTTCATTTGGAGCTGCTCCAGCCTCTCTCCCTCCTTTAGCCCACTCCTCACCCCACATGGCTGGGAATGTCTGTGCTCTGCTGTACCTCCCCCAGAGTGGGTGGTATGCAAAGCCTGAGCCTGGGGATGAGGTTTCTCTAGATGCCAGCATCATCCAGGACAGGACCTGGTCTCTAGGGAATATCTGGCAACTGGATGAAACCAGCCCTTCCCTACCTGCACCCTCACAGGGACCACCCTGCCACACCTGCTCCTTCCTTTCCACTTGGATTCACCGATCTCTCAGTACCCCCATGCACACAGCTGGGTCTCCCCCATAACCCCAGAGGCAACAGGCTATAAAGTGCTGGCTCATTTACAAGGACAGTGCACCTGGGGCAGGCATAGGCAGGCCCTTGTGGGCAATAGAGCAGGCAGGCAGCAGGGAGCAGACAGTGGGCACCTTTGGGGATGATACGCCCATCTGGGAGCTTGACGTCCTCTGTGCATTGACGGGAGATCAGGGTCACGGGTGGGAACTTCCGGAGGCTCTCCTTGATGCACATTGTGGTGAAGGGCAGCTGGGTCAGGTCCTCCCTGGGGAATATGGACCAGTGGGTGCCTAGGGGCCAGGCCATGATGCCACCCCCTCCCCCAAATGCACACACATGTGCACACAGGCAATTAGGAGCAACTGCAGGAAACCAGTCTAGGATCTCAGAATTGCCCCAACTTCAGGCATTTCCAGTGGTGCCTGCACACACCTCTATTCCTCAGCGTGTAAAATATCTGACTCCCAGCCAATCAGAGCAGTGCTAGCCAGACAGATGCAAGCCTAGCATTAACCCTTTAACTGATGAATTATGTGGAGGTCAGGGGGCACCCTGGGGAGGTGCCAGGATAGCCAGGGGACCCTGGGGTATCAGTGATTTACCACCCTTTATAAATCAATTTCAGCACTTATAGACTCATACATCCTCTCCTTATACTGTTATTTATTAATTTTTTTTCCTTTGGACTTTGGGTCCCAAAATTGGATTAATTATAACTCTCAATTCATTATCTAGATTGTTTTCTTTACATCAGCAGATTCTCTTTCGAAGAAACTTTCTGTTCCTACCATAAAGGGCAAATGGCATGCCTGGTATAAAGGTAGCCATAAACACAAACACCACTGGGAAAGCAGAAGAGGGTAATTAAATTCTGGCTAGATACCACCTGCTGCCCAATTCTCAGAATAAGAGTCATCTTCTCCCTTTGTTAAAAAGGCAGATTAACAAGGATTAGCAAGGTGTTGAAGACATTATGGTGCCTGAAAGGGTCACCCTAAAGTCATAATCTGAAAGGTTGACATTGAATCAAAAGGAACTTTCTCACTGTTCAATGCTATTTCATGCTGTGTTCTCTTTGCCTCACCCAAGATCAGCTCTACACAGCACACATCTGAAGTAAACAGGATTATTATTCTTCCTTTCCCCCAACATTGGAATCACCATGTCCTTTGCCATGTGAGTCCGCTCTTGAGTGAATGGAGTATATGTCCCACCCCATTCATGTTGGGTTTGGTCATGTGATCTGCTTTAGCTAATGGAATGTTACAAGGCAAGCAGAGATTTTTAATTGTGTGGCTCTTTATGCTTCTGAAATCTGCCTTGAGAAAAACATGCCCAGGGTGGCTGCTGGTCCAAGAAGAATGAGGAGACACGTGGTACAGACCTGAACCCAAACCTCAGTTTGAAAGCAACACCACTCAGTGCAGCCCCAGCTGTAACAAGAGTTATGTGCAGACAAGAGCAAGAAATATCTGCAGACAAGAGCAAGAAATAAATGCTTGCTGCAAACCACTGAGTTTAGGGACTGTTTGTTACACAGCATTGTTGCAACTGTTGCTGACTAAGACATTCCTAACAAAGAACTCCTACTTTATGAAGTAGGCATATGCATGAATGTCATCCCCATTTTACAGTTGAAGAAATTGAAATTCAAGAAGCTTAAGTGACTTGTCTGAGGTTAGATAATCAGTAAGTGGTACAGCAGAGAGATTCAAACCCAAAGCTCTAAACTCAGCCTGCCCCCACCATCCCCATGACCCCAGACTGACCACTCCAGCTCCTCTAGCTCTCGATTTTTCATGACTTCCTGGATCTCTTCCCGGCACTTCTCCTGGTACTCCGGATACTTGGCCAAGTTGAAGAACACCCATGAGAGCCCGCTGGATGTTGTGTCATGACCTGCAGACAGATAAGGGGCTTCAATGGAGGCTGCCTGCAGATAGTGGAGATGCTGTCTTCTGATAATGGAGCCCCTTCTTGCCCATGTCCTCACCCTCAAACATGAAGGTGTCAGCTTCAGCTCGGATGTCCTCGTCTGACATTTCCTTCCCATCTTCATCCTGGAATGGCAGTAGATTCTGCTCAGCCCACTTTGTCCCACCCTCCAAGTCCTAGGAGTTCTTCCAATGTCAAGCTACCCTCCTCTTTCCCTTAAGCCAAGCTGCAGGGGAAAGGATTCCAGGCAGGTGGAGCTGTGCAACTTGTCTAAGAAAGATGGAAAGTGGGAAGGAGAGCCAAAGATGAAAGGAAGAAGGGAGTTCGTATTTCTTCAGCAGCTCCTAGCCCAAAGCATCCTGCCAGATGCCTGACAGCAATCTTGTGATCAGATATTACGATCCTCATACTGTAAATGAGGAAACTGCGGCTCCAAGGGAAGAGTCAGATGACCAAGGTCAACCATCCATAAGGTGGTAAAGCTAGAAATGGAATTCAGAACTGGCTGAATCCAGAACCCAGGTGCTGCTCAGAAATCCCACAGAAGCACCACTAATCGGTGACTGCCTATCTCTGCCAGTGTCATATTTCTTCAAGGTCTTGTATTTCATCTTTGTTAAGTGTTGTGGCCTGAACTGTGTCCCTCCCCACCCCCACCATAGAATTCATGTAGTGAAATCCTAACCCCACAGCACCTCAGAATGTGACCTTATATGGAGATAAGGCTTTTGCAGAAGTACTTAAGTTACAATGAGTTCATTAGAGTGGGCTCTAAGCCAGTATGACTGATGTTCTCTTAAGAAGAGGAAAGGAGGACACAGATGTGCACAGAGGGACGACCATGTGAAGACATAGGGAGAGGATAGCCAGCTACAAGCCTTGGCAGGTAACCCTTGGCAGGGAAAGGTATAGCTCAGTGGTAGAGCACTTGCTTAGCATGCATGGGGTCCTGGGTCAATCCCCAGTACCTCCATTAAAATAAATAAGTAAATAAACCTAATTACCTACCCCCCTAAATTTTTTTAAAATTGAAGAAAAGAAAAGAAACCAACCCTGCCAACACCTTGATCTCAGAGATCTAACCTCCAGGCTGAGACTGAGAAAATTGACTTCTGTTGTTTTAAACCACCCAGCATGCACATCACTGTGTTAGGGCAATGCTAGCAAATGAATACAGTCTCGCATGTTCTGCATCTGCCTGCATTCTAATCCATGCTAGTTTGGGTGTTTACCATCTTACAGTTGCTGCAACTCATGGACAGGGCTCCACCCTCCAGGATCCAGCCTCACCCTGGCCAGGAGCAGCACATCGATGAAGTCCAAGGTCTTGCCCTGCTTGGCCTTAAGCCAGGCTTCCATGCCCTGTTGGCGGAGCACCCGCCGCCGCTTCTGGATGACCTCCGTGGTGAAGTGGTGCACAGTGTCACAGGCCTGCCGGAAACGCCGCCCGTCCGCTGTGCGGTAGTAGATGAAGTCGAGGTGGTGGTGCAGGCGATACTGGCGCCGGACCACCAGAGCACTCAGCTCAATGATGGCCGAGATGTAATCGCTCATCTTCCTGCCAGGGAGAGGAAGGGCCGTAAGCATAGGCCCGCAACCTAAGGCAAGCTTCCTCCCCAGAGAGGCCCGAAATTAACTATTTGGTGGGCTTATTTATTTTTTTAATAGAGGTGCTGGGGACTGAACCCAGGACCTTGTGCATGCTAAGCATGCACTCCACCACTGAGCTATACCCTTCCCCCCTATATTCTCCTATTTTCTTATATTCTTGATGCTCTGCCATCTGGGGCCTCACTGTTGGGAGAGACACCTCGTCTCCCGGGACTGACCATTTTTAAGAGCTAGCAAAGGACTCACCCAGGAGCATGCCTTTCTTTTGCAAACCAACCAATCCAGAGTTCATACTCCATACATTATTGGGCTGAGCCACTATCCCCCTGCCCTAATCACACCAGGGCCAGGACACTTAGGGGAAGCCCTATGCCCCAGCGCCTGCTGAAATTATTCAAACTAGCCAATCCTAAACCTGCATAACATACCTTTGCCATTCCTTCCTGTAGAAGCTCCCCCAAAAAGGTTTTTGCCATGCTTTTTCCTGGTGTTTCCCCATGTGGCCCTCCCTGTGTGGTGTGGCATGCCCCCTCATCTTGGGAACTGTAAGTAACAAGCTATCTTTTCAACGGCAACAGTCTCCTAATCTGTTGGCCTCACTATACCAGAATCAAACCAAACTCTGGATATATTTTAAAACAGGCTGGGGGGTAAGGGGGTACAGCTCAGTGGTAGAGTGCATGCTTAGCATGCACGAGGTCCTGGGTTCAATCCCTAGTACCTCCATTAAAAAAAAAAAAAGGCCCAAAGAGGGGTGAGGACTTTCAAGTAGATGTAACATCATAAAATTAAATGGCTACTTAGAATACAAATGTGTGGTTGCCAAGGGGGCGGGGGGTGGGAAGAGATAGACTGGGATTTCAAAATTATACAATAGATAAACAAGATTATACTGTATAGCACAGGGAAATATATACAAGATCCTATGGCAGCTCACAGGGAAAAAAAAAGTGACAATGAATATATATATGTTCATGTATAATTGAAAAATTGTGCTCTACACTGGAATTTGACACAACATTGTAAAATGATTATAAATCAATAAAAAAATGTTAAAAAAAATTAAATGGCTACTATCCACAGAGTGGAAGAAAATATTTGAAAATCATATATCTGATGAGGAGCTTGTATCTAAAATATATAATGGGCACTTAGAGCTCAATAATGAAGAAGACAGACAACCCAATTTTAAAATGTGCAAAGAATATGAAGAGACAAAATTCTCCAAAGAAGACATACAAATGGCCAATATGCACATGAAAAGGAGCTTAACAGCATTAGCCATTAGGGAAATGCAAATCAAAACCACCATGAGATACCACTTTATTCCAACTAGGATGGCTATAATCAAAAAGACAGATGATAAAAAGTGTTGACGGGGCTGTGGAGAAATTGGAGCCCTCACGTACTGTTGGTGGGAATGTGAAATGGTGCAACCACTTTCGGGAAATGTCTGGCAGTACCAAAAGAGATTAAATGTAGAATTATCAGATAGCCCAGCAATTTCACTCCAGGTATATACCCAAGAGAATTAAAAATATATGTTTATACAAAAACTTGTACATTAATGTTTATAGCAGCACTGCTTATAATAGCCAAAAAGTAGAAACAACCCAAATGTTTATCAGCAGATGACTGGATAAACAAAATGTTGTATTAAGTGGTAAATGGAATTATTATTCAGCAGTTTTGAAAATGAATTATTGATACCTGCTACAACATGGGTGAATCTGAAAACAATATGTTGGTTGAAAAAAATACACAGAAGTGTGTATAATTCCATCTATATGAAATTTCCATAATAGACAAATATATAGAGACAGAAGGAAGATTAGTCATTGCCTAGACCTAAACGAGAAGTTGGAAGTGGGGAATGGGCACTAAAA